>NW_026622819.1:9991111-10299074 GCF_023065955.2 Ursus arctos | reverse complement strand
GTTCTTTCACCTATTGTGATTTATTTCCTTAATTTGTCATTTGTCTTTTAATTGTTTATTTTTTATCATGTAAATGTCATCAATTTTTATTTGGTCAAACTCATCAACCCCTTCTCTTTTGCATTGACTATTGAAAGAATTCTTTCCACTAAATACAGGCTGACATTCACTTATATTTTGTCTTTTTGTAAGATTTTATTTATTTTATTAATCTTACAAAAACTTACAATTTAATGCAGTTATTTTTTTTTTCTGTTTGAAAAATTAGTACCTTGACCATGTTTACATAAGTAAGAGTTTTGTTCATAGTTTCCACATGTTCAAGTAATTGTTGCAGCAAAATTTAATGAATAACATGCCACTTTCTGGTATCATATTAATTGCAACCATATATTTAAGAATGCATGTACACATTTTTTCTTTATGTGTTGAGAACAAGTCTAAAGCCAGCCTATTCTTATTTTTTTTATATGGATAAACTCATTTGTTTTTATTTTGTCTGGATGCTCATACTTTTGTATGTTTTTAAAGTTCAAGGTTTCAATAATGATATTTATAGGAATTAGTCATTAACATTAATAGTATTTGGGTCCCAGTATGCCTTTCAAAATAGACACAAGTTTCTAGCATTCCCCTGAAGTAAAGATTGAAGTACTGACTCTGTGTCCCTTATTTTAAATACTAATAACTCTTTATTTGTACTATGTAAGTAGATACTCAAAGTACTTTTGTAAGTTTTTTTTTAAGATTTATTTATTTTAGATAGAATGAGAGAGAGGACAGAGGGAAGGGGCAGAGGGAGAGGGAGCGAAAGAATCTCAAGCAGACTCCTTCTGAGTATGGAGCCTGACATTGAGCTCAATCCCATGACCCTGAGGTCATGACCTGATCCGAAATCAAGAGTCTGACCCTTAACCAACTGAACCACGCAGGCGTCCCTGTATTTGTTTTTTAAGAGAGCTTTTGTTTTCACAGGTAAATAAAAATTGGCCACCAGAGATAGGGTAAGAATATATTTTCTAGATAAAGGGAAGAGCAAATAAAAATAGCAGAATTTTCAGAATTACAGGCAGTTCCATTTCCTAAGAATGAAGTGGGAGAGGGACATTAGCTGAGACAAAAGAGATTGGGCCTGCATCACAAAGGACAGTGTATACTGAGCAAAATAATTTCTTTTATATACTTTATTTATGTGTATTTATTACTGAAATATATTTGGCATATAAAACTATGCAAATTTAAAGTATTTGACATACTAATTTGATACATTTATACGTTGTGATATGATTGCCATTGTAGCGATTAGTACATTGACCATGTTGCATAATTATCATTTCTTCTTAGAGGTTAGAAGAATTAAGTTCTAGTTTCTTAGCAAGTTTGATAATTATAATACAATATTGTTGTATATATTCATTGTACCATGCATTGGCTCTCTCTTTCTCTATACCACAATTTCTTTATCCATTCTTCCATCCATGGACACTTAGGTTGTTTCTATATCTTGGCTATTGTGAATAATGCTGCAATGAACGTGGGAATGCAGATACCTCTTTGAAGTATTGATTTCATTTCCTTTGGATATATACCCAGAAAAAGGATTGCAGGATCATATAGTAGTTTTATTTTGAATTTTTTGAAGAACCTCCACAGCATTGGCTATGCCTCTCCCTGCAATGCCCTTTTCTAGAATTTCACAGGCTCAATTCATGCTGCTAGGTCTTAGCATTTGTCACTACTGAGGTAAAACCTTCCTACTTGCAGTGGTAACGTCCTGTGCCCTCCCCCCACTGTCAAACATGCACACACGCGGGAAGCATATCTTATTCTCCTACTTTTTCTTTCAATATCTCTATAGTACTTATGATTGTCTAGTGTACTATGATTTTTTATTAATCTGTTTATTGCTTGCTCTGACCCACTTAATGTGTATTTATACTCTTTTGAACAATGCTGAATGCCGAGTTCCCAGAAGAATACTCAATAATTGCTTATTGAATGAATAAAGTAACAGCACTATTGACATCTTTAAATATGTTAAACAAGCTTTTAAATTTCTTTTTGTTTTTATTATAGTATTTATTAAGAATATACCAAGATCCTATTGTACTTTCTCTCTAGCTTTTTAAATTGTTATCATTTTACAATAAAATAAGAAATATCTTACAGTCAGTAAGATTGTTTACATATCACGTAAACATGATTAGAATAGGCCAAAAGCTGTATCTATTGTTTAAATTAAAATAGAATGACTCAAAATAAGTTTGTCAGATAAACATAAAAAAATTTATTTAATATTTTATAAAAAATTGTCTCTTATTCTCTTGCTGCTCATTAGTGAGACTATATGCAGTTTTATGAACAGTGTGTGGGATGGGGCCGTGTGCTGTGACTGTATTTACTGGTGCATTTCTGTGAAAGGTGCACGATGTTAGCAATGATCAGGGAGTCCTATCATCCAAGTACTCACCACATCAATTTATAGCAGGTGGCTATTGTCATGAATCCATACAAAATAATTTCCTTGGAGAACTATTTCAATTGTGAACACACAATATATATTTAAAATGTGCCACTTCACAGGTATCCGTTTTCCTGAACTGCATTATTATATTTTTCTTCCCATGACCATGAATTACAAACCCAAACTGACTGGATGACAATCTTCTGCTTGCTTCAGTCATAATGAATTGAATCAGTGCCATTCAGCATTTGAATAAATTTTTGATACTACAGTATAAGAGAGAAAAAGTCTGTGCATAACTGGATTATATTCCAAAATCTGGTATTGTTAACATAAATAAATAAACAGAAAAAGGACTAAAATATGAAAGCAGTAAATTTGCCCAGCGGATATGAGCAAGAGAAAGGAGAGCAGCAATATGGAGAAAAAGAAGCCAGTCTGATTCCATATTAAACTCTCTCTCCAAAGAGTCAATTGGATCCTATTTTATTTTAGTTTACTGTTTTATTAAGTTTTCATTTTAATTCCAGTATCGTTAACATAGAGTGTTATATTAGTTTCAGGTGCACTTGTATCCCATTTCAATCTCTTCTTTATTTATGTCACTCACTAGTAAAAATAAATTGAGCCATCTTAACATGTGAACTTTAACTTGGAGCCTTCTGTTGATAAAATACCTAAAATTTTAAAAATACTATCTTTAGTCTCTCAGCTTTATTCAGTCTATACAGCACAAAATTACTCATTTATCCCGTCTACACAGCACAAAACTACTACTGCTACTGTAAATACACACACACATCTGGATGTTTAGATTCGACTTCCATTGCTTTCTCATGGTCTTTTAGCAATGGTACTCCAGGCATTTACAGATGTGTTTCAACCTAAGTTTATAATCCCATTTCTTCCTCTCCCAGTTTTTCTACTCTTTCTTTTAGCCACATTAACAGCCCACTGTCTCCCACCATTTCCCCAACATTGTGTTATTTTCACAACGCACAACTCTGAACCTACTTCTTCCTGGTATCTTACTTCCTTTTTTCTCCACCTTTAACTATACATCCTTTAGAAAAATCAGATCCTATTTCCTCTGTACAGTTTTTTTTTTCTCTCTAACCCTTTTAAGGGTTAAGGATTTATTTAAGGATCAAGTCACATCTCACTAGTTCCATAGAACTTTGTACCTCTGTCACTGATACACACAAGTGTTTTTATGAGGCATGTTATTTTAAAGATTGTTTATGTGTGTCTCTCAATCTGTGTGCTATTTATTATTTGAAATTGAGAATTAGGACTTATTCATCCTTTTATTGTGACACGAATCCTATTTTCTGGCCCACTTTGTAATTTACCAATTGTTAATTGTTAATTAGAGAATAAAAAATGAGTGAGCAGATTGTGTTACACAAAATTCTCAAAATGCCCTCCTTCCAAGATTCTTATACTACGGTTTTTCAGTCAAACCCGAATCCACATACTGCTGTGAGGGACGTTGCAGATGGATTTAAGGTTGCTGGTCAGCTGAACCTAAATTAGGGAGAGTATCCCGAATTATCTAGCTGGATTGAGGTAATCATGTGAGCCCTTAAAAGCAGGAGAATGCAAAGGGGCCCAGTGGAGCCATGTTGCCCAGGGAGATGGAAGGAGAGGGGGCAGACAGGAAGATGAGAGACATTTGGAGCATGAAAAGGACTTGCTAGTGATGGCTGTGAGAGATGAAGGAAGAGCGCCGTAAGCCAAGAAGTGTGGGTGGCTTCTGGAAGCTGCAGATGACCCTTGACTGACAGGCAGCAAGAAAACAGACACCTGAGCGCTATAACCTCCTAGAACCGAATTCTGCCAACCACTTGAATAAGCCTGGAGCTCATTCATCTTAGAACATCAGAAAGGAACACAGCCTTGCTGACACCTTGATTTCAGCTTTGGAAAACCTTTGTCAGGGTTCTGACTTCCAGAACTGTGAGATAATAGATAAAACTGTGGTAGCTCATAGTGATGGTAGAGAAGGAATATAGAAACAATGACTTGTATTCTCTCTTCAGGAGAAAAAGTTTATTCATTCAGTGTTCCGGTTAAGGCTCATTACCCCGGGTGCTCTTCTATGGGCTAGAAATACAAGGTGAACAGGAAAAAGCCTCTGCTCTCATGAAGCTTAATTCTATTTATCTTGCCATCTTGCGAACAGGATAAGCGTTTTTATCATTAATTATTTGCATTGACAGCAAGCAACCCAGTGACAAATCAGTGTGGAGAATTAAGGTTACCACAACTGCAACAGAGTCACTATCTCCTACTACCCTTAATTTGGGATTTATGCTCATATTCCCACCCTAGAAGAGGTCCCCTGGAATTACTTTTCCCTTGTTGAATTGATTGTTTACTACTTTTTCTAAGAAAATGTATTTTTTTCCAGTTATTTTGAGAAATTAGATTGCTTAAAGGTAATAGGCACAATTTAATCGTGTTATTGAGGTTTTCTTACTATTTAATTTCCTAACTGATTTTTGCAAAAACTGCCACATGTACAGATATGGAATTTGATTTTCATCAATTTCCCTCAGATTCCATATTATTTCAGCTTTTTTTCACTAAAATTGTATATACATTTTTCTAGTCAATAGTATGCATAATAATGTAATAAGTTCTCAGCATGAGAAAGTGTTTTTAAAACTATTAACATGCTTTTCTTTTTTGCCTTTTTGATGACAAAAGTTTCATTCTGGTGAGCACTGGATGGCTGTTTTTAGTTTACTCCCTCTTGGACTGAGAGGTGGGAAAGAGTTGAAGGTTAGGGTATTACCGAATTCACGTAAAGAGAAGGAAGAACACAAGGACTCTATAAGGTTGGGGATTAGAAAAAAATACAGAAATAATATAAAGGGCTTTGAGATTAAAAATAGGATGACTTTAAGGCCCTGCTTCTGTTTTGAGAAAAGACTTTCTAGAATCATTTTCCTCCACTGAAGACATAGATGGACTGACCTAGAGGATTCAGCTCACAGAGTTAACTTCTCCTGTGGAGAAGATTCCCCTTCACCTGTGTCATCAGAGCCTGGAGATTTGCTCATGAGCATATGTCAGAAGAGAAGGAAACAAGACTCACTCACAGATAACTGTGAAAAAGTAAGTAGAAAGAAGTGGGGAAGCGTAAATGTCACATTGTTGTTCAGATTTGCCCCTTTGATATCTTGGTCTAGACGTGGGACATTTTATTAGATGAGAGAAGCAGACGCGGAATCTTGCTTGAGATTTCTGTTTGGTGCTCTTAGAGGGAACCCCTTCTGTGCAGAAAGAGCTCGTAGGCATGTATCATCCAGCCCAGTGAAGAAGGTGCAGAGGGGTACATGGAGGAAGAATGGGCAGGCTCCAGTGATGGCTTAGACCCATATGCATGACACAAACTTGGGCAAGATTATCACAGCAAATTTTAGGTAGTTTGCTACCTCTTCCCAGGTCAAGGCCTCATGAATAGAAGAGGGTCTGAAGCCAGAGAAATTCTTGAGGAATAGCTAAGTCTTCAAGGGTGTAGGTCAATGATCTCCAAGAGTCTTACTTGATCCCCCAAACAGACTGTATTTAACAGTTACAAATGCTGCTCTCAACAGGGAGAAATGGGACATTGCCCTGGAAGCCAGGGAGAGTCATAAATATACTTTTCATAAGTCCCACACTCCCAGCTCACAAGGAGCCCACATACTTCCATATGTACACTCAGGCACATCTTTGGAAAGGGCAAGCAAGGGGGATGGAAGGCAGAAAAGTCTGAGGCTAAAGATGTTACCAAATCCCAAGTTGGGCTGCCTGTCACCCAAAATGCCAATACTCAAGAGATGAGTGTTGATTAGAAGGGAACATGAGCTTTATTCAGGAGGCCAGCTACCTGGGGAGAAGGTAGACTCTTGTCCAAAAGCCAACTCCATAGTTTCTGCCTGGCCAAGAGGGCTTTAAAGGGACAGGGGGTGGTTGATCAGCGAGGGGGAGCAGCAGTCTGAAACATTTCCTGATTCCATATAGATTTAGTGGTAAATACTTACAGCTTTCAGTGCTTCGAGTTTGTGTCCAAGGTCTAATTTCAGTTCTGTGACTTGTGAGAACTCTCTGTTCTCCTCCTATGAAGGATGTAAGATTTATACACTTGGTTAGTAAATCAGTCATATGAACTTAAGAACATCTATGAAAGATCACCATGCAAATTATCAAGATCAAGGAGGCCTCAAATGTTCTTTCTGTTTTGTTTTGTTTTTTTTTAGGAGAAATAGTTATTAAATTTTTGGACCTGACAGAGTAAACTCAGCTTCTGCTAAAAATTACATAAAAGTTATTATTTTTTTTACTGTTAACTAGCACATGGAGGATTATGGTGGGACTGAGGCTAATTGCAGACCCATCAATAACATATTTTCTTGGTACACTCAAATGTTAGTGCAGATTCGAATCGGCAAGCCCATCATACATGTTTTGGGAGTTCCTTTCTCATTTTGAGGTTTTGCATTTTCTACAGCTGGGTTACAATTTTCCACATTTAACCAAGATTTCGGTCTCATGTATTCTCTGGAGGCAAATGAAAACAAGTACTTAGAATCCTAGCACCTCGTATTCATATAATTTTTTATAGATTCAGTGTGCTTTCCCATGCATTATCCTTCTTGATTCTATAAAAACTTGTGAAGGAGGCAGTATACAATTTCTCCTGCAGCATGAACTGGCATAAATTACCTAGGACTGTTGGGGCTCCTGGGAGGAAATTGCTGGGCTGCAGAGAGTGAAGACTGGCAGGGTTAATCATAACGTAATACTAACGGAAGCTAACAACTATTAAGCTTTATTTGCCACACACCCTTTTTACATGGTTTATGTTGATTCCTTCATTTAATTTTCACAGAAACATTTTTTTCAGGGAGGCTGTCTCAGAGTTAAGAAACTAAAACTCAGGACTTCTATGTCTGGTTCAGAAGTTTCTGCAAAGTCCCATACCCAATTTTACTTTAAATGTGTGGGGATTTGAAGAGTTGAAAATCTGGAAAGTTTAGTAGTTAAAGAAATTGCTTTATAATGTATAACCCTAAATCCCAGGGATTATTTCTAGTACCATTCACTTCTGGCAGCTCTTTGTCATTTAGCCTTTAAAAGATTCATCGGATAGCCAAGATATACTCTTCTACCATAAACCTTTATTTTCTCTGGTAATTTTATAGAAGTCAAATTTTATCTCTAAGGTAGTCTCAGTTTGTTGAGCAATTTTTTGTAGCTTTTTCCTTGGATACCCAGTGACTGATGAATTTAAATATTTTCAATGCAATATGTTTTTCTTGGAACATGCTTACTGTAGGAATAGAATTTTTTCTTTTTCCTTCTTTCCTCCTAGATTCTCTGGCTGGTCTAATAATTAAAGCGATATAAAACAGAGTAATGGGAGAAAAACTAATTTTGTACCTATGGGAGCCCCATAAATATGAGACCCAAAGGACAGCCCGGTAACATCTTGAACTAAGGAAAGAGGTAGCAATAGGGATGAGATGTTTTGAAAACAAAGGTTGCCTTGTTATGCAATACATTTCTTAGTTAAAAAGGTGTCTCTGGTAATAGTTTTGTTTTTTGTACTGGCCCCTTTTCCCATGTAAATTTATGCGGTAGAGGAGGAGGTAAAGAGCTTTTCCTGAATCTGTTGGGTTTTGATTGCCTTTAGCTCAAAATAATCCTTCTGCCAAAGAGACATATTTTGGGGTGGCAAATTCTGTTCCCCTTCATGGTTAAATAAGGATTCTGTGGTTGTTAAATTAATGAAAGATTTGGAATACCACTTGTTATTACGTGGTTGTAAAAAAATAATCAAAC
Organism: Ursus arctos; assembly: GCF_023065955.2. NCBI lineage: Eukaryota > Metazoa > Chordata > Mammalia > Carnivora > Ursidae > Ursus > Ursus arctos. The sequence goes on along the minus strand of NW_026622819.1, from coordinate 10,290,775 downwards.
CAGTTTAACAGCTTTTTGGGGGGTAGACGAAGGTCCTGAATCAAACTTTGGTTGTTGTTTCCCCTCTGCTCAGAGCTCTTTGATTTATAAATACGTTCTTGGCATTTTTTCCTAACTAAAATTGTCACCTGTTTACCAGTTTAATTAAAAAGATAATATTCAGAGCCTGAATTAATGTAAATAATTTGTTTTATTCATGATTCCACTGTATCACTTGAACAAACTATAAATATGGCACATTTTGTTCAGAATTGGAGATTATTCTAATTGATGGGGTTTGGGGATATAGGGGAGGTTCGGTGGGGTGTGGTCCAGAGCCAATGACCAAGAAAGAATTCTTGAGATGTCTTCGGCGCCAAATAATGGTTTTATGAAAACACAGGGACAGGAACCGTGGGCAGGAAGAGCTGCTGCCCCGGTCTGTGAGGGGTGGCTGATTATATACTTGGAAGTTGGGGGAGGTGAGGAAAAGGGAGGTTTCAAAAGAATTTTCATATGTTAAAGACTCAAGGATACTGGAGGCCTTGTATTGTGCCATTAAGGTTGTTATTTCTTCTAGCAAGTCATTAACATTAGGATAGTTGGGAGATTCCTGGAAGAATGCCACACATAGCCCACCCAGGAGTGAGGGTGTGGGGGGGTCAGCTTATGCTTTGTCCTTAGCTAGCCTTCTGCTCCCTCATCATTAATAATATACCTAGACTACAGAAACACAATCAGAAAATACAAGGACCTAGGTTCCATTTGATATTTCCATGTATTTATACATTTATGTCCTAGATATTGTACTAATTAACTATCATGGTGTTAAAAAATAGACATAGCTTTTATTAAAATGAATAGGAAAAAATTAAATTTAGGAAAATCAAGTGTTTTAATATAGAGCATCTGTTATTTGTGCATCTGTCATTGTGTGGTATTTATTGTTCTAGGCTACAGACTTGTGTCAGCTCTAAATAACAAAATAACTGATCTGATCATTTATTCTAATTTGGATCGGTTAGACGCTGTAGTCCAGATCCTTGTACAACACACATGCAAAATATATTTTTTTTGAACTCTGGATGGAAATGACTGAATCAGCAAACTAATGGCACTACTGGGAAGATGTACAGGGAATGAAGACTTGAGCCATGACTGGACCTAAGCTACACCCAGGACTCAAAAAAATAGACGTAACTTTCATTAGGTCTGTGGCCTCAGAGAAGCAAAAGGACATTTCTTGGCACGGTGTTTGCATCTGCAATATCAAAGGACTTCACCAGAAATTACCAGGTGTATTAATCTGGATTCTCTGGAGGTCAGGAGAAGACAGATGCCCAGCTGCAAGACAGTCAGGCAGAGACAGCAAAGTCTCTCCCAACTCAGCCTTTTTTGTCATATGCAGGCCTCCAAGGGATTGAATGAGGTCCACCTACATTGGAAAGGACCAGGTACTTCACTCATTCTACTGATTCAAAAATTAATCTCATCCCTCACTCCCTCACAGCCACACCTGGGTTACTGTTTAACCAAATATCTTGACACCCCATAGCCCAGTCCAGCTGGCACATCAAATTCACCATCACAGCAAACTTTAGGTCAGACATGCTCTGTTCCTGTTTACTAACCATTTGCTAAATCAGATCCTCCACTCTCTTCCTTCTACTTTGACCACAAACCACGATATTCCCTTCAGTGAAAACATGTCATCTATTTTACTCTTTTCTCTTCTATTCTCTAATTGTACTAACGTCGTGAGTGATTGATTACACATCCCTGTGACACATTCTACCACATGTTCTCTCTTCTTAACAATTACGTTTTCTATTCTTCATTCATCAGATCCCAGGGCCATAGTCTTGGACTTTCATCTCTCTGAGATAAATTCAGATAATACAAAGGAATCACTTTTTTTGCAGAGTGAAAATGGAGAAATATTGGCAGTTTTCCCGTTCCAGTGTCATATGCAGTGTCATATTTGTTCTGGAACAAATCAGGACATTCAGTTCATTAACTTTCTTTCTTATTTCTCCTGTGTTTATAGTCTCCTATGTTATGCTTTCCTCCTTGCTTATTTATTTAGATTCTATCATCTAATATCAAAGCATTCTTCAAACAGTATTCTTATCTCAATCTTCTGGTATCTTTCAGCCAAGTAAATCTGGCAACTGCATTACTGACCAATTTTAGTGGAAAATTGCCAGTGAATAGACCAGATTTACTGTGATCTGTAACATCAATAAGGCCTCCACTTTCACCCAACAATCTGACTCAGTTTACCTATTCAGTGCTCATTCCCATTTCCAAAGCAAATGTTTTAATATTTGCCTTTGCTATCTCTCCTCTGTTCTTGCAATTAATTTACATTCTATATCACAGCAAATATAAAAACCGTAAATAAGCATTTTATTGAACTTCCTATCATCAGCTTAAACACCAAATAGCAGATATACACACACTTTCTCTTTCCTACCTAATTAAAATTTAAAAACTTGTCCTTTCTGCTATGTTGCTGTATATCGATTTGGTAGGGTTTCAAATCCACCTCTTGATGAAGAAAAAGAGAAAAATTGTGTTTAGAAGTAGAGTCGTTTTGATATAAGAATCATGTAGTTAAGTCAGCATGGGGACCATCAGATCTGTTCTCACCAATAAGAACTCAGTAGCTCAGCTACTGAGGGGCTCTGCTGGCGGCTTATCAATAAAAACATATATAGAGACAACTATGTCAAGGGCACATTTAGGTAAATACCTAGAGTTCGTGAAAACTCCCTGAGAGGTGGCTCTGCTGATCTAAAATGGCTTTCTGAAGACCTTGGGACAATTAACCCCTGTTCCATTAAAGGTGATTCCTTTATCAACAATGGCAAAAGCCAGTTATGCGGCAACCCGAGAAGATCATCTTGCCCATCAGTGCCAGTGTCCTTGACCCTTGCAATGTGCTCCAGCAAAGGGCACTGGGTGTTTGCTCTTGGTTGGCTAAGTTGTCCCTCCTCAGTACCAACTCGTAACCCAGATTTGGACTCTATTCCTTTTATCTTCCCTCGCCTAGAACAATAGTGTGATTAATCTATTATTGGTTTGGACAAGGTTAGTTCCTTATTGGCTTGTTCATAGACAATATCCTCTATGCTACTTGCTTATGAAACTCCCAAAATGAACCTGTGTGAAATAAAGTATTGGCCAAGACCATTTCAGTCTCTGAGCATTAATTTGCCTCCCCAAAAGGAAACATATGCAAATCATCATTTCTCCTCTACTCTGGATTCAAAATCTGTTTTTTTTAAGTGTCTCATAATATTACATGGCAACCAATGTCCAATGTTTTCAAACTCTTCACGTCTGCTGACTTGTTCCCACCACCATTTAAATACTCATCTTCATCCCCCAGAGTACAATGTCTGATCTCAAGTCTACCACCAGCAATCACCTTTCTCTCTCCTCCCATTGAGTTTCCTTTGATATTATCGAAGAGGAGCTATTTTTGTTTTAATATAATTTTGAAGTTCTGTGCTCCTAGCGTATAAAAATAAAATTGATTTTTGTATATTAGCTTGTATCTGTGTACTTTGCTTAATTCATTTGCTCTTCTATGAGTTTTATGGTGGGTTCCTATGGATACAGTAAGAAAAGAGAGTTTTCTTTCTTTGCAAATTTTATGCCTTTAATTTTTCCCCCTTTTCACATCAAAATGGCTAGTGTAATGCGGCACAGTGTAATGTGGCACAGATGTGGGGAGAATGGACACCTTTGCCCTGTTTTCTATTTATGGAGGGTGCAATTATTCTACAGCTGTACTTGGGAGTCTTGTAAACTTATCTCTGGGGATGACTTTATGTCTGCTTTTGACTGTTGACCAAGTTGAAGGCTATGGGATTTATGATATGTAGTTAAATTTCAAAATTCTTGTAACATCAGAGCCAGTTTTATTTTTGATGGCTTTCACTTGACATCATTGTTTAAACAGCCTGGTTTGGCTACATAATCAAAGGAACATGAGCCAAGATTAATACCAAAGTCTTGGTTCAATCTGCAGATGGAGCTTCCTGCGCCGATGTTTATGTAAGAAGGACCTTGAACAGCTCCTGCCTCGGTATCTCTCAGACCTGCAATGTTGCCTGTACTCTTGTTTTCTTGCTGCACCATATATTTTGCCTTTAAATGAAAGTCTTGGGGCACCGGGGAGGCTCAGTAGGTTGAGCATCTGCCTTCGGTCAGGTCATGATCCCAGGGTCCTGGGATCAAGCCCTGCATCAGGCTACCTGCTCAGTGGGGACCCTGCTTCTCGCTGCTCCCCATGCTTGTGCTCTCTCCCTCGTGAGCTCTCTCTCTCAAATAAATAAAATCTTTAAAAATAAATAAATAAATAAATAAGTAAATAAATGCCTTATGTAAATAAGTTCTGTGAGGTCTTTTGAGTCTCTTAAAATATCCAAACTTGAGAAATCTTTCCTCTATTTTATGAGAAAAGAATTCAGTTTTTCATGATTAAGTATGACATTAGGTGCTGTTACTTTTAATTTCACGGATGATCTTTATAAGGTTGAGAAAAGTTCATTGTATTCCTAGTTTCAAGGTTCATTTAAAAAAAAAAAAGTGGTCTCTTCCAAAATGGTCACACAGTTTTTGTCCCTTATTAATAGGGCAAACTGCACTGTTAAATTTTTTCAAAAGTGAACTAACCTTGCTCACTAGGACAAACTCTTCTCGGCCGCTGTATAGTATTGTATTTCTATACCATTTAATTCAACTTCTTAATATTTTGTTAAGACTTTTTCATCTCTGGGGCGCCTGCGTGGCCTAGTGGTTAAGCCGCTGCCTTCGGCTCAGGGCGTGATCCCAGTGTTCTGGGATCGAGCCCCACATCAGGTTCCTCCACTGGGAGCCTGCTTCTTCTTCTCCCACTCCCCCTGCTTGTGTTCCCTCTCTCGCTGGCTGTCTCTCTGTCAAATAAATAAATAAAATCTTTAAAAAAAAAAAAGACTTTTTCACCTCTACTCATGAGTGATATTGGTTTTTGGGGTTTGTTTTCTTGCTTGCTTGATTTCAATATCTTTTACAGATTTTGTTTTGTTTTTGTTTAGATTTTTTTTTTTTAAGATTTTATTTATTTGAGAGAGCAAGGAAACACAAGCAGAGGGAGGGGCAGAGGGAGAAGCAGACTCCCTGCTGGGCAGGGAGCCGAACTTGGGGCTCAATCCCAGGACCCTGGGCTCGTGATCTGAGCCCAAGGCAGACACTTAACCAACTGAGCCACCCAGGTGCCCCACAGATTTTGTTTTTATGGTGAAAACTCTCTTCTGTTCCTAGTATTGATAGTATGTGCCTTTTTTATTAGTCTATTTAAGGTTTATCAATTTTACCAACTTTCTCAAAATCAATTTTTAGCTTTATTAATTTTCCTTATTCATATTCAAAATTTCATTTCCCTGATCTTTATTATCTCTTTCCTTGTACTCGTTTTCGGGATATTTTGTGTTTACTTTTCTCACTCCTTGATGGTTTTGGATCTCTGGGATTTTGGACATTTCTTCTTGCTCACACAGGTCCTTCAAGCTACAAATTTCATACTAAGCGTTGCTTTACACTAAATCCCACAATATTTGCTATGCTGATTTTTTTATTATCACTCAATTCGTAATCTTTTCAAATTGTGATTTCTTCTTTAATTCATATTATTTAAAAAGCATTTGTTTTTTAAAATATATTTGAGGTTTGTGCAGGTATTTTATTATGATTACTTATTTTAACATAACTTTAATTTTGCTCAGGGTACAGAATACTCTGTATAATCTCATTTCTTTGAACTTTATTAAAACTTATTTTTTGGCTTGATAGTCAAGTGCTCTATCTTGGTAAACGTACCACGTGCATGTGAAAATAATGTGTATTCTGCAATACTTGAAGTAGTATCTGTACATACCAATTAGATCAAGATGGTTGATGTTGTTATTAATATTCTCTATCATTTCACTGATCTCTCTCCTCTCTTTATCTCTCTCTCTCTCTCTTTTTTTTTAACTATTGGTTGTATAAATTGCTCAGAGGGATATCAAAATTTCTAATTGAGTTGGTGGAATTTTTTAATTTCTCCCTTTAATTTTGTCAAATATTATTTCAGGTACTTAGAAGGCTTATTACTAGGTGCTTTACACATGGTTTTTATGTTGTCCTCAGTAATTCACCCCAATATCATCTGATATTGGCATAGCCACTCCACTGTCCTCATGCTTCTAGTTTAATGTTCCATCTGTGTGGCAGACGGACTTAAAGTATCTATGCCTTTGCGGAAATCCCTTTCCTTAGATATAGGTAGAAACTTCCTCTTGCTTTTTACCAATAGGTTGTACCAAAGGTGATGGGGTAAGTATGACTGTATGTACACGAGCCACTGTGTTGCACCCATCTTATGAGAATCTCTCTCTTGCCTTCCTGGTTTTAAAGAGGCAAACTGCCCTGAATCCTGCAACATCAAGGACAGAATGGTACCAGCAACCACACTGCTGGGGAAGCAGACGCTTCCCCAGGTGAGCCTTCACCTGAGAGCCCATTCCTGAGGATGAGTGCAGCAATGTGAGACACAAAACAGAAACCCCAGCTAAGCTGGGTTGAACTCCGGGCCCATGGAAACTGGGAGATAATAAATGTGTTGCAGTGCATTACCGTGTTTGTGGGAATTCGTTTTGCAGCAATTGAGAATGAATGCAGCAGCATCCCATTCATTTAGGTTGAAACTATCTGCATCTTCATAGTTTCAGTATATCTCTGTAGACAGCAAAGGGTTGGAGCTTGCCTTGCTATCTATTACGAAGCACTCCCCCAATCTATGTTCCTTCTAAATTGTGATACAGTCATTCCAAACATGGGTTCTAAGAGTTCAAGCTTTTAACTGCTTCTGCTCAGAAATGGCTTGTTTCAAATCTGTATGGTCCATTAGCCAGAAGTAGTCACATGGCCCCAACCTATCCCTAGCACAAGCTGGGGATTGCAGAGGAACACAGAGAACATACAAAAGGTTTTATCTATGCCAAAATGCCTAACGAGGAACCACTGGAAATAGTATTAGGATTATCAATTTCACAAATGTTACTGTGCATTTCTGGAAGTTCTAGTGAATATAATTAAGCAATGGAGAAAAAACCTATAATTATTGGAAATAAAGTAATGAAACAATCCTTAAAGTGTTTGAAAATTAGAGGTTCATATAATAGGAAAACAGAAGAAAACCAATCCCTCACAATGAATATTTGCACAATTCTCTCTTTTTTTAAATCCAGTCAAATCAGGATGCAATGTAATCCCCATTAGTCCAATGAAACTAGTCTTGTCCAGTTGTCCATTCTTTGACTAAATATCAATTGACTTCTCAGTGGTAATATATATATTATATATTATATATTATATATTATATATTATATATTATATATATATCCCTTTATATATTTATGTGTATATATCACTTTAATTATATACTCACCACACACAACTGAATATAAATCTTAGTTTTACTTTCTGTATTATTGGTCATGCTGTTGGATGCATGTTTTATATAACTTACATTTTATATTTTCGACCTCTGAATTTTAGAGTTCCCCAGAGCTCAAATACAGTCTGTTTTTTCTCTACAAGATCTCTAGATGGTCTTATCTAGTCTTACAGCTTTAAATGCCATCTAAAAGTAAGTGGTTCTGAAATTTATATCTCACAGTCGTAGTCTGTATCCTAGAAGCTTTTAGGATTTCCTCTTTACTATTACAATTCAAGTTTCACCAGAATGTATCTAGTTATATCTTTTTTATTTTTTTAATTTATACTGGATCAAAAAAAAGAGACAGAATTGAGCACATAAGGGTCAGTAATACCAGACCCTTAGAACATGAAGACATTTTTCATTCTCCAGATTGAAAACATTTTATCCCACTTTTAAGTGGAATTCCTCTTCACCATTTATTTTGTTCTCTTCATTTAAAATTGCTGTTGTATTGCAAATGTGGTAAAATAATGCTTTTCATTTTACAACTTCCTGCATTTTTCCTTAATTTTTATAAAAGATGGTTTTTTGTTTCTTTTTTTAAAAAGATTTATTTATGGGGGGGGGGGGAGAAAGAGCTGGAGAAGAGGCAGAGGGAGAGAATGTCCAAACAGCATCTCACTGAGCCCAGAGCCAACTTGGGGCTTCTCACAAGCCTTGAGATCAAGACCTGCATGGAATCCAAGAGTTGGACATTTAACAGACTGAGACACACAGATGCCCCTCCTGTTCTGTTTCTTAAGGGGTACATTTCTGGAATCTGGTGACATCAGTTAGTGTGTGTATATGTGTGTGTGTGTGTGTGTGTGTGTGTGTGTGTGTGTGTGTGTGTGTCTTGCCTGGTTAGGCATTTGTTGGCAGTTGATACTTTTAGAATAAAGGCTGTATTGAACATTATAAATTGCTGCTACAGATTTCATCCAAAACTCACCCAAGTTTGCTTAGTCCCCTTTGCTAATAGGTTCTCTTAATACATCAAAGTGATGGATAGAATCTCATGTCACATAGTGACGTGAGTCCCATGGCCCGGTTCTTGCTAGGGTGTGACGTCCTAGAGCAGACAATGGGCAGGAAGTTCCTGCAACTGTCGGCATAGCAAGGATTTCTTCTGGATTTGGACGAAATTCCTGTGACACCTTCATAGAGAGAACTGTCTCTCTTTTATTTTCTTTTCCACCTGGTCCCATGAAGTGTTCTAGATTTTCCTCACGTTTCTGCTATCCTTGTCTTTCGGATTCCAGTACTTTACTAAGAGCTTTTAAATTCCTGGGTGGAATATAGAGAAAGGAGTTATAATGATTAGTGATAATGGGTTAAAGGGTTGTGTGGCTGCTTAGCGTCTGTCTAGAAATATTCGTACTTCTCTTCATGAACATCGATGGCTACCTATAACACTAGTGCTGTGATTACTTCCACAAATGAATTGGCTATGCTATACTCTTGAAAATGAGAATGCTGGGCCCTATATCCTTTGCTGTATATGTCCTATGGTCAGTGTTATTTTTGCGTCTTGGGTTTGTTTAATGTCAAACTGGTGAAATATTTGCTTTCCTTAGGCAGTGAGCTATAAGAAAATAGAAGTAGAAACTACATTCAAACAGAAACTGCTCTATGAATTACTTAAATATTTTAACTTGATGGCATTCTCAATGGAGGTCAAATAGTTATTGTAGACTCAGCTTTGCTAATCAGAAAGATACTTTAAAAAATAAAATATTTTTAAAATTTTTGGTTCCGTGTAATAAAAAATAAATAAGAAACATTTGCTTGTTGGCATGAACACAAGCCAGCATTTATCACAGGGTATGCTTTTGCAAAAAACACTGTCTGCAATATATTAAAGATAAACTTCTATAAAATGGGCATCGCAGGGGAGAATATAATGCTGAAAAATATGATTTTACTGTGTGCCAAATAATAAATGAAGCGATTTTCATGCATACGTCATACAATAAAAACTAGAAGAGATTTTCAAATTCTGTCATCTCTTATAAATACATTCAATGGTATTTGTGGGTTATAGACTATGAAACTGCCAAACAATTGATGATGGGGATCAATTAGGCATATCCTTGCTTGGGACAGAATTCTATGTCAGCAGCAGGTTCCATATGCTGGAAGACAGCAAAGTGTTTGGATCCGTGTATCTCAGAACGAAGTATTAATTAAATACCAATAAATACAAAAATAAATATCAATACAAGCCACCTTGTTTATACTACACATCACCAACAACATCATTGAGCTTATATATCACAGAGAACTTTATACAATTACTGTTGAAATTTCCAATCCAATAGTCTTAGGACATGATTTTGTCTTCAGGTTAACAGAATAAATAAATCCTCAGATCTCATAACTGGTTTTGTAAAACATGGAGTCTTACACTTAGCTGATACTCATGTTCTAACCTTTGTCCCCTTTGGCTAATCTCTTGTCATCCCTGGTCCTGAGTTGCATAAAATTACTGAATTGGCATATTCACAGATGTTTCACAGATGTCTCCCTCTCTTATATTCTATGATTTTGTGCTTCTATAGCAATGTGATATATGACTAATGTAATAAGGATAGTTCTTAGCAGCTGTGCTAAGGGGTATTGTGTTTGACTTACATTAGTGTATCCTAGCAAGAACTTTCCTATGCTAAAGTTATAGCTCTTAGTGTTTGGACATTATCGAAGTATACATCCTTAAGATAAGGTGCTACACTGAGAGGAGTGGAAAAGACACTGAACATGGCCACGTTTGGCACTACAGAAGTCAGAACAGAGCATTACACTTTTAGTGTGTTAATAAATGAGACCTCAAAGTTTGCAAATGGGAGGAAAGACATTGGAACAGCAGATATGTTGACAATTTATTAGCAACTTGGCACAGGTGCAGATAAATCAAAGCATATACCGTAGAGAAGATGAATTTAACTGGCATTTTAAATAAGTGGTTTAGTAATGAAAAATAAATTTATTATGATAGGACATTTGCTTTGCATCCCAAATCATTTGAGTTGTATAAGTGGGAAGCAATCCTCAGCCTGATTTAGGAGAGGAAATTAGAAAAACAAAATCTCCTTTTTTTTCAATGTTCAATATGGTTTTTCCCAACCATTGGAAAAACTGCAAAGTGAAACTATAAAAAATAGGATTCTTCCTCTATCTCCTCAAAATAAATTGAGGTCTTGAAAATATGAAACAAAATGGTAATTTTTTCCCAACTTCAAGGGGTTTAGGTAACTATACTCAATATACTTTCTAGTCAAAATTATATGAAGCATTAAAGAAAGTTGTTTTATTTTATTTTTTTTAAAGATTTTTATTATTTATTTGACAGAGAGAGACAGCCAGCGAGAGAGGGAACACAAGCAGGGGGAGTGGGAGAGGAAGAAGCAGGCTCCTGAGGAGAAGCCTGGTGTGGGGCTGGATCCCAGAATGCTGGGATCACGCCCTGAGCCCAAGGCAGATGCTTAACAACTGTACCACCCAGGCGACCCAAAGAAAGTTGTTTTAAAGTGCTCATAGCGATATTTGAAATGATAATGCCAAGTCAAGAACTTTTAAATTTGAATATTAAGGCATCCTTAAAAATCTTCAGTTGTGAAAGGAGCCATCTTTACAGCTTTACAAGAGCTAAAGCTTAGACTTGCAATAAGAAAATTCTTAATTGGGGTGCCTGGGTGGCTCAGTCCCTTGAGCGTCTGCCTTAGGCTCAGGTCATGATCCCAGGGGCCTGGGATGGAGACCCAAGTCGGACTCCCTGCTCAGCTGGGAACCCACTTCTCTCTATGCTCCTCCCCCACCCATGCTCTCTCTCTTTTTCTCTTTCTGTCTGAAATAAATAAATAAAATCTTTAAAAAAAACCAAAATTCTTAATTAAGCAGGTGTTGCTTTTAGCATTAATCAATACATAGAATAGCATGCATAGTGAGAAGGAAGAATTGATTAATAAGGCACATGCAAGTTTCCAGTAAGGCAAATGCTTTACTCCAGGTCTTACTATAATTTCCTGACCATTATTAGTACAATTCAATTTCAGTTTCAAAGAGTCCTTGAAGATGTAGGTCTCTAAGAGTTTCAAGATAAATCACATGGTTTGGGGACATGTAAATATAGAGCTAATGTTTTTCCATGTGCCATATGATCCATATTGCTTTATGACAAGTGGCTACATTCTTTGTTGGCTATACCTTTGGTAGGCCATCTGTTAATATTAGATTATACAACTTTTGATGTAGTAAAAGTCATAGTAATGTTCATTTCACCTAGGTACATATTATTTTAATTTTTATTGAAATATATTTGATATATAACATTGGGCAAATTTATGGCATATAACATTTTGATTTTATACATATTTGATCATATTGTAATATGATTGATACTGTAGCAATAGTTACTCTATCATGTCACATAATTTTCATTTCTTTTTCATGGTGAGGAATAATTAAGATCTAGTTTCTAACCAAGTCTGATGATTATAATACAGTATTATTGCATATATTATATTCCTAAAGATTTATGGAGCCACAAAAGATTCCATATAACCACAGCCATCCTGAAAAAGAAGCACAAAGCCGTAGGTATCACAACTCTTGATTTCAAACTATACTACAAACCTATAATAATTAAAATGTATGGTTTTGACATTAAAATTGATAATTGGCCAATGGCACAGAATAGTCTAGAATTAAACTCTCACATGTATGGTCAACTGATCTTTAACAAGGGAGCCAAGAACCCAACAGAGAAAGAATAGTCTATTCAACAAATGGTGTTGGGAAAACTGGATAAACAATGCAGAAAAATGGAATTGGGCCACTTTCAAAAACTGACTGAAAATGATCAAAAACTTAAACATAAGACCTGATTCTATAAAATTCCTAGAAGAGAATGTAGAGCAGAGACTCTTTGACATTGGTCTTGGCAATAATTGTTTTGGATATGACACTAAAAGCAAAAACAAGAGCAAAAATCTAGGGGGATTACATCAAACTCACCTAGGTACATATTGAAAGAGAATTTGCCCAGAGCCCCCCATTGACACCAAAACACTTTATTTAGGTTTGTGGAATTATCAACTATTCTAGGACTGCTTTCAAATGAAATTTGCTCAGCATTAATATTACTAAGTGTCCTGAGCATTTCTAATTCTGATTAGATCTGGCCAGTGGTAGAACAACAAAAAGATTATAACAAGAAGCAGACAGTTAAAATTTAAAAAGACAATAATGGATAAACATCTTGAAATATGTGGATGTCTCTGGTTAAAATTATTCCTCAAAAGAAATGATCTGAAATTTCCATACCCAAAGAACATGTTTCACTCTGCATCATGAAACTAAACAATGGTGAGCAGGTCAAGGATAAAGGATGAGGTTTACACTAGCAGAAAAATAAAGCTATTTATTACACTGAATAATTCATTGTTTGTAGAGTGAAATATTACACAATAAACTATAAAGTATTGAGATCAGAAACGTATATGGTTCAAAATAAGATTCTATAATAAAATTACTCTGTCTTTAACATGGAATATTATAAACAAAGGCTGTATTTTCCTTCAAAGGTGTTCGTTTATCTAGAATATTGGTTTTGAAGTTGTATTTGAAAATACCTTTGCATGGACCATCCACTCACCAGTTTGCCGTAGACACCACGTTTCTTTTGTTCAGATCCTTTCATACCTTATGTTATTCACTTGATCCTACAAGCATTCGGTTTTAAACTTTATGACCATTGGGTTGGGGTTTTCTTGAAAAAGTGTAAACACACTACAACAAACTAGTTGTGACCCAAACTATTATGCTTTTCTATATCAGATGTTTGCAATATGATTTTGCTTACCTCTCATCAAGCCATGAAATCAGTTTCCTAAAGGTTTTAACGTGGGTTAAACTTGTGACTTATTTCTTCCAACAGAACATAGCTACAGTTACATTTTGTCATTTATGAGGCTAACCTTCACAATGATGGAGACAGAGCTTGTAGGAGAAGAAGAGACAACTTGAAGGAGAGTTCAGTTTTCCTAGCTGAGGCCATCTTGTAGCCTCCAGCTAAACATGAGAGAGAGCCCAACCAATGTCACCTTAGATGTTTATCCACAGCTGCACCAGACCCATGAGTGAGCCCAGTTCAGAATTAACATTTCTCCAGTTGATTCAGACTATTTAAACATTAATGAATGCTTTTGTTTATACCATTCATTTTTGGTATACGGACTTCTGGCAGTAATAACAACAGCAAAAACCCCTTATATGTACAGAAACTTAATTTTTAATTTTCTGAAGGCCTCAAGTTAATTGTACACAAAGACATCAGAATCCAATAAAACTAAATCAAATACATACATAGCTCTATAAAACCCCTCAAACCATTTGAGACTCTTCACAAAGTATTCTGAACCAATCTTAGAGATCTCACCAGTCATTAAATTGTAGGCATCTTCATTACAGAACATAAGGGCATAACTCTTAAATGCAGTGGACCTGGGACTCCTGGGTGGCTCAGTTGGTTAAGCTCTGAATCTTGGTTTAGGGTCAAGGCATGATCTCAGGGTTGTGAGATCAAGCCCTGCATGGGCTCAGTGCTCAGCACAGAGTCTGCTTGTCCCTCTCCCTCCCTTCCTCCCCCACGCTCTCTCTCAAATAAATAAATAAATAAATAAATAAATAAATAAATAAAATCTTTTAAAAATGCATGATACTTGTTTTTCTTCATGATTTCAGTCATGCTACTGGTCTTACTGATAAGACTTTTCTAACCGAGGAAAGATGGGTTATCTCTATGACACAGCTAAAAATTCCTCTCTGCAGTAAAGCTGTACTTGGTTCCAAAGACAACACAATTGCCTTCTATTTTGTACTCCAAGAACCTGAGTCATTTTCAATTGCTTCATGAAAAATCATCACAACCTAGCACCTACTAATTATTCCATAATTATGTAAATCAGAAGTCAAGACAGGAAACAACTGGATTCTCTGGTACGGTCTCACTCAAATCAAGGTCAATCCACTTTCATGCTCATTTAGGTTGTTGGTCAAATTCATTCTTTGTGGTCATAGGACAGAAGTCTCCCTTCCTTGCTGGCTGTCAGTCAAGGACCACTCATCTTTTTAGAGCCAAGTGTATTCCTCATTACATGCTCCCCTCCATCTCAAGCCAGGAATGTTACATCAGATCCTTCCCACGTTTCAAATCTCTCTGATTTTATTTTCTGCCACCAGCCAGAGAATACTCTCTGCTTTCAAAGCGCTCATGTAATTGGAAATTAGATAATCTCCATGTACTCTAGGTAAACCAGCATCCATGTAAACAACCATATGATCTCCCTTTTGATTAACTCAAAATCAACTCATTAGTAACCTTAACTGCATCTGAGAAATACCCTGCCATGTAACACAGCATAATGAGGACATTTTATCTCATCATGTTTACACTCCTAGATCAGGGTAGGAAATCTTTGGGGTGAGTGGGTCAGGGGTGGCGTTAGGATTCTGTCTAACACAGGTATCTTCTTTATATTGGTCTGATACTACATAGAGTGCTGTGGTAGAGTCATTGTTTAAATATCTTCCTAGCTAGGTCACTGGTTCCTTCGGCACAAATATTGTGTCTGCATTCATCAATTCTTCCCAGCATCTAGTATGTACGGTACCTACCTCAGATTAAGTACATAACAAATATCCATTAAGAAGCAGGACTAATTATCAGTAAATAAAATAATATGGAATTCCATTCTCATGGTGCAAAAATTATATAAACACAGACAATCATGTCAGAAGAAACAATCAAATTGATCAATCCTTTGGAAGAAATTTCTTATAAGCTACTTTATCATAATTATGAATCTCAGTCTAAGTAAGTTATTCAAATATTTAAAAAATTTTTTACTTTGATGAATTTTGGGTCCACAACATAAAGGATTTCTATTTACTTCCTTGTTCCAGAAACTAGAACATTGATTAATTACTATTGCTTATGGCAATAAGAAAATTAATAAGTAATACTATTCTAATGTAAAATTAAACTATTACCTATAGGGTCTGAGCCTATAATAATAATTTTCTTATGGCATCTGAAAATACAATTGCAAAGGTAAAAGATGCTGTGATATTTGAGTTTACAGGTATCTATTTTCCCTTTTCATATAGCTCTTTTTTATAAGTAATACATTTCTGTTTCTCTTTTATGAGGCAGCATGTTTCAACAGTCTCTGCCCTCTTGACAATGTGTAGTACCATTTCTGCTTTCAGTACCCTAAAGCAAAGCTATTATCCATGTAGGGAAAACAGCAAGTTAGCATTTTTGATGTAAATCTTTCAGTTGCTATGTATTGTATTTTACTTAAAGGCATTTTCTTTCTTAACATTTTATGCAATTACAAGCTGGGAAAAAACCATAAAATTACCACAAGAAGTAAAATACCATTCTTGTGGATCTGCCTGGAGGTGGCAGGATGAACAATTTTCCTTCTGACATGGATGTCATGTAGCATTAGCAAAATGACCTCAAGTGACTTATTTTATTGTTTTATTGGAGTAATGTAAGACTAACTAGACATTAAAAACAAGTATTCACAATTACCATATCATCTTTGAATCTTTGAAATGTTCATCCTTTGATTGCTATAAATTAATGTTGACAGTGGCCAAAACTCTTCACTAATTTAAGAGTCCTGTATTGTTTGTTGCTTTGTTTTTGATACTTTCTCTGTCATTAAATTGAAATATAATATTTGCCAAATATTTAATTAACATCAAGGATCTTGTAATCTATTTTCTAATAGAAATAGCATTCTCCACATAACAGACAAATAATAGTCTTTTAAGATTCTTATAACCACTGTACCATCTGAAACTTATTTACTCTATCATGTATAAGGTCCTGGCAATTCACACACTCATATTTTCAGGTCAGTTTTAGCTTTCACACTTCCTTTTCTTTCATCTACGTCATTTGTCTCAGAAGATACTGTGTATCTTGACATGGGTGTGGCTGTAACATGTTCAAGCGATGTTTCAGCTATGGGAAATTAGGTTTTTTTCCAATTCAATTATAATAAGTAAGGACTTTATAAATCCAATATCATAAAAACTTTTAAAAAGTGACATTTACAGGGACAAAGTTAAAGATATAAGCATGTAAGTGCTTCAATAAATAGTCTAAAGGATAGTTTTCTCTTACATATAAAGGAATTATCTGTCCCTCATTAACAAAAAATTTATTTTTATAATAACAAAAATGAAATAAAAGTAAATAAAAAGCAAATAAAAGTAATAAAAATATACTAATTATTATGACTATAGAAAATATAAAATCATAAGGAAGGAGAGGTAAATTATCAAACATTACACACCTTTGAGAAAAACTGCTATCAAAAAATCTTACAGAGTTCTATATTTGAGGAAGTCAGGGAGAGGTCTGAAGATTATGAAATAAAATTGAAGTTTATATAAACTAATTAATAGAAATGTGCAGTCCTCAACTAACACATAACATATGGGTTAAATTTTTTACAATCACGCATTCATTTGTTTATTCAAAAATATGTAAGTGGACTTAACATTGTACAAACACTATTCGAGTACTTAGAATATACCCATGAGCCAAATAGACAAACACCCCTCATCTCTTGGAGTTTATTCTCTGGAAAACCGGAGAATAACAGTAAGTATAATAAATTATAAGTTACACAGTTTGTGAAAAAGAGATCGAGTGCTAAGGAAGAAAAAAAAGTAGAGCCAAAAAGGGAATAGAAGCGAAAGTATTAACTAAGATGACAAGACCTCATTGAAAATCTGAAGGAAGCGAGGGTTAACCAAGCCCCTGGGCATAAGGCTTGGAGGCAGAAGGAAAACCTAGAACAAGAGTTGTCAGGCAGCAGGGGCCTGGCTGAGCTTGAGGAGTAGAAAGGAGACAATATAAAAATTATACTAAAGCAAGGACTGCCCAAGTAAGATATTGACATGATCTATGATATAGCATATTTGTTTGGTTTTTTCAAAGGAGTGTGTGTGTTTTCCTTCTCACACAGAGGTAAAAATATGGAAGAAAATGGAGGAAAGACAAGAGGAGGCACAGAGACTTCTCAGGGTATAACTTCATGAGTGATAAATTGCGGAAGTATATTACCCTATTAAATATTTTTAAACTCATTATTAAAAGAGTACAAATATAAAAAGCATTTTAGTAGTTCGTAATGGTGAATTAGCCATAAAACTTAAAAAAAATGTTAAACAAAATTTTAAATATTAAATCTATAGGAGTCCAATCAGAGTAGAAACGGTCAATGATACTGTAACAGGGAAGTAACGGGATGGATGGTAGCTAGGCTTGGGGTGAGCACAGCATAACGTATACACTTGGTCATCGCCAAGGTGTCCACCTGAAACTAATGTAACATCGTGTTTCAACTGTACTCCAATAAAAAAAAAATCTAAAAAAAAGAAAGAAAGAAAAGCACATTGGGCAACACAGTGCAAAAGATACTAAATTGTAAAGCAGAATATCTTTATAATGTAAATGAAAACTGAAATAGTGTTGTAAGAACAGAAGAAAGCTTTTTTTTTATTATTATTGAAGTATAGTTGACACACAAGGTTAGATTAGTTTCAGGTGTACAACATAGTGACTCCAGGTTATGCTGTGCTCCCCACAAGTGTAGCTACCATCTGTCACCACGCAACGCTATTATAATGCCACCTACTATGTTCCCTCTGCTGTGCCTCTTATTCCTGTGACTTACTCATCACATAACTGGAGCCTGGATCTCACACTCCTCTTCACTCATTTTGCACCATCCCTCACCATCAGTTTGTTCTCTGTGTTTATGGGTCTGTTTCTGCTCTTTATTTGCTTGTTTATTCATTCGTTTTGAAGAATAGAAAATATTTTTACAAGGAAAAAAGGAAAGAAGGAAGGAAAGAAGGAAAAGAAAAGGACACATAGAAGGTGGGCACATGTACAAACCTTAGTCGATCTTCCTGGACAGGCTGAAATACAGCTCACAGCCCACATCCTCAGGGCAGAGAGGGACAAGTGGGCCCAGTTGGCTCACTTGCCCTTCAGGGATGGCAGCTGGTTTATCTGACAAGGACCCCGCTCTATATTCCTAGCATGGAGGGCCACACTCTTGTCAGAGAGAGAGAATTCCATTTTAGAAACGTAAGTATATTTTTTTGCCTCAGAGTGTTGGAAATCCCCCATCGTTCCATGTTAACATAAACAATAACAACAAAAGGGAAATACACAAGAGACTCTCCCTCGGGGTAAGAAGTCCATCTCCCTCCCTCCTTAGTATTACAATTTGAGCAGAGGCATGTTCTGTAGGTTTTCTCTCTTTCTTCTTTTTTTCAACCTTCAACTGTGATTTTTAGTAGAAATCCTTTTAGCTGGGTTTAAGTCTTGATTTTTACTTCTAATTATATATTGCTTCCTGAAATAGTCTCATTAAACACGGAGTCCATAAGCTTATCTTTATGAAGCATTTCAAACTGTAGCTAAGCCTTTAACCCTCAAGGAAATACATGAAAGAGTAGAGGATTTTGTCAGGAATGTTTGAAATATATTTATAATGCCTATCTTCAGTCTTGAGGTTTTTATAGTGAGCAGCAATACATTAAAAGCTACTATTTTCTGGATTCCATTTTCTTCTCTCTTTTTTTTGTGATGAAAGTTTTATATTTTAGATAATTAGTTCAAATATTCAAAACTTTTCATTTCCGTGTGAATGAAAATTACCGATCCTGCTCTATTAGTTTCCTAGTGCTGACAAAGTATCACACACTGGTTTGCTGAAAACAGCAGACACTTATTTATTCTCTCATAGTTTTGGAGACCAGAGGTTCATAATCAAGATGTTGGCCTAATCGTCTTTCCTCTCTCCATAGAAGAATCCTTCCTTGTCTCATCCCTAGTAGTTGGGGGTTGCTGGCAATCCTTGACCTTCCCGGGTTTACAGCTGCATTAACTCTAATCTCTGCCTCCACCACCTTCTTTCTTCCATGTCTCTGTGACTGTGTGTGCTTTCCTCTTCTTATAAGAATACCAGTCATTGAACTTAGGACTCACCCTAAAGCACTATGACCTCATCTTAACTAATTAAATCTGAGAGGATGCTTTTTCCAAATAAGGTCATGTTCTAAGGTTCTGCAGTCATTAATTTGTTTAGAGGGGGGCATTTTTCAACTATGTACAAAATACAAAGATTAAGACATTTAAAAAGTATATTTCCAATGTTATTTGGAATGTATGTTTTTGAGAAGAACCTTCATCCTAGGACTTCCCTGAAATGCTTTTTATATTCCCCAATAAAGATGGACTCTGAAGGAGTCTGATGTAGATGAATTATGTGAGCCCTGAAGCAGCTCTCTTTCTAGAAAGAGCATGCATTGGCAAACGCCCAGCAGCTGGTGTTTTTCAATCAGCTTGCATCTGTCAATAAGACTGATTTCTGCGGAATTTCTTAATTAACAGATACCCTCTAAGAATTCTTTAGGAAAACCATTCTAGCTAAAAGAGATAGGTGTATTTTCAAATTAAAAATTCATAGTTTTGGTAAGTTGCAGTTCTGTTCTCCACATTCATTTTTTTTTTAAGATTTTATTTATTTATTTGACAGAGAGAGAGACAGCCAGTGAGAGAGGGAACACAAGCAGGGGGAGTGGGAGAGGAAGAAGCAGGCTCCTAGCGGAGGAGCCTGATGTGGGGCTCGATCCCAGAACGCCGGGATCACGCCTTGAGCCGAAGGCAGACGCCTAACCGCTGTGCCACCCAGGCGCCCCTCCACATTCATTTTCTTTGTGAGTAGCTTGTAGAAACTTGTGCTCATGTGATGTATGTGTTGTAGGCATTTGTAGACAGTGAATTCCTTGAGTGACAGGGCCTACGTTATTCATTTATGAATTCACAAAATTAACAAGACTTCCATCCATGCTGGGAGCTCCGTGTGTATCTATCATGAATGTACGGACGGCTGGGTGAACTGTGATAGCATATTGATCTCCTTCTCCTACAGTATTTGACACTAGTTTTTCTTTTTCATTTGTTGAAATGGATAGCAGTGGATACAGTTCAAACTATTTACATAAAACAAGCCATGACTTTATCTGTCATACAATTTAAACATACCAATGTATACAAGGTAGTGTTTTTCAAATATGTGATCACACTGCCTATCATTTGACATTAATTATTTTTGAAGGTATGTGGTTCTAAGTACTGAACCGATTTAAGTAGAGAATGGAGAGCCTTAAAAGAAACTTTTGGAATTTTAACTGGTTTTTTTGTTTTGTTTTTTGCATAAAAAATAGATGCTTTTCAGGAAATGAAAGAGTCACTGACTTTTTAAGTGTACCTGTGATAATTAGGTTGGATGATGAAGCCGCTGCAAATAAAAGACTATTTAAAGTCACACACATTATAAAAAAACAACAAAACCATGAGATGAGAAACTAATCAGTTATTTATTTAACAAAATGTGTGTATACGACATAAAAAATCCAATGTTGGTAACAGAAGAGACAAATTGCACATATGTTCCTAGTGATACTGTAAATAGTATAATCTAGAAAGGAACCTCACAAAAAAATAGAGTCAAAACCTCAATCATTTATTTTGTCCTACATCCACTCTAGGCACTATCTGTGTATTTTACACACGGATAGACGCATGCACACACATTCCTGTTCATAAGGATAAATATACGCATGCATGTGTGTGTTATATGTATTATGTACACACACAAAGAAAATATTAAATGTTTTCATATAACATATATGAATATAACAAGTTATATAATGTATAAATTCGCCATTTGGTAACCATTTGTTACATAATTATGAAAATGATAGTAACGATAATTAATATTTTGGTATTATCATCACATTAAATAATGTGTTATACGTGGGGTATTGACTACGGACATGCAGTTGGAGGGAAACATGTATGCTGATTATATATGTTGGTTAAAATACAACATAAAACACAGTGTACTCAATGATCAGAACCATGAAAATGATGAGGAGATATAGTTTATATTGTTATTTTTGTTGTGGCATTTTTACTTTAAATAATGGGAATAAATCCACTGAATATTATGTGTAATAACAAATTCTGAATTCCAGATAGGTAACCTTGAAAATTTAAACCGTATTTTATCACTATCTTATTCATCTTTATATTCTAGAACCTAGGGCAATGTCTGTTTATAGTTGGTACTTCATAAATACCTACGAGAATAAATTAAGAAGTGACTAGGTGAGTGAGTGAAGATGAGTGTTGGAAGGAAGTCAAAAGGGCACAGATGTAGGAGGTATTATGTAGGTGGTACTTGTATCTGATATGTGTGGCCCTCAGTAGAAGAGTGATAACTGTTGTTTACCACAGTGAGAAACCAAAGAGGATGAACTCTAGCCCATGTTCTTTTTCTCTTGTCATCATTTGAAGATAACTGGACCTTATGTGAAATATCCAGTGGGCCACTGAAAATTCTGGACTAAGCTCAGAAAGTGGGATATCCACAGATTTGGGAATTACCCATGTGAACAATTAACAAGAGAGGTGATACTTTAAGGTGAACATTTGGGGAAAGTGGAGAGAGACTGAGGTGTAGGAGATATGGACTAAAGATAGATTTATAATTGGAGACCTGATCTGACATCAGTGAGCCTTGATACAGAGGCTAGAAAAAAAAAGATCCCACTTGAGAGCATATTTCAAGGTCAGAGTTTGTGGTCATGATTGCTAAATGCTACAGGGAGTCAAGGATGACCAGGAGTTGAAGGTATCAACTCATACTCTCCTTCATTATAAGGGTCTATTGAATGAGGATAAAGAAGGAGAAGCCTTTGTTGTCTACTACTTTAAAAAGATAATTGGCAATAAAAGGGAAATGAATGAGGGGTTATAGCTGAAAATAATTTTTTTTAATCTAATGCACTGACTCAGAGTATCCAGAATCTTCAAAAAGGAGTCCTTGAGTTGCCAAAGGAGAAACAAAGGATAACTGATGGAGCAAGGTCCAGAGGAAATGGATGGAAAATGGCTTTATTTTATCCAAAACGGATTTCCCCAATATGCGAAATGAATTCAATGGAAGCAACAAAATAAATTGACCTCCTTGTCTGTGAGAGCTTAAAAATCAAGCTTTTCTGCCATAAATTCGGTTTATTGGGCAGACAGAGATATGTGCCCCATTGTTCAAACTCTAACAGAAAACCGTGTATTCAGAACATGTCAAGGAGAAAACCAATTATGCTGTATTGCAAGCAAATGAGCTGTGAAGCTGGTCCAGAAATAAAAAGGAAAAAAAATCAGGTAAAGTGACAGAAAATATGAGCGTATGGAAGATAAGAATATGCAGGAATGTAGGGGGTAGTGGGTGATTCATATATTTCAGCTGCCTATTTAAAACACTAAAATTTAGCTTGGCCCAAGGGTAGTTTAATTTTTAAGATAATTGCATTTTATTTCATCATTAAGAATGATTCAATTTTACTCCTAAGTTCTGGGAAGCCTGATGGTGGTATATTAGATTTGAATATTTCTGTCTGCCTCTCCTCTCTCTCATTTTCCCTTTAAGACCAATGAATCACTGGAAGGGACTCACTTTATATTCTTTATCTTCTCTTTTCTTTTTTAATTTTTTAAAGCTATACGTGATACTGTTAGGTAATTCAGAGAATCTAGGATGTTACTAACCAAGACCCATGTTCCAAACACCACACATTGAATGACTAGATGAAGAATTTTGGTCTGGTTTCTGCTCTTGGAGAAGTAAAGAGAAAGGCAGTTCCTTTTTTAATTTTTAAGGAACTTCCATGTTTTCCATCGTGGCTATAACCATTTACATTCCCATCAACAGTGAACAGGGGTTTCTTTTCCTCCACATCCTGCCAACACTTGTTATCTCTTGTCTTTTTGTTGACAACTGTTCTAACTGATGTGAGATCTGTTATTGTGGTTTTGGTTTACATTTCCCTAATAATTAGGCATGTTGAGCACCTTTTCACGTATCTGTTGGTGATCTGTATGTCTTTTTTGGAAAATGTCTGTTCAGTTCCTCTGCCCATTTTGCAATCAGACTGCTTGCTTTTTTTTTTTTTTTTTTTTTTTTGCTTATGAATTGTATGAGTTCTTTATATATGTTGGATATGAACCCCTTATCAAACATATAATATACCCCTTTGCAAACATAGTCTCTCATTCTATAGGTTGTCTTTTCATTTTGTTGATTGTTTTGCTGTGCGGAAGCTTGTTAGTTTGATGTCATCCCAGTAATTTATTTTTGCTTTTGTCCCTTGTGCTTTTGGTACCCTATTTCAGAGACTGCCATCTAGCCAATGTCAAGGAACTTTTCCCCTTTGTCTTCCTCTAACAGTTTTACAGTTTCAGGTCTTATGTGTAATGTTATGTGTATGTTATCCATTTTGAGTTCATTTTTGTGAGTGGTGGGAAATAGGGGTCCAACTTCATTCTTCTGTGTATAACAACTACAGGATTTGATGAAAATTCTTACCCCCAGTCAAGCCTCAATTAAACAGCTGCTTTTGCCAACATCTCGTCTGGATTCTTGTGAGAGATACTGAAGCCATGCATTCAGCTAAGCTATTCTCAGGCTTCTAGGTTCACAGACTCTGAGATTAAAAAACGTGTGTTATTTTATGCAGCTAAGCTTGTGGCAATTTGATATGCAGCAATCGATACAGATTTCGGTAACCTGGAAATGAGGTGCTGCTCTAACAACTAAAAATGGGAGCGTGGATTTGGAACTGGGCAGTGGACAGAGGCTGGGAAATTTTTCAAAACTTGTAAAACACTAAATTTCATGGAAGTGACGAGTCACTAAATTCTACTCTGAAGCTAGTATTACACTATATGTTAACTAACTAGAATTTAAATAAAAATTTGGAAAAAAAGAACATAAAGCAAAAAATAAAAATAAATAAATAAAAATCAATCAATCAATTTATTTCCTGGAACAGATAATTATATATCAAAATCTTGAGAACACTGCCAGTGGTGGCTCAAAAGAAAGGGAGAAGCATTTTACTAGAAAACAGAGTAAGGGAGATCCTTGACACATACCAGTGGAGGAGCTCAGCGACATTCTCTTCAGCAGCTTTGGGGAAAGTAGAACATACATGTGGTGAGCTTCGTTATTGAGCAAGAAAGATCTCTAAGCGAAGTGTTGGTGATGCCACCTCGTTTCTTCTTTTTGTCTGTAGCAAAAAGTGCAAGTAGAAAGATAATTTGAGGAAAGAACTGTTAAATAGAATTTGATCCTTTGGAAAATTCTGAGCTTTTCTAGATGAAAAAGATGCTAATTTTTAAGAACTGTCAGGAAAGCATGATCTTTTTTGGGGGGGGGGAACAAAAGCAGAAAATGAAGAGTGTGACTGTACAACCTTACCCTAAAATTCAAAAGATCAATGGGCTATTTAGTTACAAAACCAGCCTTTGGCCTGCATTCCCTCAACATCTAGTCCTAGATAGAGGAGAGATTATCTAGAAACGATATGTGGGCATAGCTTTTGTCGAATGGAGTAGAATAATGAAATCCAC
The DNA here is from genome assembly GCF_023065955.2 of Ursus arctos. NCBI lineage: Eukaryota > Metazoa > Chordata > Mammalia > Carnivora > Ursidae > Ursus > Ursus arctos. The sequence continues at coordinate 10,265,705 of NW_026622819.1, read as the reverse complement.
ACAGTTTTTGGGAAAATTATTTTACCAAAAACACAGCCAGCTTAGACTGAAAGGAGCAGGGGGAGTGGAAAATGAAAAGAGGCTTTCGTACTTTTGAAATTCTACAAGCAGGAAGCAAGTGATAGAATTACTGGGCCACCAATACATGCTACTTCAATGGACGAGGAAGGAAGACTGGAATGAAGAACACAGTGGGAGGAGGCCTCAGAGAATGATTTGCAGGCCTTGAAACTTTTCAAGAGATGGTTAGCATATCCCTGACACTGTTTTAAAAATCACTATGGAGCAGGGAATCCTTTGTACCTTCATTGTTCGCCTTTCTGAACAGAAATGTCTGTATCTGTTATCCTGCCTACTCCAACACTGTAGTTTGGGTGGGTGGGGGGACAGACAACTTGTCTCTGGAGTTTTATAGATTAATGAGGAGTCTCATCTTCACCTGGACCTGCTCTAGATGATGAGTATCTAGACTTAGAACTGATAGCTTAATGGGTTGGAGCTCTCGGGGACCTTGGAAGCAGGGAGATGCATTTTTCCTGTGGGAAGGACACAGATGATTGGGGGACATAGGATGGACTATGATAGGGAGACTCTAGCATGGCTCAAATTAGCCCTGCCTCTGAGTCTTCACACCCCCCATAATCTTGTCCCGTTCAGTGCAGGCAGAACCTGCAAATCATTTCTAATAGAAAGTGTCAAGATGTCACTTTGAAGCTATTTAATCTCTCCACGCCTTTCCTTATTTGCTGATTGTGAATGAGTAAATAAATGCTAATATAGGAACGTCCTAAGTAAAATTCTACACATCCCAAGGATGATATTTTCACATACATGATAAGGACTCAGTACAGATTAGCAGGCTGTACCCCTACCCCCCACATCCGTTGGTAGCCACCAGTTTACTCTTTGTTTTCGTGAATTTGGGTTTTTTAGATTCCACATATAAATGATAGCATACAGTGCTTGGCTTTCTCTTTCTGACTTATCTCACTTAGCATAATATGCTCAAGGCCCATCCATGTTGTTACAAGTATCAGGATGCCCTTCTTTCTTGTAGCTGAAAAAATATATTTCACCTCTTATTTGTCTATTCATCTGTTGATTGGGACTTAGATTGTTTTCATATCTTGGTTAGTGCGAGTAATGCTGCAGTAAACATGTGAGTACAGTTATCTTCGATAACTTATTTTCATTTCCTTTGGATATATACCCAGAGGTGGAATTGATAACCATATGGTATATCTACCTTTAATTTTTTGAGAAATCTCCATATTGTTTTCCATAGTGGTTGAACCAATTTACATTCCCACTAAAGCCCTAGAAATCTAATGCATTGTATAGTGAATATATAATGAATATTTTATTATAATCATAAAAACTTGCTAAGAGACTCGAACTTAATGATTCCAACCACTACAAAGAGGAGATAATTGTATAACATGATAGAAGAGCTAATTATTGCTACAATGGCAATCATATTACAATATATGAATGTGTCACATTAACATGTTTTACACCTTAAATTTACTCATTGTTATATGTCAAATTAGTTCGATAAAAAAGATTAGGTGATATTGTTCTTAAAATTGATGCTATTACTATTATTATTGTTATATTTAAGTAACTTATGTCATGTCATATTAAAAATATAGACAGAAATTGTAATTAAGCAAGCATGTGACAAGTGTCAAGAGAGAAGCATATCTAAATTTAGCAGAATTTTGGCAGCAATTGGTGGTATTAGAAAAAGATTCCAAGAAAAGTTACCATTTGTGCCAGATCCAATGTGATGAACTTCATTTAGAAATGTGTTAGCATAAGGAGTGGGTGTTTCATTGAAAGGATGTAGAGAACAGTGGTCCAGTGTTGGTTGTACAAAAAAAGTATATGCAAGGAAATAGCACAGAAATTGCACTGGAAAGGTGTTTTTAGAGAAGACAAAGACATCCTGAAATAGCAGATTAAGGGTATAGATATTATTTTGTATAAAAAATGCGGGAGTTCCCACAGGAACCTCAAAGCAATTTGCAAATGATTACTTACAGTAATTTTAAAGGAGGGTCAGGTGTATGTGTCTTTGCACACCCCTTTTCTAGTGGCGATGCTTCTTCTGTTCACTATATTCCAAAAAAAAAAAAAAAGAAATTGTTTAGTTTGGAGTCCATTATAATATTAGTTAAATTAATATCAAATGAAATTAGCATACCCTGTTATGAATATGTCTACAAAGGGTGATCATGATGTTTCAGAGCACTTACCTGTCAGTTTGTAATAGCATCTAGAACACCAAAACAAAACAAAACAAACAAAAAACCATCCCGTCCACACAAAAACCACATACCCAAAAAACACCTGAGTATTTGGGGGAAAAAAAAATCTACCTGCATTATTTGTGGAAATAAAGGATGTACCAGGGAATTAAGGATGAGACATATGTGAAGAGGACTAGTAGACAACATAAAATTCCCTGATAGCCATGTGTTTGCCCATGTACCCAAGAGACAGTGCTTATTAACATTGTCAGAGGAAGATGGAGATGGTCAATTAGAGCTAGCCTTGAACATACTGGATTGGGCCTCAATTTAGTGGCACATATATGATTCACAAGGACACTGAAGACACTGCTTAAAGCAATTCAACAAGTAGAATGAAATGGGATTAGACGTGCATCAACTCACAAAAATGTATTAGGTATATGACATAATAATTCAAAGCAGGTATAAATCCTTGTCAAAGGAAGTCAATTGGTGTAAATTATCCAATTATCTTCCCCACAACTTAGAAGATGAAGCTAGGCTTAACATTCGGCTCTGTCAATGCCCTAATCTATTGATTTTACCTAGTTGTTTTTCTCATAGTTACTAAAATACATTAGTGGAAGTTAGGCACCTTGAGGGCATTGTTAGAGACAGTGATTCTGTAAATGTTATGAGGGATTATGTTCCAATGGAACTAATTTTATCTGGTCTCCCAATACGTTCATTTTGTGTTAACTGCTCATCACCATTATATAAAACCTGAGATAGAGATTTTATTTTTTGCCAATATGACCTACAGGCAGTATTGACTTATAATCACTGCACACTTTCAACTTCAGCTTCATGAACTTCATTCCGGCTTTTGCCTTGAGTTGCCCTTGATCAATTTCTCCCTGTTCCACTTGGCTAAACTATACTGATTGTTGATTACTTCACCTGAAACGACTATTGTTTTTTCTTTTCAAATTTTCATGATTATTTCTTATTTACTGTACAAATAGTGACATATGAGTGTAGTATTTTCACGAGTTAGAGTGAGACAGACTACTGAGGGTCTCTTGTCTCTTGGCCCACTGTGACTGTCTCATTATTTCTTCAAATTATGAGATGGCAAACTGAGCAATGCTGATATGTGTGACTTACTGTATGGTGCTCCGAAGGGCTTTGAATATTTACATTTGCCTTCCAAAATAATATTAAGCACCATGCAGTATAAATGAAGAAGGTAAACACATTCCAAAATGATGTATCAAAAAGAAATATTGGTTAATTGGTATTGCCAACCTACATGTTGATATTGATACTAAGTGGCTAAGTTATAGTAATCACAAATAATCTCAATCAGAGGTATTGAAAATGTTCAAAATACCTATTGTACTAAATTATCTCAAATAAATATCCATCTTTTATTTTTTCACTCGGAAAATGATCTGTTGATAATCTGAATGAATTGAATATTATTACATATGCCTTGATTTAAATTATAACTAGTGAGATTCAGAAATAATGTCAAATAAGCAGCTGGATTATTAACGCAACAAAAAGTCTAACCATTAATTACTTCATTAAAAATATTGGGATACATAATAGTTAAGACGTAATATACATAAGCATTTAAGAAACAGTTATGCTTGATTACTGTAACACATATTCTCTGGGATGCCCTCCCTATGTTGGCAGAATGTCTAATTGAGAAATACTCCCCAAATATACACATTTTGATCACACCCCAAGTTTTGATGCAGAAACTTTGAGCAGAGATAAGAGCTCTGCATATTCAATGAGCATTCAAATATTCATGCTTCACCTTTGGAGCACTGCATGGACTACTGTGTGGGGACCTGTACTTCCAAACTGCCCGAATGAACAGCCCTGATACCAGCTGTCTCGCCCATTTGAGATGATTTTGAAATAAGGTTGTATTTCATAGCAAACCTCCATGTACTTATAAATTTGGCCATATGGGTTTCCTGGAAATTCCCTTTCACTAATTAAGCAATTAAAACATCAAATCCTAAATAAAGAAAAAGTACACAAAATTGTATTAATATCCTTTTTCCTTTTACTCCATATGTGTATTTTATAGAGTACTCACTTGTAACCTTTCCTACATCTCAATTCTGAAGAATCTGAAACGTGTAGATGAGACAGGAATCTATATATTACATCAATGTCTAGTAGAATAAATTAACGGAGTTTGTGCAATAAACCAGGCATGCCTTGTTAAAAAAAAAAAGCACTGAAAATAGTATAGAGTCACGTTGTACAAATTTCAGAATTTAGAATTCTGTATTCTATTCCCATGCCACTATGATTTTAAAGACACATGATTTGAAATAAGGAAAAAAGTAAGAATGTGTTCATTTCTGGATGTTTAAATGTTATTTATATATATGTAATTATTCATTTAATTTAAAAAAGGGAAAGATAATTTATAAATATATCCATTTGATTAAAAATATCAGAAAACTTCATGTGTTTAATGTAATTGATTTTTATATGTACCTATGTATTTAAGTATACATTTTATATATTATGAGTTTTTGTTTTGTTTTTTTTTAAATGTTTTATTTATTTATTTGACAGAGAGACAGCCAGCGAGAGAGGGAACACAAGCAGGGGGAGTGGGAGAGGAAGAAGTAGGCTCCCAGCGTAGGAGCCAGATGTGGGGCTCAATCCCAGGACTCCGGGATCACACCCTGAGCTGAAGGCAGACCCTTACTGACTGAGCCACCCAGGCGCCCCAATTATGAGATTTTGATAACAAGATATGATGCAGTTGATAATTGTTTAATGTTTTTAATGTAAGTAATTTATAACTTTTGTGTTATTTATCTGTATATAAAACCACAAGCATTTAATTTAATCTTTAATGGTCCATTTACAAAATTTACATTTAAACATTCCTAAAAAAAAGTTTTTGTCTCAATTTTCTAGTCTAGTTGAGAAGAAATGAAAAGAAAAATTGATTTACTTACTGATCTTTGGACAAGGAAATTTAACAGCAAAACATGAAAATTGTTTTCAAATGAGAAGCAAAAAATTTGATTCATAAATAAATAGAACATGTGTCAAATACTGAAACTTTTAAACATATTTTGGTTGATGTTTAATAGTACTGTGTTATAAGAAAATTATCTTTTATCCTATTGTAAGTCTGATAATTTTCAATTATATCTCTATTTATAATTAATAACACCAATTTGGAAAGTATGGATATCAGTTTAAGAATTCCAACAGGACATGAGTCACACATCTATCTCAACAAAGAAGTTTTGTTTGTTTGTTGTTGTTGTTTTTTTTGATAATGTCAAAAACTAAATTTTCAGGTTTTTTTTTTCATTGTCAATTTATATTGAAAATAATTGGCTATTTTTATGGAAGAAATGAAATCTTATTTTCCATTTATGGTTTTCTGAAGCCAAAAAATAAGGTATTCTATCTTGGTAATAACATAGAATTAACATAGAATTAACATAGAATAGATCCTGAATTATAAATGTAATTCTATCCTCAATGTTTTTGCAAGATATAAAGACTATGTATTATAATTAATTAACACAAGTGTTTGAGTCTCTTTTTTGTAAAATATTAATCCTACAACCAACCAGTTAAACCAGTTAGATAATGTGAAATCAGATTTATTTCTTACATAAAACTCAAAGGAATTCCTAGTGAATTTGAAATTTTACTATAAACATACAAAAGATACCATTTTTCATACATTTAAAGAGAGCACTATAGAGGGAAACACTGATGAATTTCACTACATAAATGATTCTGCTCTAAAGATTTGTAATTTTTACAACACTCTTGCTTTAAAGTTTTGGTAACTGCAGAGGTCGAAGTGTAGATCCTATAAGAAGAAAGTTTTGGTAAGGTAGGCAGACAAAATACAGATCCCAGCACCTGAATTCAGGTGCACTTCGTTTTATTGCACTTTGCACACACTGCATTTTTTTTTTTTTTTTTTTTACAAATTGAAGGTTCATGGTAACCCCTATGTTGATTGAGTCCATCAGTGCCTTTTTCCAGCAGTATTTGCTCACTTTGTGTCACATTTTAGTAATTCCCACAGTATTTCAAACTTTTTCACTTTTATTATATTTGTTATGGTGATCTCTGACCAGTGTCTTTGGTGTTATTATTGTCATTCTTTTGGGGTGCTGGGTACAGGGCCCAAATACGAAGGGGAACTTAATTGATAAATGTTGTATGTGCCCTAACTGCTTCACTGATGACTATTCCCTTGTCTCTATTCTTCTCCTTGGGCCTCCCTATTCCCTGAGACACAACAATATTGAAAATAGACCAATTGATAACCCTACAGTGGCTTCTAGAAATTCAAGTGAAAGGGAGTCAAGAGGCAAACTCCGTTGCTGTCTTATTTTAAGAAACCGTGCAGCCACCCCAAACTTCAGCAACCACCACCCTGATTAGTCAGTGGCCATCAACATGGAGGCAAGACCTTCCACCAGCCAAGTGTATATTTCTTTGTGAAACTATGTTTCTGTTGAGTTGAGCTCAAAATTACTGGTAAAAATAAGAATCAAAGGGTGGTGATTGTACAAGGCTAATAATGAAGGGGGAAGGCAAAATCTTAAGATGCCAGATGGATTTTGAGAACCACGTATGTGTGATAGTTCTGAGGAATGTTAATAAAGGGAAAGAAAGTTCTGGAGGTGTGCGGTAGGGGACGTGGGAGTGTATTATGTCAGGTTCACTGTGGGACAAAACATAATCATGCAAAGTGAGCATATAAACAAATACAACAGAAATCAGTACACACTGCCACCTCCTCTTAGTTAATCAGAAGTGTTTCATCTGTTTTCCTGTAGAGAATATGTGGTTTAAAGCAACTTATCTTTAATTCTGTGAATATATTTAAGAACTCCCTATAGAGAATACTGTTTTTAAACGTTATTGCCCTCAGTGTTTGACAATAACATTCAATCATTATTGTGACAATGAACATCTTGCTTCTAATTTTTTATGGCAATTATGGCAACTATGAGTCAACTTATTATGGCAGAAATATTCACAAGCTAAAAAGAAATAAAATGGGTCTTACCCTTGTGTGATTTCATATGTTGCTGTTTGTTTATCACAAAATTATACGTGTAGATTTCTTTGATAAAAAGATGTGGCTTCCAACTACTTTGCATTGTGATCCTATAATTAGCATAAGAAATCAAACTAATGATTGTTTCTTCCCATCAAATATATTTATAGCAAATGTATAAATCAATATTTGCCCAGTATTTTGGAGATATTTGAGACTGAGTAAGATGTTACCAGTGTTGGGCATATAAGTTTAAAATAAAAGTATCCTTAATAATTATGCGTAGGTATAAATAACAGAGGTGTTTTCTCATATCTGATACATAGCTTTTTAAAAATACTGTAGTTTTAGAACAAATGTGACTTTAGAGGAAATACTGAAAAGATAATGCAAAGCTTCTGTATATCCTCTCACTCAGTTACTGCTTTATGAGTAATTTATAATAATATGGTGCATTTGTTACAATTAGTGAAACAATATCGCCACATCATTATTAAATAAATCCATATTTTCTTCAGACTTCCCTAGATTTTACCTAGTGCATTTTTCTCAGTTCCAGGATTCTATACAAAATATCACATTATACTTACTTGTCATGTCTCTTTATGCTCCTTTTGGCTGTGACAATTTTTCACAGATGGCTTCAAAGGTGAAGTATACCAAATATTTAAAAGAAGTGGTAACATCAGTTCTTTTCAAAGTCTTCCAGCACATAGAATTGGGTGGAACACTCCCTAACTCATTCTATGAAGCTAGAATTACCTTGATACCAAAGACAGAAAAAGACACCACGAGAAAAGAAGAACCTGACATATCCCTTATGACTATACATGCTAATATCCTCAAATACAGTAGCAAACTGAATTCAGCAGCATATTAAGAGAATAAAAGACCATGACCAAGGGGTTCATTCAAGGAATGCAAGTGTGGTTCAACATAAATACACGATCTTAGTGTAATATACTACCTCAATGGAAAACAAAACAAGCATGAGTTCATCTCCATTCAAGCAATAAAAGAATTAGATCAAACTTATTTCCTTTTTATAATAAAAACAATTAATAAACTAGGGGTAGAAAGACATTTCGTCAACATGATAAAGGCTTTTATAACAAAACCCACAACTCACGTACTCAGTGATGAAAGATTGAAAGCTTCCCCCACTAAGATAAGGAGTAAGACAGAGCTACCCATTTTACTCACTTTCATTCAACATTGTAGATAGTGAAACCAGATCACTTAGGAAGCGAGACAAATAAAAGCTATCCAGTTGGAAAGGAAGCAGTAAATCTATCTGTGGTCACAATTAACATGATGTTATACACAGAAAAACTAAAAGAACATACACACACACACACACAAATACGAAAAGGATATTAAGAAAGTTTCGTTTAAAATAGAATAAGAAAATAGCATTAAAAAGAATACTATACATAGGCATAAATGTAATCAAGGAAGTGAAGGACAGGTACAATGACAACTATAAAACACTGCTGAAATAAATTAAGAACCTAAATGATGTGAAAGATACCCCTGTGTATGCATTCAAATATTTAATATTGTTAAGATGGCAACACTCCCCAATCTACATATTCAATGCAATCCCTATGAAAGTCCCAATGGCTGTTTTTTGAGAAATGGAAATGCTATCCTAAAATTCATATAAGATTGCAAGTTACCCTAAATAGCTGAAATCATTCTGAAAAATAACATGATTGGAGGATTGACACATCTCGATTTTCAAACATACTAAAAAATCTACAGTAATCCAAAGAGTGGCACTAGAATAAGGATAGACATATGAATCAATAGAATAGAACTGAGAGTGCAGAAAACCACCACACATCATGGTCAAAGGTTTTTACAAGGGTGCCAAGATCATTCAATTGGAAAAAGAATATCCCTTCAGTGCTGGAACAACTGGATATCAACATGCAAAAGAATGTAGTTAGAACCATATTTCACTAAATACAACAATCAACTCAAACTAGATCAAAGACCCACATCTAAGAGTTAAAACCACATGGCTCTTAGAAAACATCAGGGTAAATTTCATGACTTTGGAAGTGAAAACAGTTTCTTACATATAATGTTGAATGCATGAGTAACAAAGGAAAGAATAGATAATTTGGACTTCATCTGAATTAACTTTTGTGCATTGAAGGATGCTTTGGAGTTAGGGAAAAGTATGAATGGGTTTGAAAATATGTGATACAAATTACAAAAAGTACATTGATAAAAAGATACATGTTGACTAAAAGAACAGGGCCCGTTTCATGTATTTTAGGGCCCCTGGAGGCTCAGTCGGTTGGGCAGCTGCCTTAGGCTCAGGTCATGGTCCCGAGGTCCTGGGATCGGGTTCTGCACTGGGCTCCCTGCTCAGTGGGGAGCCTGCTTCTCCCTCTGCCTGCTGCTCCCCCTGCTTGTACTCTCTCTCTATTTCTCTGTCAAATAAATAAAATCTTAAAAAAAAAAAAAAGACAGGGCCTGTTTCATGCACTTTAAAACAATATAGCACTTCAGCTTGTTTATGGATAGATACATTACAGAAATATTGTAATGCAACAAAAAAACAGACAAAAACATGCAAGGAAAACTAACAACTTCACAATAATGTTTTCCCCAGAAAAAGAAAGGAGATTTGGTGGCAGGGATTTGGGAAAGCTCAGATATGTTTGTAATTTTTTCTCTGATAATTAACAATAAAAACTTTAAAGATAAATGTAATATAGTTTGTGGTTGTTTCTCATGTTATTCTTTGCAGTTTCCTGTATTTTTAAGTATCTCCAAAACAGATGTCTATTTCTAATGAGAAAAGAAAGCAAAGTGTGGCATAGAAGTTTTTGTTTCCCCTACCAAAAAGTCAAGAATATAAAAATTATTAAAGAAGAAAGTTATATATATATATACATATGTTCATATTCTATATATTTTGCAACTAAATATACATACTGATGATAAAGATCTAATTTTATACATATTATTGACATACAAGTTTATAGCATTTATATTCAATTAGCAAAGGCCGTATGTGCAATATTGAAAATAACAAAGTTCATTTTTGTGTTTAGTGATAGGGTTACCTTGCTAGGAGAAATCATGGTGGCTTGGTGTTCTCTAGTTTGCTGACTTGTTAAATTGAGAATCTTAAACCTGTGTTCCCTGGATTCTCTTATTCAATAGTTTCCTTTGGTAAATAAAGTCTGATGAAGTGAAACATTTATTACCTGCTTTCCTTGAAACTGAATGCATTATAAACAGCTCTTTCAAAAATCACTGCAACAAATACTGTAAATCCCATGTGAATTAAAACCTGATTTTTAACTGAGCAATCCATTTATGAACCAATCTCATTCATAGTAACTTTTGTGGGTTGTATAAAAATATAGAAAAAGTTAAAAAATCTGTCAGGAGCTTATAATCATTCATGTCTCACTTGTGATATATTTTATTTTGTGGTTCTAAATTTTCTTTTAAGTTGAAATATAAAATTATCATGATCTACATTCAAAGACAGATATCTTATCCACATACTCATATACATTACTACATATGTACTTGTGGACCTCCAAGGATACATTATTAAAAGAATATTCAAACTTCTCAAATTCAGAAAGATTTGTATCAAGGCACATTTTAAGTGAAACAAATGGTGATAGAACTATGATCGTAATAGATTTTAAGGAGCCAGAAGTAATGATGAATACATATAGATTTGAAGGAGAAAATTATTTTCTGAGACCTTATATCAAGCTAGGCATGTAATCTGGGGAGTCATTTGTTAAAGTAACTGGTGTTTAAAATACCCTTGAACTGCTTTAAAAAGCTCTTCTAAATATTACTGAAATAAAACAATGAGGTCAATTTGGAAAGGGCTAATATTTAAGCTCATTAAATTCATTTAAAATATTTATTAAGACCTTATTATTTGTTTGATATTATGACAGACCCTGCATTAAACAATTGTGAGCAAAACACTCTTTCAAGGACATTTCAACCACACTTTCATAGAGCACTTGAAGGTTGTAGTGAAATTGTCAATCTTCTGGTATTAAATGTTCTGTCCAAACAATTGTTTCTCTACCTTTGTGTAAAATTCATGGCCTCCTATTTACTCATGTGCTCTGACAATAAGTAGATCTGTCTGTGAAAACTCAATAAAAACCAAAATGTCAAAACATACACAAAGATGAACCAATGCAGAATAGTCAATAGGTAGTTAAGAAACAAGAGCTTCTCCGTCACATGATGGCAAAAACACTCAACACTAGGTATGTCCTAGGCAAAAAGGAACTGCTCTAATTTTAAAAGTGTTTGGGGAACCATGAGAGACTATGGACTCTGGGAAACAAACTGAGGGCTTCAGAGGGGAAGGGGGTGGGGGATTGGGATAGGCCGGTGATGGGTAGTAAGGAGGGCATGTATTGCATGGAGCACTGGGTGTTATACGCAAACAATGAATCATGGAACATTGCATCAAAAACTAAGGATGTACTGTATGGAAACTAACATAAGATAATAAAAAATTATTATAAAAAAAGTGTTTGGGGAAAACCTTAGCTAAAAACGAACAAACAAAAAAACCTTAAATGCTAATGGACATTGAAGACGTCAAAATTCAGTGGTATTTGTTTTCCACAAAAGTATTTTGGACCCCTAGCTTGCTGTTCTTTTTTTTCTAACATCTCTTCTTCTAAGTTACAAAGTGAATAGTGTGCATTCTGTTTTGTTTTTCTATGTGTACGTATGACTTATCTCTCTCAAGAGCAAAGTCTTAGGAGCATTTTAAATACTCAGGCTGTTACTTGCAATATTTCTATCTTAACATCAAATTATCCATACATTTTGTTTGAAAAACCTCACTGTATGTTACTGATAGTAAATGTCTAATCCATTAGGACCATAAACCAAACTTCAGCGTGCCACTAACCATGTTTGCTGTAGTTTGACAGGAAGGAGTTAACAGGCAGCCCTTGTATCATTTGGTATAAGCAGGTATAAACCTGTTCTATCTGTGTTATTCTGCTAGTAATCCTTTGTCTTCTTCTCCACATTATAGGCTTTCTTGTAATACAGATTGAGTACGAAAAGAGTGGCGTTGCCAAAAAAAAATTTTAAATGTGAAATTCGTTTTGACACCAAGTGGCATGTGGGCCTTGAACAATGATGAATAAATTATAAGCAAAGACTGAGCAATTGTTGAAAATAGTGCATATAATTTGTGTCTGGAAAAATGACACCTATAGTAGTGAAACAAGTGTCTAAACTATTTCTTGCATGAACTTAGCAGATATAAAATGTGCTAAAGAAACTTGGATTTGGCTAAGACTAGATTGAGGCAGATTGTTCAAAGTGTCACCTGAGTGTACCTAGCTGAGCCTGATCCGGTATTGCAAGAGAAAGATGAGCTAAAGAAAGAATTGGGGTTTTTAAGCAGAATTTAAAGGGTATATATGGAACCGGTTGTGTTGGATTGGAAAATAATGTTTTTGAAGTCTAGTTTTCTAGCCAATAAAAGAAGTTGAAATGAAACAAGGTCTATGGACAAGGAGAAAACTAAGAGCATCGTGGTATGTCTCTTTGAAATAAGATGGTAACTCTAGAAAGGAAAGTTTAGTGTGATTTTTGGTAAATAAAGTGAATGTGACTCAGTGCACAGAGATTTCCAAATTTTTTGAGTAACATATGGCTAAAAACACTGAGTTAGCTAAAATTGTCTGAGATAGATCAAATTGCAAAAAGGTTTTTGGGACCTGAATCTTATGTAAACAAAAGTAGGCTTCTCAAGAACCATGGAGAAATCCATGATGAACAATGAATTAGGGAGCCACTCCTAAGAAGAATTACAGCTATTCTGGGAAGCTATTTTCAGAGAGCAGGACTGGATCTTAATCAAGGAGCATTCTGGTCCTGTTTTAAGAAACTTGGCAACATTTTGCCTGTGTGATTTTAGGCATCGCTCAGGACCAATGATGGATATATATAGATTTGCTATAAGCATTTGAGTAATTTATTTTGAAACATGAGTAGAGTAACAGCTGCCAGTGTCCCATGCAAATGAAAACATTGCATTTATTGGTTGTCATTGTTCCCATGTAAGTGAAAGTGCCCAGTCAGATGTTACAGACCTGTGCATAATTTTATCTCTGATGGTATAACCAATTCATTCCTGTAAATTTCTTTAAAAGCCTATAAATTAATCTGTACAAATCAAGGTTGTGGTTTTTCTTTTTTCTTTTTCAGAATCCAGTCTTCCTCAAAGGTAAGATTGTTTATTAATGAATGCATCTAAATGCTATTTAAATTACAGTTAAATGCACATGTGGACACACACTCAGACATACAATTAAAAACCAAAAATACTTAGTAATATCCAAACTAAATAAAATTTCCCTCAAGTAAGTCACTTTATCAGAATATATTTGATAAAAATTCCTTACCCTGGGGCAAAAGTTCTGAGAATTATCCATCTAATAAGATTTCAAGCACTATAGGACAATCACAGGATGATATCCACTAATTCGAAGCCTAATTTAGTCAGCACAATTAATATGTAAGAAAATATCATTGATGTTCTGGGTAAGATGGTTCATTGCCAGCTCCTTTTTAAACTGATTTACACCATCAAGGTGTTAGAAGATAGAACTTTCCAAATAGTATGCGGTTGCATTAAAATTGTGCAAAGAAATAAAAAAAAAACAATCAAGAACAGCTTTCATAAGAAAATAAAATACGATGGTCATAAGCAGGATAGATGGATGATTAAAACCACACATAAATCAGTAACTTCTGATTTCTGATTCAGAAATTCCAGTGACAAATAGGCTGTTGGAAGCATGTTCTTAAATATTGTGTTAGTTTTCACCAATTGTCCACACAAGGAAGAGTAAGGTTTACATTGAGGAAGCAACCAATAGGAAGGAGACAAAAACTATATTGGTGATGTATTTCAAAAAGATTGGAAACGCCTCAGGGAGACCAGGGCTGGGAAATATGATCACGTGTTGAATTCTTTTCAGGAATTCTATTCTTTATCTCTTGCATATTTAAATTTCTACATAAACATACAAACATTCTATTATTTATCCCTTCTTTAAAAACAAAACAAAACATTCCTGACTCTAATTTCCCCTTTTAGTTACCACTTCGTTTTCCTACTCTCATTTTACCAATTTTCCTCATAATAATAATCTATAATCTTAGTATACAATTCTCTATTGCTCAATTATTCATATAAATCCAATTAAACTTCACCCCCACCATATAATCACAAGTACTCCTATGACCTCCAGGTTAAAAACCAATGGTTAATTCTTGATCTTCTGGTCTTACTTAACTACCAGCATATTTGAAACAGGTGATTGTTCCATCCAACTGATATAAATCCTTCTTCACTTGGCTTACAGGTTAACACATACCTGGTTTTCATCTTATATCATAGAACTTCCTCTTTAGTCTCCTTTCCTGGCATTTCTCTTCCTAGTGATTATGAGCTTCAAAGAGCCCAAGCCTCAGTTCTTAGATGTTTTCTTTTTATTATCTAACTCACTTCATTGATCATATCTCATCTAGTCCTAAGTTTTTAAATACCATCTACATATTGATAACCCCCAAATTATACCTCCAACCTGAACTTCTTTTCTGAATTCCAGGCATGTATATCCATTCGACTCCTTGACATCTCCACTGGTTGACTATAAACACGTGGAATTTAATACATCCAAAACCAAAGTCCTAATCAACCCTATTGTTCTTTGAGTGTGCTGTCTCTGTGGTTTCTCCATCTCTGTCAATGAAAACTGTCATCTTTCTAGTTATCCAGGTCCAAAGCTTTGACTTCTCACTTTCTTGCACACCTGTAATTTAATATATCCCTAAATCCTGCCAGCTCCCCCTACAAAACATCTAGAATATAGCCGCTTCTGGACATTTCTATGGCTATCACTCTTGTCTGAACCATTATTATAATCCAATCCTGAATTATTACACCAGTGTTCTAATTGATATTTTTATAACTCCCTCTACCATAGAGCTTACAGTCCAATAGCAATCAATGATCCATTCACTACATAACACTACGTAAGTGAACAATTGTCTTCCAAAAGCCTTCAACACATCTGTATCAGTTGTTTATTGCTGGGTAACAAATCTTCACAAATGTGGTGGCTATAAACAACACGTATTTCTTATCTCCCATTTATTATTTGTGTGGGCTAGCAGTCTAGGCACTGCTTAAGTGGGTCCTCTACTTCAGGATCTCATGAGGCTATAATAATGGAGTTGGTCATAGCTATAGTTTCCACCTCAAGGTTCCACTGGGGAAGCATCTGCTGCCAATTTTATGTTTCTTGGCAGCATTCAGTTCCTTGAGAGCTGTATGGCTAAGATCACAGTCTCTGGTTGGCTGTCAACCAGATGCCTCCCACAGTTTCTAACTGTTTGTTGGCTGGAGACCACCCTCAGTTCCTTGCCATCTGGGCCTCCCCACCACGATCACTTATTTTATCCAAGTCAACAAGGGGGAAAGCCTACTGAAAAGACAGATGCTACAATTTCATGTAACACAGTCCTAATACAGTCATCCTATGCTCTATTCTGTGATTTAGGAACAAGTCATAACCCAAATAATCCCTGCCCATACTCAAGGACATTAGGAAGCAGGGATGATTGGGAACCATCTTCAAGTCTGTCCACTACAGTTTCAGAGTCAGAGACAGTCAATTTTTTTTACTATGTCCAATGAGGACTCACATGATCTTCCCTTAATCATGTCTTTTACACCTCCAAATTTGGAATACACCTCCAAAATACCTCCAAATTTGGAACCTGAAGTTAAAATATTTTATGATCTGTACTCATCTACATTTAGAATAAAAAAAATAAATTTATACTCACAAAGCATTCAAAATAATAAAAACTGATGTTCTGTTACATAGATATGCATTTAACTGAAGACAGAGCTTGAAGAAAGGTGATATTGCTTAAGAAAAGCAAATCTCTTTGGACTAGATAATTTTTGAGATTTCTTTTATTTCCAACCATCTGAGAGTAGTTTAAAGAGAATAAACAAACCACCCGTTGAGACTTTTACCCCTTCTTTAATGCTTAATTCAGACACTCACACAGGTACAAGATATATTGAACAATTTATTGATCATAGGAATATGAAGTTACTTCTCAATTCATATGGCATCAAAAAGTACAGCTTAATAATTTTCAATGTTCCAAATATGATTTGATTTTATTTGTTTTTAATTTTATAAGTAAAATTTATAAGTATTAATAAGTTAATAAGTTAATATGGAATCATGTTATAACAGTCTTTAATTGTAAAGACAGAATAGAGAAATGGAAGTAACAGGTTGATCCTTTTTACAAGCATCTGCAAAATTCAGTCATATCTCCTAAGACATTACTGTAAAAAGCACCAGTATGGGGGTGCCTGGGTGGCCCAGTTGGCTAAGCATCTGACTCTTGATTTTGGCTCAGGTCATGATCTCAGGGTTGTGAGACTGAGATCCACATTGGGATCCGTGCTCAGCACGGAGTCTGCTTGAGATTCTCTCCTTCTCCCTCTGCCCCTCCTCTCTCTCTCTTTTAAATAAATAAATAAATAAATAAATAAATAAATAAATAAATAAAATCTTTAAAAAAAAAGCAGCAGTATGGTATGGTTATCAATGTGCCATATGGAGAAAGAGAAATATTAGGTAAAAAGCTTCACAAAAGAAGAATTACATTAAAGAATGTTAACATTTATTAAAAGAAATACCATACTGAGAGACAATAATATCAGATGATATCAAGGAAAAGTAAATATGAAATAAATAACAAATGTATTACTCTGGATTTTTTTATTTTCAATAGTATTGGATTTTAGCTGTGGAATATAATTTCAATTATAAACATAAGTTTATCTTTAATAAAATATTATTTATACTAGAATCAAGAAAACTATAGCCTGCAGCATTGAACAAATCCAGCCCTTTTCACTTTGTCATCATTTACGTGTTGTCTGTGGTTACTTTTGTACTATAAATGGTGAGTAGTTGAAGCAGATACCATATGGCCTGCAAAGCCAAAAATATTTATTATCTGACCCTTTCCAGAAAATGCTAGCCCATGCTTAATTTATGCTAATAATGTATCAAAAGATTTTATGCATACTTGAAACTTTCTTATCTGTTCTATGATTATATTGTTTAGAATTTAAAAATAATATTTTAAATTAATTTGTTCATTGGTTAAATGAGTATCTGATATTCTAATACCACAAGCTAATAATGAAAAACATTGTTTCATTATATCTAGATATTTCTTTCTATCTATCTATCTAGCTAACTCTATTCTTGTTTTTGTTTTGATTTTTAAAATTTATTTTTAAAATTTATTTTTATTTTTTTATTTTTAACGTATAATGTATTATTTGTTTCAGGGGTACAGGTCTGTGATTCATCAGTCTTACACAATACACAGCACTCCCCACAACACATACTCTCCCCAATGTCCATCACCCAGCCACCCTATCCCACCTCCACTCCAACATCCCTCAGTTTTTTTCCTGAGATTGAATCTCTTATGGTTTGTCTCCTCTCTGTTTTTGCCTTGTTTCATTTTTTCCTCTCTTCCTTTACCTCGTTTTAATTCCCGAATAAATAAATCTAATCTGTTACTTCAGGAAGCAATAAACTTAATAAATGCCCCGAATATATATTTTTCATTAAATATTCTTACTCTAATCCAAGAATAGTAAGTTACATGAAAGAACGGGTACAATTATATTAAACAAATGAATATCATTGTGTTATAGGGTAACATGGTTCTTGCCCATAAATCTTGAAATAAAAAAAGAAATCAGAGCAAATAATAAGAATTGAGAGAAATCTTTAGAAAATAGAGAGATGCAGTTTTTATTAATAACTATTCATAAAAATAAAATAATACTCTTATATTGCTAACCTGACTAATACAGCATGTAAGATTAATCTGTTTATAACTGTGATTGAAAAGACCGAAGTTAATTGAAACGAAGTAAAAGTAGCTAAAAATCCAAGATGGTGTTAATAACAATTGAGGTGTCATAAATACATTAATTTCCGGACACAAAATCAGCATGCTAGATAGGAAACCTATTAAAACAAACAAATTACATATTAGAATATATTTACATTAGAATGGCCAATAGACATAAATATCAGGTTTGCCTCTCAATTAAAATATATTTTATGTTAGCCTGGAGGCGGCGGGGGAGATATATTTTCAATCCTGAAAGTCTATGGTTCCGTAACATATAATAAACTTTATTTTTCAAAAAATAACATTTTATACAATGAATTATATGACATTTAATCCACACCAATGAGCTGAATATATGAAATACACGCTCTAGAGCTGGAGCTGAGACTAGTGAATAGCTACAAATAATTAATCTGTTTTCTCTAAGTTGACGTCTCCTTTCCCCACCCCCTCTTTTGCTCCTCTTTCTTTCTTTTCATTCCTTCTAGCTCTCTTTGTAACAGGATGCATCTTAGGAAGTCAGTCATTAGAATTGCCTTTTGAACTGTCTTGCCTTTGGTACCATTTGACCTGACCATGTAACATTTCATTAGAGGAGAATTGAGGGATTCAAAATCCCAAAACTAGTGAAAAAGTGGTTGGAGTCTGGAGAACCCAAAACAGGAATGAGAAGGAAAAGTTATAGTTTTGTAAATCCATTCTATTGCACTTTTCTTGATATGAATGTAAGATTATTTTATCTTACTCATTTTATTCATGGACACTGTGTTTTGGATATATGTCACTACTTTAGAGAGAGTGTTATCCTCCTCATCCAGTTTTCAGAGTTAATCTCAGCCCGAGATACATTATTTGATAGATTGCTATTGTACAAGATTGTAAGATACATGTCTAAACCATGGAAACTATAGCTAGATATAATTATTAATTATTTCAGATGGTTTCATGAAGATGGTATTTAGACCCTTCAAAACAGTGTATATTTCCTAGTAATGGTCAGCTAAAGAGTGCTAATCAACTATAATAACCAAATTATGCTGAATTTGAAATATATATTTTATAGATATATATTTGCAGATTCTTTCTCTAATGTCAGTCACAATATAAAAGACATAATTAAAAATCAGAATACAGATGGCAGAGCATGATTTCTAGAAATTCAGGAGTTTCCAAATTATATTATAAATTATTTTACCTTCTATTCAACCAAATATATAATTGATATATATTTAGGATTACATATAGCACTAAATTAATCCCAAACTAAGCATCGATACATGACTGCATAGTGGTAAGTACAATTTTAAGATAAACACTTATTAAACTCTATGCTATGGACTCTACTAAAGGTCCTTGATAATATGAAACATAGCCTCTAGTGGATTAGAGAGAACATTTAATAATTAAGTTAAATAATTAATTGTATAAATATCTATAATCCATGAAAACTACTATGAAAAAATACATAATACTTTGTGCCAGATCTTATTTTCTAACGACATTCTCTAATGGAAAGAGGGCTCCTTAAAGAAATGGTTGATTCTAGAAGTGGGAGGGAAATATACAAAATAAACATCTCATAATATCAGCACGGAAGGAAGTGATTAAAAATAATCAAACAAAAACCAAAAACTCACATTAATGGAGGTATATCAAAGGGACATAAGAGCCAGCTGAAAGAACAGCCAATAGCCAAAGCTAAAACAATTTGAGGAACAAAAGAAAGAAAGTAGTATTGAATCATAACCCAAAGTATAAAATAAACATACATGAGTCCATGCTGATACACATAAACTATCAATTAAGTAAAAAGTGAGAGATAATTCCAGATTATACAGATATTCTACCCTCAGTGAGGTAGAGTACAGCTCCCACTTCTTTAGTGTGGGTACTCCATAGTGACTTCCTTCCAAAAATACTGTAAAGGGAAAAGAAATTTTAGAGGTAGGTGGGGAGTGAATCACTTTACAGTGCACAGTGTCAAAACCTGGCAAATACCACCTCAGTCTGCTGATAAAGGTCAACATCAACAATGGTGAGTCATTATGATCAGATGTTGATTGCAAGTGCCTTTGATAAGTTGTCATGAGAATGGCACTTAACCCTGTCTTCCTCCAGGAGCACATAACCCCAGTTTGCTCATGAGGAAACATTGCACAACCCAATATAGAGACATCCTGCAAGATATCAAACCAGTATTCTTCAAGATTGTCAAGGTATCAAAAACAAGGAAGTCAGGAAGTCTGAAAAACCGTAACAATGAAGACAAGCCTGAAAAAACATTACAGCTAAATGTACTGTGGTATCTTGGATGATACCTTGGAACAGAAAAAAGACATGAGATAAAATGTAAGAACATCTGTATAATGTATGGAATTTAATTAATAATGCATCAGTGTTGGTTCATTGATTATAACAAATGTAACACAGTAATATCTAAAAATGGTCAAGAGCATAGTGGCACCAAAACAAATCCCAAAGAGTGAGGTTGTTTTGACCATTACCAAATCTATTTGCATTGAAACTCACTTTCATTTGCTGGGGCATCTATTGGGGGTAAATTAAAAAGGGCCTTGCTAAAGAAAGCAGAAGAGAAAGAAAACTTGAGAAGACAGGCTAAAACAGTTTGTATATACATTGGCTGCCAGGGCATGGTTGACACAGAATGCTTATACGTGTTCAGACATGGAAATATGACATTTTAGCAAAAAATATACTGCATGATGCCAAGAGGGAGAATTAACAGCAGTTACTGCCTTTGCATCCAGTAGCCACTTACCTTAATAAACTTCTAAATAAAGAAATATGAAATCATATTTCAGCATATTTAGAGACACGTATTTCCCCAGTGATATTAGAACCCTCTGCAGTAGAATGAAAAACAGAATGTTCATAAAAAGTGATGAATAATATATTATTCCTCCAAGATCACCAAATGCGAACATTTTATTTCAGGATGAAGACAATTTGATAACAGTATTTCAAAGCTTACTTTTTGGTTAAATTGGGTTAAAGTCCTTTTCCAAGGTAGATCAATGTTTGAGGAATGATGGAATATTGCTAGAGATAATTTGCCTGATTCATAGCTCCTTCCAGCTGTTTAGAAGAAAGAAATTCAGCAAAATGAAAACATCTGCACATTCTCTTAATTTGTTATTTTAAGTAATGTTTTCATGAACACAAAGCTCACATATTTCCACTAGTCTTTAGTAAATAATTTATTCTTCAAGTATGGACATTCTTACTGTTTTGATGATAAGATAGGAAGTCAATGGTTTTCATAATTTACTACTATCTCAGCATGTTCTATTTTAATATTTTGAATAATTTGAACTATGTGAAAATAACCCCAATATATCACTTTTATCCATTCCCTAAAATTTTGTCCCCAAAGTGCAGAGAGGCCTGAAGACACACATTTAAAAGCTGACACTTACGAATTAGTTATGTATATTAAAAGAAATATTTCATTTATGCCACCATTTTGAGAAAGTAGATTCAATTTGGTCCAAAATATTTTTCCTTATTTTAATTAAAAATTATCCCTGCAGTAAATTTTTAAAATAATTTTTAGTCAAAAATAATTTTTCCCTTATATTCATGATTAAAAATATTTTGGTCATATATATTGACAATTTCAATTATAGCAATTTAGAATTTTACTATTTTAAATTTGAAAGCAACAATAGTTGTAAAAATATGAATGGAGATGTTACAAGTTTACTAGTAGCTTTAAAATTTTTTAACCAAATGTATGATACAAAGATATTTGATGGGTGGCAGTATGGGAAAATTACGTTATTTTTTGGCAATAGGGAAAAAACCCTAAGTTGACATTTCCCTAGTATGAAGTCAATACAATGCACCTAATACTAAAAAAATGAAAAAAAAATTACCAATACAAGAATGTATTTGAGGCTAACAGGAAAAAGTACTAATGTAATAAGCTAAAATAGATGAATTTAATTGCCTATGGGGAAAGAGAAATCATGAAGAGGGAGAAGGGGAGAACAGAAGCCTGATATTTTTTGAGCTGGTATTTCTAAAATCATTTAATGGTTTAAACCTTGTGCATATATACTGGTGTTCTTTTTTTTTAATTTAATGATAAGACGAAAGGGAAATGAATTCTTTTTTTGAAAAATATTTTTTGTAGTCTTTTCTTTCTTCCTTTCTTCTTTCTTTCTTTCTTTCTTTCTTTCTTTCTTTCTTTCTTTCTTTCTTTCTTTCCTTCTTTCTCTCTCTCTCTCTCTTTCTCTCTTTCTCTTTCTTTCTTTCTTTCTTTCTTTCTTTCTTTCTTTCTTTCTTTCTTTCTTTCTTTCCAGAGAGTGCATGAGCAGGAGGAGGGGCAGAGGGAGAGGGAGACAGAATCTGAGGCAGGCTCCATGCTCAACAGGGAGCCCAACCTCACAACCCTGAAATCATGACCTGAGCCAAAATCAAGGGTTGGAAGCTTAACCAACTGAGACATCCAGAGGCCCCAGAAAATATATTCTTGATAGAATTAGCTTCAGTGCTTCTAACAAAGAAAATGAGAAATTTTTTTTCAATCAAAAATGTTTAAAAACTACAAATTCTAGTTCACAAGTAATTGAAATCTTTGTAAAACATAGAAATGTAGAATTATTAATAGACATAATACTTGACAGTTAATGGTATAACAATTTAATCTTAGATTACTGAAATGATAATAAATGTCAAAGAACATTCTTCTACATCTGAATGTCAGGCAGATTCAAATTCTAATTTGTACTCAAGTCTTCTCTTTGAAGCTGTTTCTTTGACAATATGTACAGTTCTCAGTGGCAGATTAAAATTTTCTCAAAATATATACATCTTTTTAAAAGATCACATTACACAATAACAACTCAAATGACTTTTTAAGATCCAGAAGTATGCATTGTATTCAATAATATATGATACAGTTATTTATATTGACAATTTGTATCAAAAAATACACACTGCGGTTTGTGTGTGATCTTTTACCAAGGTGGGAATTAACAGATATTAGTGTAGTATAATAAAACTAATTTTTAAAAAGTTTAATAGCAAATCTTATTATACAGTGTTATTTTTCCTCAGGATTTGAGTTAGTGTAATTAAACTGCTCAAGTTTAGATTCCTTGTTGGGAGCTATGATTTTTCATGGGCAACAGGAGAGCTAGGCTGCTAATCCAGTAATACATTTAATTGAATTAATTACAGAAATTATATTGAATGTTAAATATATAGAGAAAAATGAATTAACCAAGAGTTTTTAAATCTAGTAGGTATGGGGGGGAGAGATTCTGATGGAAATACTTTTCAAGATTGCATTATTCTTAATATCATCAATTTGCTTTGAAATTTCCTGATGAAATTTTTTTTTTTAAAGATTTTATTTATTTATTTGACAGAGATAGAGACAGCCAGCGAGAGAGGGAACACAAGCAGGGGGAGTGGGAGAGGAAGAAGCAGGCTCATAGCAGAGGAGCCTGATGTGGGGCTCGATCCCAGAACGCCGGGATCACGCCCTGAGCCAAAGGCAGAGCTTAACGACTGAGCCACCCAGGCGCCCCAGATGAAATTTTTTAATAAGTATGTTTGTTGGTTAGAGGTGTTGTGAGGTTTTGCTTATATAATTTAGAAAGCCACTGAAAAGTAATATCTTACATCACAGAAAGCAAACATCTGTTCAACAAGACATAATATCCTAACTCCCCGAATGCCTTCACTTCCGTGTCCCCTCAATCTTCCCCGAACATGCATTCCCATGTAATTTCTCTCTTCACAACTTTTCAGTAGGTCCTCATTGTTTTCACTGAGATGTCCAAGTGTGTTAGGTGCCGTCTGGGGTTTTTCTACTACCTAAAAAGTTTGAACATTTGAATTTTGTGCCTCGATTGTAGTGAAAAGCTTTGTGACAGCCCCAATTTATCAGTTCTTTGTGTCTTGGCTCACCCCACTGTCTCCATGTGTAAGGAAAGCATTTGTACTCTCTTCCTACTAATCCATCCCCTTTAAAGAGATATGTCTTCCTCATCATTTATCCTTTCTCTGACTCCTTTGATACTTCCTCCGCCTCTTGGCAACAATTGACCACTCTCTTCTTTGACCTTTCTTTTTACTCTTTTCAGATATCTGTTCTATGAGCTATAACATTGTGCTGCATTATGTAGTATCCGACTCTCCTGCTGCAAGTTCAGTATAGATTCTTCATGATTCATTTTTGTATTCCTTATACCTATATAGAAGAGGTACAAAATAAATGCTTGATCAATAACAACCAACCAAAATAATAAAGACAATTAAGAAATTTGGCCTAATTTTACAAGAATGCTACTTGCTAAACAAGTATATCTTTGGGAAAGAATTGCAGGCAAAAATTAAGCTAACTTGGTTGTTATTGAGGGGGCTGAGAAGTTAAAACTTGAGCACTACAAAGTTACACTAAAAATGTGTGGTGTATTCTGTTAGAAAGACTTTTCTCAGATCTCTTGGCTGTAATCAGCCCGAGGAGTAACACTAATATATGATTTCAGACTCCTAAAACATATTTTAAAATACCATTAATAATGCTATGTTTAGTAAATGAACTTATTTGCTGTTTATTGAGAAAGACAATGGACAAAGAAACACACCAAAAAAAAAAAAAAAAACTAGTTGAGATATACTAAGTAAAGAAGAGAAAATGTCACTCAAGTATGTCCATACTCTGGACCATATGAATGAATATGCCTACTCATCAGGAGATATTTTTTTACTTATTGAATGTAATCTTCTGAGGGGAAAAAACAAGCATAGTTTGAAAATGTTTAGAAGAGGAAATATCAGCATGAATATTACTGTATGTTCCCACATGACCTGATTGCATGTAAGTACAAAGCTGTAGAACAATATCTCTGATTATTATATTTGTTATTGAAAATCATTCTCTTATCGCAACTATTGCTAAGAATGAATTAACCGTGTAGTAAGATGAATGAGGGAACCTCCGTAACGAGTAATGCTTTTGGAAGCATTTGGATTTCCCAGGAAGGATGCTAATGGGTTGGTTATCTCTTTCTTCAATTTCATGCTCTGTGGACATCTCTGATTTTGTGTTGTGTGATTGTAGCAACCACTGAAGGCCCTGAGAGCAGCCTCTCTTAAATGTGAAGACATGTGAGGCAAGGATACAACTTCTGAGACTTGATTGTCTTGGATAAGGTTAGTATATCTCTGGACTGGAATTTCCCATTGCTGTCAGGAGAAATCCAGGGAACAAACATCTGCCTTATTTTTGACTACAGGTCATGTCGAGTCCTCTTCCTCATGATCTGATCATTTAATTCAGACTCTTCCTGACCCTTCACCGTTGTAGTTCTGGGAATTGACAAGCTGTTTCATTCTTTTCATATATTTTGGCAGCCTCTTTCCTCCCATTTTCCCAGTCTCCCTCATCTGATTTCACACAGGCCTCTGCCACTTCCATCACCAATTTTGTGCTAAATGATGCACCAATTCCTGAAACAATTTTCACTAAGGCAGCAAAATCATCCATAGCGGTGCCTCTGAGTCAGAAGCTCTGAGATGACACAGCACCATGCATTACTATGTGACCTGAACAGGGTCACCTAACTCACCTCAGATACTCCTCTTATATCACCCACCTAAACAAAAATAAATAAAACAACAAAATGGGAGACTAAGATGGTGAGCTCATTTATATGGTCCACATCTTTCTTATTCCATTCTGGATCAGAGTAGGTGCATGATTAATTATTGAATTGAATGATCCATTCTCAGTTCAACTACACAATGACTAAACTGCTGTAAAAACACATACTATATCCTGGAACATCAGATGATGTATTTTACCACAGTAGGGGTATTTTGGGGTCTTAAGCAGGAAACAATTATGGATCTACTTTTTTTATCCCATAAATACACTCTTATTCTTAGAAATATATATGCCAATCACTCATTGCATCATTTTGATTTCCAAATTTTATGTAATGCCTTACTTTGTCTACATATTATATGTAGCTTTGAATCAAACCATCTTAAAACTTACTAACTTTACATATAACTATTTTATTATATCTCGTGGTTTTATGAGAAACTGGCTGGATGATTTTTCAGCCCTGTAGGGTGGGATCATCCCACAGTATTTAGCTGGCAGCTAAACTGTGCTGGAGGGTCAAAGATGGCTGTACTTACATGCCTGGCATCTTGGTGAAGACAGCTGGAAACTTGGGTCCTCTCAATCTGTCTGTCCTTGTCATCTTAAGTTGTCTCTACATAGTCCCTGCAGCCGAGCAGTTGGGTT
This sequence comes from Ursus arctos, assembly GCF_023065955.2. Classification (NCBI taxonomy): domain Eukaryota; kingdom Metazoa; phylum Chordata; class Mammalia; order Carnivora; family Ursidae; genus Ursus; species Ursus arctos. Next base: position 10,239,079 of record NW_026622819.1, on the reverse strand, counting down.
TCATAAATGAGGGCTCAGATTCAAGAGACCAACACAGGACTGCTGATTCTGTTTATTCTACTTGTCAAAGCACTTGGGTTCAAAGACAGAGGAAATAGACCAATTTCTCAGTAGGAGTCATGTCAAACAATCTGCGGCTATCTTTGATCCGTCAAGTTCATTCTTTTTTAACTTTCTTGATTTGAATACTTTGCAAAATTATGTCAACTCTCTAGTACCCTTTTCTTTTCTGAAAGCATTTAGCTTGAAATTTTGCATACTCTTATATACTAGACAGTTCAGACTCAATCTCCTTGCTTTTCATATGAATTTATTTTGGCCAGTAGTCTGTAACAACAGTGTTCATCACAGTTAATTTAGTTCCTTGGCTTTGCAATCCATATGTTCTTTTCTTTCCCTTATGCTCCACAGGGAACTCTCTAGCATTTAGCATCTGTTGAAGTGGGCATAGATGGGGAGGTCTACCTATAGGATAGATAGGGATATCTTCTGTTGGAGATGTCTAAATTGCTCTGCTCCCTGCTGAAACCTAAAAACCAGCCCCTAAGTTGTGTTTGTATGTGTGTGATACATGTCAACAAATGCCTTAAAGGTGTTTCTTACTTTATTTTTCTTACCTGTAATTAATGCCTTGTACTACTAATTCCTGTAATGACCATTCAACCCTGATGTTAATATATCATATCTTGATTTCTGACATTTGTTTACTCTATGAGTATAGACTAAGTTTTTACTATTCCCTACTATTCCATGACCAATTTTTCTGAATTCTGAACAACTCTACACATTATTCCTACACATTACTCAAGGTGACACACCGTTTACTTTGTGGTTCCAAAGTATCACCAGTGGTATACTTATATATTCAGACCATGCAAATTATTTGCTGAAAACAGAAAACAAAGTAGATGGTATTGAATACACACTGTGTACCAGGATTTGTGCTAGGAATTCGATATTTCATAGTCACTGCAAATCTGTGAATTAGAATTGCTTTGTTACCATTTTCTAGTTAAGTAACCTGAACCTAAATTAATGAGATTAACCCAATTACCTCCTGTCACATATGTCTATTCTCATGATCATCTCCCTTACACTTTGAGGAACAACCACAAAGCACTTTTTTGCTATTGTTTTATTGCAATACATATCCAAACACCAAACCCAACAAATAATTTAAGCATGGAAGAATCTATATATAAGGAACTTAAGTTGACATTATTACAACTGCCCACGTGCCTACTTAAAAATTAAAAATTCCCTTACAATGGAATAAGGAGAGAAATAAACATGAGTGCAAAATTAGCTGTATGTCATACAGAAATGGTGAATGTAGACGCATAATTTTAACAAATATATAGATAGGCAAAACTGAAGGACCACGCAGAAAGAGGAGCTGAGTAACTGAATTCTGTCAAATATGCTAATAATAAAAGAGGTGTTTTTGAATTTATGTAAATATGCTCATCCTAGTCATGTAAATTTGAGAACTTCTGGAGGACTCTAACCTGTTGTTTCTCTAGCTGACCTAGGTCAATGTACTTCATAAGAACAGCAGTTGTTCATACATATTCTGCTAACTGGTCAGCTGTGCTAAGAGAGGAAACATGTGATGAGAAAAGACACTAGCTCTAATCATAACGTCTTGCTAGAGATTTCTGTAGAATTTAACAATCTAGGCTTGGATTGGGGTTTGGCTGGCTCTCAGTGTCCTTGTCATGACCCGGACCATGATATTATTCAAGACACCTGCTCAGGGAAGGAGGAAGTAGGTCTGGAATGGGACTAAGGAGAGATACTGGCAGAATGAAATGTACACTCAAAATGAACAGTCCCTGGCTGGACTTTCTATTAGGTCGGCATATGCTAGATTTATTATAAGACAGACTTCAGGAATCGAAGTTTGATTTCTAGGCCTTAACATGTAAATATACCTCATGGTAGAAGTAAATGTCTCAAAGCAAATGCAGGAGACTTGTCAGGAGTGGGGGAAAAGACTCAAACCGTAATATTGGGTTTAAAGAATTATTCTGCAGGACTTGGCCAAGAACTTGGGGAGAATGAGAGTAAGACCAGAAAGACAGGAATGCTTACTGAATTCTAGCAGACAACACTCAGTATGCTTTTCTCCTTGGTGGAGACAGGAAAGGGATAGTGGTTAACTTAGCTGGAGTAGGAGCTGCTGGATGAGAACAAAGTCTGTGAGCAAAGAATTCCTTAGCTCCACCCATAGAAACCATGATTCCAGGGGCAGGAGAGCAATACATATGATTGGCACAAGAATCCACCTAATCTTACACAGCTTCTGCTGTGCCAGGTCACTGTCCTTACTGCCTCCCATCCATGAGGGAGGGATTCCCTACCGTACCAGGTAGTACAAGGTGTCCTAACTCCTGGCACCTGACACTGTACAGATGAGAATGGTAGCAGGTTATTAGCCACATATACTCTCAGCCCAGGGCAGCAGGACACTGCTTACCATGCAGGCCCACATGCTGTTGCACTCAGGAACACAGCAGTTAGGAAGGGTTTGTAGCAAGATGAGGTGTTCCTGGTTCCCACAAAAGGGTGTGGTTGGCTTGTTGCAATAATCTGTAGGCACTGTTTTTGTATTCCAAGTTTCCTGAAGTGACATTTTCCTAACTGGTTTGCTGCTTTAACCCAAGCTACCATTTTATACTCTCCCACACAAGTTTCCTTTGACATACGCCACCTGTTCCAAAGCTGATACTTCATATTTTATATTTTCATAAGAGGGGTACTCCATTCCTAACAGCTTTCTATTATTCAACCATGGCTTCTGTGAAACAAACCACTTCCATGCTCGGTATCTAAAAGCAATATGTATTCCATCTTTAATCATCGGCTGTGGGTTCCTTGGCTTGGGTAGGCTAGGTTTCAGCTAGCCCCTGGTTCTGGGCTCTGTGTTCAGGTCTGCTGCACATGTCCTTCATCCTTCCTGGGCCAGCAATTAATTATAACATTATGTTCTTTTAATGGAGAAATGGCATGAGTACAACTGGGTAAGTGGAAGCCCATGATGCCTCTTGAGGGCTTGGCTGGGAATGGTCATGTGTCACTTCTTCCCACAGCCTATTGACTAAACAAACCACGCTGACAACGCCTTTATCAATAGGACAAAATACACAATTCACCTCTGGTGGGAAGAGCTGTAATGTCACATGGAAAAGGGCATGCGTATTTAATTCTGAGGCAGGGAGGACATAGAGAATGACAATAAGTAACTCAATATACCACCACAATTCTGGGCATTAGTTTGGAAATTTTTAATTTTTACAGGAGAATTGGATTATTGCACCACAGAGTAATATGTGTATGCTTCAAGGCATATAGGAAATTGGATTCCAGTCCTAAAAATGGTTGTAAGAAAAACAAAGGATTACAGTCATATAAAATATGTGTATGAGAAGAAAAATAGATTCAAGAAGCAGACTTAAAACTGAAGAAACTGGTGATTTCAAATAAGAAAAAATAAACAGTCTTTTTTGTCTGTAGTGTGCTTTTCATTGTCTTTTTTAATGTATATGTCTATTTACAATACTGCTTCACCAGGATTTGGGGATGCTTACGATCATCTTGAAGCAGTTTTTCAACCTTGGCATTACTGACAGTTTAGACCTTATGACTTTTTTGTGGAGGGAGGACCGTCTGTGCATTATGGGATGTTAAACAATATTTCTAGCCTCTACCCGCTAGATGGTAGATGTACCTTCTTGGTCTTGATGATAAAAAATACCTCCAGATATTGTTAATTGCCTCTGAGGGGGCAAAAAGGTGATCTGCTATAAATATAAGAAATATTTATAAGTATAAAACATATTGATGTATCCAAAGATTTATATATCTCAGAAAATATATACACACACATGCGTACATATATATATTTATGTACGCACACAATTCTTATACACATACATGCATATGTGCATATAAGATAAGTCAGGCATATACATACATATATATGTAAACATTTATGTATGTGTGCTGAACTAAAAATTTGTCATTGGTGTTTGTTTAGTAATGCTAAGGATGCTGTTTTTGCTGCTTTTGGGGAGTTATTAAGAATTGGAGAAGATGATGATAAATATAAAGTAATATTTCCTTAGAAAGAATATTAATCAAATACAGACTTGATGATGGTGGATTCTGAATAATAAACTTAAGTTTTCAATATGTGTCCATGACGGGGAACAACAAAATTAAAATATCTAAAAAAGCCATTAAAATATTTTTAAATCCATAATATAACCATCAAAGGGGAAAAATACAGTTTGTTAATAGATGACTATGACTAATTAAATATAACAGATGTTCAATATAAATGATCAATAAATAACTGATTAGGAGGGAGTAGAGGCTTTAGATAAGTTACAGGCTTCGAAATGTATGAAAACTTTTAGAGTAATTCCTTAATAGGTGCATTAAAAATGAGTTTACGAGAAACACCACAGGCATTACTTAACATAAGATATGAGTAGCTAGAGACTAATATATATTAAATGCTACATGAAACAAAGCTGATTAATGGATCTCTGTATTAGTCAGAGTTCTCCAAATACACAGAACCAATGCTACTTATAATCTATTATAAGAAATTGGCTTATGTGATTCTGGAGACTAAGAAGTCCCCCGGTCTGTATGCTGCTAGCTGAAGACCGGGGAGAGCTAATGGTGTGGTTCCAGAAAGAGTCTAAGGGCCTGAGAACAGGAGAGCTGATGGTATAGCTACAGTCCAGAGGCCCTCAGCCTCAAGATGCAGGAAGAGCCAATGTTACAGTCCAAGTCTGAAGGCAAGAAAACTAGGTCCCAGATGGAAGGTTGTTGCTAGGCAGAAGCAATTGCTTTTTACTCAGGGGAGGGTCAGCCTTTTGGTTTCATTCAGGACTGGAACTGACTGGTCGAGGTCCACATGAGGGAGGGCAATCAGTTTTAGTCAGTCTATCCATTTAAATGTTAACACATTAAAAAAACACCCTGAAAAAAACACCAGAATAATATTTGACCAACTCTTGTTGCCCAGTCAAGTTGACAAATAAACTATGACATCTCCTAACAACAGTTTCTATGTGTTTGTCTTTATTATTTCCAGGAGCAAAGAAAACAAGCAGACAAAACACATCTCATATTAGACGCGCTAGTGTAGAGAGCGTAGCTCAGACTCTGAAAGATTTTTACTAAACTAAAGATAATCTCAAGAAAAGGACAGCATGTACCTAGATCGTGAGGATTAAGCTCATCTCCAGGATGATATAAAACCCTCAAAGAATGTTGATGTGACTTGGCTTTGTATTCTCTTTTCTTTTTTATTCACATAATATATTTTCTGAAATTGGTAATTTGTCTCCATGATCTCTATTTCTTCCTTCTGCATCTTTCCCAGAATTTCAAAAATTTTAATTAAACGTGAATCTAAAGAAACAATCTCCATTATCTAAGCAGATTTGCATTTCAAGAGTCCGCCTGTGTTATTCCTATGCTGTGTTCTAAAGCGTGACTCTGTAGCTTTTCACTTTCTAATTTGCTAAATCATTGCCTATAAAGACTGAAAGGCAATGCAGTATTATTAAAATTACCCAATTCTGATGTGTTTATAAATCCCTGTGAGTATTGCTGATATAACCCTCATTATCTTTAAATATTCTTACTTTGTAATCTCACTCAAATAGAATACCTTAGGCTAGCCATAGTGTTAACTGTTTAGCTGTTTCTCATGCACTGTTCCTTTTGCTATTAAATAGTAAACACGAAATACATAATGAATATTAATTTCCAACAATATTATTGTAAAACTGTGTGTATATGTTAATGCTTTCCTTTTTGTTTTGTTTTTCTTCTATAATTTGTTTGACTTCTACATGGAAGATCAATGGGGATTAATAAAACATCTGTTATAAGATTTAGTGGGCAAAAACAGTCTGGCTGTAAGTGCTTCTGAATCACTGCCTAGTTCTCAATACATTTTTTGAAGAATTTAGTAATCTTATATCTCAAAATAATAATGAGTTTTTCTCCACCTTTGCCACAATATAATGCAAGAATCCAAAAACCCTGTAGGACATTAGGTGCAGAGAAAGAGTTACAAATGGAAGAATCTGACCACCTGTGTTTCTCTAAAGCACTAAATATATGTTAATTGTTGTAAATCACAACATGCTTCATTACAAAGAAGTTATTATAATGCTTCTTTGCTTTATATTTGGTGTTAAGTGGAGATGAACTATTTAAAATAACTAAAAGTTTCTCTCTTTAATACCACTGATTCTTAGCTATGTTAGGTCTAGTGATGAGCTCATGGAAGGCTTTCTTCATTTTTCTTTCTCTCTCTCTCTTTTTTTAAAGATTTATTTAAGTAATCTCTACACCCTACATGGGACTCAAGCTCAGGACCCCAGGATCAAGGGTCTCATGTTCCTCCGACCCAGCCAGCCAGGGATCCTGTTGTTTTTCTTACTCTCTTTGATTTCTAGGATTTCTTTTGATTCTTCATTTCCATCTCTTTGCTTATATTGTCCATCTGTGCTTCCATACTCTCTACCTTTTCATTTAGAGGCTTCAACACATTAATTATTGATATTTTAAATACTCTATCTGATAATTCCAATATCTTTGTCATAGCTGATTTTCGTTTTGATGAGGGTTTCCTGTCTTCAGATTTTCTTAAGTTTGGCATGGTTCGTTTTTGTTGAAGCTGGACATGTTAGGAACTGAGATAAACTGTCCTTTAGGGTGAAGCTTTAGGAGTGTGAAGTACGGGTTTTTAAATATATTTTTTAAATAAGTTCACGTATCTGAATTATATGAATAAATGTATATAATTCACAAATGGTCAAGTACATTAAGTAGCCAGAAAAAAAGACATAGCTATAAATGGTGACCTTTTAGTGTTGGCTTTCTGTTTCTTGTAATTTAATGTACTAAAAACATTGATCTTTTATCTTGATATCCTTCCAGTAGAAGTAGTTGCCTAGATAGGTTACCATAAAACTTAAAATATTAATAATTTAGTTAAAAATTTTTATAAGAAATACTTTAACTAAAGATCTACTTGCAGAAATTGTTTGCAAGGCCAGCATTTAAATTTTATTTTGCAACATTTGCTACAATAAAAAATTGAACAACTTTTGACCAACTAGTGCAAAAAAGTACTCTTAGTGATTTAATCATATGATATATAGAATAATTTAAACATAAACTATTTTCATCTTTAAGTTCCTAGATAAACTAGACATATTCTATTCTATTCAATTGCTACATTGCTGGCTTCCTTTTTCAATACTATTTTGGTTCATTTATAATTCATACTCTTCGCAAACAGGAAAAATTTTGAGGTTGGTTTCCATTTTATATAATTGGAGTTTGAGACTTGAGCTGTAATAGTTTATGATTTGTTTGCACCATTTTGCATTGTTTTTAGGGATTTTTTTACTAATTTAAGGAGTATTTTATGAATTCAATATACATCTTATTATCAGGTTTTTATCTTTTTCTCCAGATAAACACACATAATACTGACCCTGTGATTCCACGACTTTTGCTGAATTAATACAATTCTAACGTACTTCAAATGTTACACATTTTGGTTATAATCTATTGGTTGGCTGTTCTGTGGCAGATGTTTATCATATAATCAATCTAATCTTAGAAAAACATGGAAATATCACTACCTTCCTTTTAGAAAGGAGGAAATTATCTCAGAAAGATTAAATAATTTAACATGTACAATTAGTAAGAAACATAACCTGGACTCAGACATCCCTGCTCAGTGCATAGCAATAAAATGCTCTCAATATAATACTTTGATAAAGACATAGAAAATTTCCATGGATACGTTTAATAGCTATTCAAATTATGTTTCTGAAAGAATATAGGAAAACATTGCATATATAATGTTACATTGAGGTTGTTGTTGCCATACTCTAATTGCAATATCAACCAAGTTACATGCATTCAACATTTGTTTAACAAACAATTATAGGTTGTCCATTAGTTCCAGACATTGCGATAAGAGTTGGACATATAGATGCCAATAGCAGAGAAAAAATTAGAGAAACACATAGATATAAAAGTGGAGGTACAGGTCAGTGTAAAGACAGGTAAAAATATATATCTATATACACTTTGATTTCTAAACTCCACTCATGAACTTACCCCTCAGACCTGTTCCTCTTACATCCTTTCTATTATCATTGAATGGTCACAACTTTTGAGCTGCTTTCACCGGTTATATTAGAGTCATTTTGGACTCATTTATTCCCCACACACCCCACAGTCTGTCAGCAAAACTCCTTGGCAATAAAATACTTTCAAAATATATTCAGAATTCAGCCCCTTCTAACCACCCAACCATTATTACCCAAGTCAATGTCGCCATCATTCTTCCCTTGACAAATTGAAATGACCTTGTTACAGGTCTTTCTGTGTCAGCTCCCCCACCCACCTTCCCCGTCCACTACCTACACAGCAGCCAGAAGATTCCTATAAAAGAGAAGACACATCAGGCCTCTCAGCTCAAAATACTGTAGCGGCTTTCTGATTTACCAAGTCAAATATCTGTCTTGCAAGACTCCTTGCCTTTCCTTCATTCTATTCTACCTTTGTCTCTACTGTCACTCCCTCATCAAATTCTAACCACTGCAGTCTCTTCATATCTTTCTTCCAACATGCTTTTTCTTCAGGGCCTTTGCACGTCTTACCTGGAGCATCTTTCTTCAGCTGTTCATGTATCATGAATATCTTTACATTTTTTAAATCTTTGCTCAATTGCATCTCCTCAATTGGACCAATGAAGCCCAGGACATTTAAATTTGAAATCACGCTCCCCACCTGGAGCCCTTCCTATTGCCCATTTCGTTTCCCCCATAGTACTGATTGTCATCGAACACAGTATATATGTTACGTTTTTGAGTTTATCACATGACTCTCCAGCCTTGAATATAAGCTAGACAGCAGGGAATGTTGTTTTATTAATTCGGTGAAGTTGCCACAGTACTTGGGAGAATGGCCAGCCCTAGTTTAATTATAGAAAATACTTGACTGGTTTCTTGATTGAATAAACATAAATGGATACCTATAATTATAACTATATAGTATATCTCTGTATTTACAAATATTTTCTTTCTTCTTAAATTTTTGGTTTCTAAGTCACTTAAAAATAAATATTGAATGCATGAATACTGAATTGAAAAGTAAAGACACCAAGTCTTTAAAAATCATTCAGGAGTTTTTATAATGTCAGGCAATGTGGTGATAAATGAGGAGGAAGGAAACAGCACTATTCAGCACAAGTTGGACTTACTACAATATTTAGATCTTTTTTTCATGTTAGTAGTAATTCATTTTAGCCAAGTCTGAACCTTTATGTATTAAACTGTAAATGCATATATATATATACTTTAATACAAATAAGTACTGATCAACATACGTTTCTTTTGAGGTCATCCAAACTATTTCAAATCTTTGGTTACAAAAGAAATTTACGAATCTGCAGACTTTTTTCTATCTAAAATCGCTTTCTAAGGAAGCAACGGAAGTAATTAAATCATTTTATCTTTATGATGTGCTTACTTTATCCTACTTTTAAACATAACATAACATTTTGTGAACAAGGCTAATGAATTAAGGTTTCGCATCTGTATACTACCTGTCAGGGAAAATGAATGCGTACCTTAAGGCTGTCTGCAATAATAAATGCCCCTTATTTACAAATTATGCTGTCTCAAAAATGTTAAACAGTCTTCCAGAATTGCATGTCACAGTGACCAGCTTTTCAATTATCCACTCTCATTTTTACTACATCATAATTCAAAGGAAATACTTGCCTGACCTGCCATACAGGAGATGGCCGATGAGTCCATCTTCAGTGCAAGGTGGTTAATACTTTTGTAAGACCACCACGTAACAGGAGCCCACTTATATCTACCAGGTAATGCGAGAGTACGCTGATGGATAGTAGACAGAACAAGGCGGCTATTTTGAAGACGGGTGTTTGATATAAATATAAACATCTGTCTATCTATCAGGGGGAGCTATTAAGATGGCATTAAACTATTTTTAATTTTATATTGCAGATTTAAGGCAATTCACATTATGCAAACTATACTTGTGCATTTTCAAACATAGCAAAATCTCAGATAAAGTCATGTTAATAGAGTACAATGTCCAGATTTAATTTGTAAGTGAAATAAACTTCCTTTCACAGGCCCAAGTGACATTAATAAACATCACCCACAAACAATGCATTGTGACTTTTGCAAATACTGAAAAACAAGTTTCTGAACAGAGAATTCATTTTTGATTCGATATTAAGTGTTGTATGAGTATATGACACAATTTGGAGTATTTCGAAAGTAACATTGTTAAATAGTATGAACATAATAACAGAAAGTTTGAAAGGCCAATTTGAGGCAATGCTAAAACAAAGCTAAAGAGATTGGTTACACAACTATATGATTATGCTTAACGCTATGGTACACTTAGCAATAGTTAAGACTGTAAATTTTGTGTTAAGTGTTTTTTATTACGATCAAAATTAAAAAAAAAATAAAGAGTGAGAGAGAGAGAGAGAGACAGAGAGCAGAGAAAAAAAAGAAGAAAGACACAGACACATAGAGAGGAGGAGGCAACGTGACCCTAGAGGCAGAATTCAGAGTCATGCAGCCAAGGGGAAGCCACAGAAAAAATGGGGTCACCAGAAGCTGGAAGGGGCAACAGGGGACCCTCCCCTGGAGACTTCAGGAAGGGTACAGCCCTGCTGACAGTTTGAGTGTGGACTTCTGGCCTTGAGAACTGTGAGTAAATAAACTGTAGTTTTAAGCTATCCAGCGTGTGACAATTTTTTGTGGCGGCCTTTGGAAATAATGCACCATTTAAACCCAACGCTGCTTGGATTAAATAAGAAGAGGAAGTAATGAAAAAGATGTAAAGCAGCTCATTGAATAATTAGGATGGCTGGAAAACCAGGTTGGAAAACAAGCATAGATCAGGAGAGGCTGAAAAGGCAGGTGCACAGATCAATCACACAGTGTGAATTATCCAGAGAGGAGCTGATCCCCCCACCTAGCATCCCCGGTGGAATTACACACTGGACACAGCCCCTGGTACAGTGACCACTTCAGCCTTCAGAAAATGTCACAGCATCTGCCACCCTCCCAATCCTAATATATAACGTGGGCGATTCCCTGAAGGCAGCATCAGCTAATGAAAAGTGAAGTCTCTGCTTATAACCAGCATATTAAGTTTTTTATAAAATGAAATGAATTAATCCAGCTTTCCACATTATGATAAATCACACCTAGGTAATAATTCATTACTATTGAATCTCTAAGAGAATATTAACGTAGTAATTATTGTAAATGATGTCAGTCTTGTACCCTTTGTAGACCTGAAAGTGAAACTAGTCCAATTTGAAATGTTCAAATCTAGTTAAAACTACTTTTTTACATTGTCAAACATCATTTAATACAAAAAGTAAAACTGATATTAAAAATCATACACTGACTTTGCTGAGTCTGTTTGTGTGGCAGTCTATAGGGATAACGAAGAGAGTGAGACATTTAAATTGTATTTTAAATGACATTACCTTCCTGCTAATTGTAGTTCAGGCTTGCATTCAGATTGCTGGGATAGAAAAGGCTAGGAAGGCAATGCATGATTAAGACAGGTGCTTTACTATACGTCTAAAGCATCCTGAGAACATTCCCAATCACTAAGACAATATCAGACTTTCAGCGTTAGGATTTGCAAAACCATAATTAATGAAACTCTGAGAGGACACTAGGAAAAGTAAAGTCAACAATGTTTAAATTAACTTCATGCCATATTAACCTTCAGGATATCTAAAACTTGGATCAGTTTCACCATTAATATATTTTTAGTTATAGGCAAATTACAAAATCTCTTTGTGTTTTTTCAGGAAAAGGAGGAAATATTATTGCTTATTTCTAAATATTTTTTACAAAAGCCACGCAATATTCATGCATTCTTATTCTTATCCTTCGTTCTTTCATTAAGTATGTATTATATCAATATAACTGTCATATATGTTTGTATACATATGGATAACCATAAGTAAGTCCTCCAAGCTGATGGGGACAGCCATATAAATAAACATTTGCAGTACAATGGCATGGGTGTTAAATGAGGCAATGCTTAGATAGTTCAAGATGCCAAGAGACAAATGGATCCACAGCAGGAAGAAAATCTTTCTCCCTACACAGTGTGGCTAAATGGATTTCAGATTTCTTATAATTTTGCCAATAAAATCAATCAAGTCTTTCTCATGGGAAAAATATAATGGAAAGTTAAGATGGAAAGAGTTTTATTAATGATTCATTTTATTGTTACACCCTTCCTTCTTTGAAATACTAGCAACAGTGAGATATCTCTCCATACTTTTTTTTTGTTCTAAATCCATTGCAAATAGTAACTAAGCCTATCATCAACTACATGTGTGCTGGTATCAAGAGAAAGACTAAAGTTTTATTGGGGCAGCCCTGTGTCTGCCTTTCTCAGGTGACTAATCCACTAGCAACTACTATCACTTCTTTCTTGCTCAAAGACAAACAAATGAATAAAAATAGAACATTAAGCAAATATTAAACATTTTAACATAGGCCAAAAAGTCAATCTTTATTCTATTTCTTAGTTAAAACTTTGGCCATATTACCTAATTTTTAAACTATATTTATACAAAAATTCAAATTCATTAAATATGCAAATTATGTCATCAAACGAACTTTCTTCTAATATTAACATTTCTAAGAAAAACTGTAATTGATAATAATTGCCAAAATAATTCAATTCTGATATTCCACCCTTTCACTTCTCTTCTGCAATATCAACCATGAATTTTTATTTACATAACTAGGCATACACAAACTGGCCACATAAATGAGGTGGGAGACTCCTCCCACCACTTGCATACTCTCTTCCAGGGGCGTTGAAGACAAATGAGTTAGATGAATGGTGAGTATGCCAGTATGTACAGACCTTACTTCAGCATTTGTGTTTTCCTCAGTGACTATCTGTTTAAATATCCTAATTTCCATTGAAGATTTGATATTTGCGCTTCTGTCATTTCAGAGCTAAACTGAGTGCTAGTTTACCCAGTGACACTAGCAACTATTTCTTCCAACTGCTTGTGTGATACGGTGTCATACATTTACGAGTACATTTCCAAATATCAGAGTGAGATATATTAGAGCCAGCCCAGAGGGGTCTGCTAGAAATCACCTACTTTCCAGTGACATTACCAACTTCTTTCTGTATTGGACAGTCCTATTCGGATGTATGCTCCTATAATTTCGACACCTATCCCAAGTCCTGATAATGGCATTTCCTCCAATTCTTTCCCTCATATACCTGACCCCGTATATTTATTGGAATGCTCCCTCAGAATATTAGCAACTCTGTTTCAGGGTCCACATATCCTATGTGTTTATTTTTTACATTTAATTTAATACTAATGCCATAACGATGCCTAAATGCTTAATGCTGAATTTCCCATTCATTCTCTCAAACTTTTCTAAAAGGCTTTTGATGCTATTGGGGGTGAGGGGAGGAGATTTTTTTGATTTATTTGAAAGATTTTCTTTTTAATTTCTTTATTAGAATTTTATAGGCCCTCCTCATCCTTTCAGATATGCTAAAACTAATTATACTAATTCTTAATCCTATATTTGTTATCATTTTGGAAAGACTACATCTGCTTTTCCCTTTATCATCTGTCTAACCTGGCTTCCATAAACTCAGCCATTATGTTAGAAAAATGCTTCTCCCGGGGCGCCTGGGTGGCACAGTCATTAAGCGTCTGCCTTTGGCTCAGAGCGTGGTCCCGGTGCTCTGGGATCGAGCCCCACATCAGGCTCCTCTGCTAGGAGCCTGCTTCTTCCTCTCCCACTCCCCCTGCTTGTGTTCCCTCTCTCTCTGGCTGTCTCTCTCTGTCAAATAAATAAATAAAATCTTATTTAAAAAAAAGAAAAGAAAAATGTTTCTCCCTTCATTTCATTCATTTTTTTCATTCATTTATTTTCATTTTTTCCTTTGCCTTTGTTCCCCTCTGCCTTTTTTTTTTTTTTTTTTTTGACTACAGGGCTACAACACTGTACACACCAAGTTGATGCCTTTCCATTTCTCTCTGTGAAATTGAGTCCTAACAAAAATATGTTCAAGTACAAACTTTTTTATTTTGCTTGTAACATTTGGCTATTTATAATTCCAATAATAATTTCCCCTCAACTCAATAGATATGCAAGAAGTTTGTTCAGGGTAGGAGATATAAGGTGGTTGTAAAAATGGTATGTGGGGGTCAAGAAGAAAGAAGTGTCTGTGGGGTATTGATGCTTTTTGAGATTAAAGTGTGTTCACTGTACTTGAATGTTGAGAATGATCTAGTTGTAAACATGGAGAAGTCATGATATAATTGGAGTCCAAGTATCCCTGAGAAGGAGATATGCTATCTAAAGTGAAAGACTGGTAATAGATTAGCTTAGATGCTTTTAATATGTTGGATAAGGAATAAGAAAATGAATGAAAATGGAGGCTTTCTTTTGGGTAACATTAGTTGGAAGGAAGGAAGTACTTATCCAATAAATTAGATTTTTTCCTGTGAAGCAGAGAAAAAGAGAAAGGATATAAATTACTATGACTGGGAAAGTAAGGTGGGCCATCACTACAGATCCTTCAGGTATTAATAAGATAATAAAAGTAATATAATAACATTGCGACAAAAAATTGACAACATGGATGTAATGGGTAAATTTCTTAAAAAAACATAACATGCCAAAACCAAAACAGAAGAAATGAAAATTTTGCTTAGTTTTCTATGTACTAATGACTTTCTATTCAAAATTAAATCCTTCTTTCAAATATATTCCAGGCCCATAAAGCTTTTCTGGTGAATTTTATCAAATGTTTGAGAAGGAAATAAAGCCAATCTCCCCCAAATGTTTTCAGAGAATCATGAAGAAACAGTTTTAAACTCAGTTGAGGCTTAGTGTAGCTCAGCACCAAAACCATACATAAATATTTTAAGAATGAAAAACACAGATGAATATCCTTCATGAATATTGACACAAACTGTCTCAACAAAATATTAGCAAAGCGATTCCAAAAACATATAAACAGGATAGTACACTGTGACTAAATGGATTTTACCAAAGATTGTAAAATTGGTCTAACATTTGAAAACGAATGTATTTTATACTTGTCACAATAAAGGAGAAAATCAGAGAATATTCTCAACAGATGCAGAAAAGCATTTGACTAAATTTCATAATCTTACATGATATAACCTTGCAGCACATTAGTAATATAGAGTTATTTCTTCAATCTCATAATGGGCATCTACAAGCATTCAACAGCTCATGCAACACTTGTGAATTAGGGGCACGAAGTATAAAGAAGAATGTCCTCCGTCACCAATAAAATAATTATCGTTGTACTGAAGATACCAGGTATTGAGTAAGGTAAAGAAACAATATAGAAAAAGGAAAGGAAGAAGTAAAATTTTCTTTTTTATAGTCAAAATAATCATCTGGATAGAAAAACCTGAAGAGTCTTGCCCCAAACCCAACGAGAATTAACAAAGATTAAAAAACCAGCACAAAAGGGGCGCCTGGGTGGCTTAGTCCTTAAGCGTCTGCCTTCGACTCAGGACGTGATCCCAGTGTTCTGGGATCGAGCCCCACATCAGGCTCCTCCACTGGAAGCCTGCTTCTTCCTCTCCCACTCCCCCTGCTTGTGTTCCCTTTCTAGCTGGCTGTCTCTATCTCTGTCAAATGAATAAATAAAATCTTTAAAAAAAAAACCCAACACAAAAAACCCCTCCATTTCTACACAGCAGCAATTCTCAGTTAGAATCTGAATTAAAAATTTAACATTTTCAATAACCTCAATACATAAATTGCTTAGAAATATACTTTATAAAATATGTTCAGATTATGTATATTGAAAAAATGTGGATAAATATTAAAAATATTTAAATAAACACAGAAATATATCATGATAACATATGGGTGAATTGTCCTCAAACATATATAGACCAGTGCAATTCAATGGGGGAAAAGTTTTCTTTTCAACAAATTGCTGAAAAAAATTTTTATTTTGGTATAAAAGTGAACTTTGCCTTCTTACACAAATTATACACAAAAGGTAATTTGAAATAGATTATAGACCTAAAGTCAAAATGAAAACAGTTAGACTTTTATGAAAAACAGTGGCTAAATCTTCCTGTCATGTAGGCAAATTTTACTTATACCAAAAAAAAAGGCACTAAAGCATGATGAAGAAAGCATAATAAATTGGACTTTGACAAAAGTTAAACAGCTCTGCTTTTTCAAAAACACCCGTAAGAAAATGAAAATAGAAACCAGAGACTGGGAAAAATCCTATAAAACACATTTATAACAAAGGTCTTGTACCCAGAATATATATGTTTTTCGTGGACAAAAAATTTAAACAAACATAAAAGAAGTTATGAATAACTAATATGGACATGAAATATGCCCAATATACTCACTGTCTTTAGTCAAGTACAAATTAAAATCATGGTAGAAATACCATTTTACATTCACTAAGTAGCTAAAATTATAAAGTCTGATTCTGTATCATGTTGATGAAGAATCCCGCAACCAAAATTCACACATTCCTGGTGAAAATGTAAATGATACAACCACTTTTGAAAAGGGTTGGCAGTTTCTTAAATAGTTAAGCATACACTTACCATACGACTCAGAATTAATTCTACTCTTATCTATATTCAAGGAAAATCAAACCATAGCTTCACATAAATCACACACACAACTCTTTGTAAAATGTTAGAACTTTTTCCTCCATAATATTCCAGAACTCTAAACAGCTCAAATTTGTGTTTATAGGTGAATAAAGTAAATATTGGTATACCTACACAGTGAGATCTTACTCATGAGTAAAAAATGAATGAATTAATGTGTGCATAACAGCACATATTAATTTTCAAAGCATTTTGCAGTGGCACCTGTGTGGTTCAGTCAGTTAAGTGTCTGATTCGGCTTAGGTCAAGATCTCAGGGTCCTGGATTAAGCCCTGCCTGGGGCTCTGTGCTTAGCAGTGAATCTCTTTCTCCCTCTGTTTCTCCCCCTGCTTGTGCTCTCTCTCTCTCAAATAAATAAAATCTTAAAAACAAAGCAAAACAAAACATTTTGCTGAAGAAAATAAGGCAGTTGCAAAAGAATACATCTAATATTATTCCATCTATATGAAGATTGATAATGGACAAAAATAATAAGTGATTATAGAAACCAAATTATTGATTACTTGGGTTGTGGGTGTAAATGAGGGAACTAGGGTAGGTGACAGAAATGCCCTAAATACTGATTGACATGGGATTACATGGGTATATATATACAAATATATATGTGTATATATATTATGTATATGTATATATATATATTTTTTTTTGCCAAAAATCCTTAAATTCTACACTTAAAAGCATACATTTTAAGTAAATTATAACTCAGTGAGTTGTTTTGGAGAAACACTGACAAAAATCAAATGTTGGTGAGGATGTGAAGTGACTAGACATTTTATACCTTGCTGTGGGTAGTGTAAATTGGGACAGATATACTGGAAAATGCTTTGGGTTGTACACTGAGGTTACATATATTCACACTCTGTGATCCAGAAACTCTAATCTCTGGCATATATGCAAAAGAAATGAGTATACATTTGTAAAAAAACGAGTTTATAGCATCATCATAAATTAAAATCTCTAACTGGAAACAACCATTAAAAAAAAGCAAATAACCTAAATTATTTCAATCGAGTACTACACAAGAATTAAAATGAACAATTATTGCTTCACAAAAAAAACGTGTAAGTCTCTCAAACATAATACTCAGAGTAAAAAAAAAGCTAGACACAAAATGATATCATAAAATAAAAATTAAAACTTAATTAGGCCATTGGAAAGCAGGATGCAGTTCTCATCAGGAAGTTGGAGGTTAGTCACAGGGACTTCTACAGATAAAAAGATGTCTATCTTTGATCTGTTACACAAATAAGTTCATTTTGAGAAACTATATCAAATTATACATATAATTTATGTATTTTCCTGTATGAATGCTATATTTTGTTTTAAAAACACTTATTTTTATTAAAAGATCCATGAAACGCATTTCTAATTTGTACTGTTTTCTATTTTAAGCTTAAACTATTTGAATTGATTCACATTGGTTGAACAAGCCAGTAGAATTACTTCATTTTATTTTCCTATATATCTTTCAGTACACATCTAATTTCTACTTTTGTCTACCACAAAATCTGATCAGGTAAAAACTACAACCAAACATAGCCAAACAGGTAATAGGTTACTTAGGTAGTTTTAGAAGAAAGCTAAAATCTCTCTCTCATTACATACTTTTTGTTATCTCTTTTTCTAACTGATGAAGGAAGCAAGGCACCTTCTGTGATCAGAAAAACAGCAACTAATAAGTTAGAGAATGCATTATTAAAATGTTTTCCCTTTATGCAATCTGATCCTAGAAAGTAAGTAAATTATAATAATAATAAATTTAATTTGCCTTTCATTGATAAAATCATAAGTTGTAATATTTGATTTATATAATCCATTTGAAGTTATATAGCTGGTTTCCAATGACTAGAATTATAATGACCCTTTGTATTTTGTACATTGGCATGCAGTGATGTTCCTGTACCCTTTTATTGGTTTATTCCTAATTGTTTTCATCCCTTCGTTTAAACTGTAGTTTTGAAATCCAAACTTCAGCATATACTTTGTAGCTTTAGAATTTCCAGATACTTTAACATAAAATATTAAAGATACAATTTCATATAAAAATATAAACTAAGTTACGGGGCACCTGGGTGGCTCAGTCTGTTGAGCATCTGCCTTTGGCTCAGCTCCTGATTCCAGAATCCGGAGATGGAGCCTGGCATTGGGCTCCCTGCTCAGCGGGAAGTCTGCTTCTCCCTCTCCCTCTGCCCCTCCCCCCACTCTTGCTCTCATTTGCTTGCTCTGTCAAATAAATAAAGTTTTATATATATATATGTATCATATATATATATATATGTATCATATATATATGTATCATATATATATATGTATCATATATATATGTATCATATATATATATGTATCATATATATATATGTATCATATATATATATATATATATATTAAGTTATAACTTTTCTTTTTCATCTCCTCCGTGGATTTAAACACGGAAGTGAACTTCACTGAAGCATAATGCATTAGAATACATTGAATTCAATATTGTTAAGATAAATACTTCCATTGAAATTTAGCTATATTCAAAGAAAATGCACGCGTATCTCTAAAAGTGTTGCTTCTGTGGAATAATAAACCGTCCAAGCCTTCTGATTACTTAAGTTTTGTTTTAGGGGCGCCTGGGTGGCTCAGTCCGTTAAACATCTGCCTTTGGCTGGGGTCCTGGGGTCCTGAGATCCAGCTTAGTTGGGCTCCCTGCTCAGTGGGGAATCTGCTTCTCCCTCTCCCTCTATCCCCCCACCCCGATTGTGCTCTCTCTCTTGCTATCTCTCTCTCTCAAATAAATAAATAAATATCTTAAAAATTAAAATAAAATTAAAAAAGGTTTTGTTTTGAAATGAAAGTAAAGAGCATTTGCTTTGTATATTACATGATTTGAATTGCAACCAATCAAAATCATGAGCACACATTTGTAAATAGACCAAGGCAAAAAAATAAGGATGCCGTCATGGTTTTAAAGTTCATGTATAATTAGTTAAGCTTGTAATTAACTGGGTGCTCTTTCTGGGGATCAACATATGAAGTTCAGTGGTAGAATTAACACCCTGTATGTTTCTGAGGCTCCAGAGTTCCCTTTTACGATTTTGTTGGTACCCCTGCTCTCCTTGTAGTGCTCCTTGCTTCTTCCTCCAGCTCTCGCCTCCCCAGTTACTGAAGCTTATTTTTCCACACCACTGCCCATGGCTGAATGTTTCCTAAGAAGAAGACAGTATATGAGGTTCTCAATGAAACATCTAAATAAAGTTCATTACTAAAAACATTTGAAATTATAATGTGTTTTTTAAACCGTTAAACTGGAGTCTGAATGGTTATCTTCGGTTTTGTATTAGACACTGAAAACTACATAAAAAATGAACTGAAATTTGTTAAATGGTGGCTATGTGTCAGGTACCAATTCTAAGTACTGAGATTTAAGCAAAATACAAAACAGTCTAAAGATCATGTTGTTAGGGAGAGGCAAAGCCAAATGTTCATATTTACCCAACCTCAAATCCCTAATTCTTCTTTAAATGTCACACTATTCAGTTTTAAATATGGATAAGCGTGTTTATTATATGGGTGTAATATTTGTACCATATATGTGTATATGCATAATATGTCTAAGTTTATGTAATGTATGTATATATAATATACATATATATGTGAAATATATATATATGTATGTAGGTGTATACATAACATTCTTTACATATGTGTGTAGGTGTGAGTGTGTGTGTGTATACGTTTTGAAAATTCAAATTATGTCAGCCTGAGAAAATTACTTAAAATCTTTGTGCCTCAATTTACTCTTCCAGAAAATGGGAACAATAATAGATCATAAATCAGATGTGTTGGAATAATTAAATAACCCAAGAAGTGTGCTTAGAATAGTAAATTACACATGGAAAGATTTTAATACCTTTATTGAAAAATGCATATTTACAGGCTACTCTTTTTTTATTATTTAGTTTAGAGTTATTTTTCTTGCCTTATTTTGGCTCTGATAATTTTTTTGTCTGAGTTCCATATAATCATTTTATCAGTCTATAAAGATCTAGGATGGTTATTTTCTTCTACCAGTGTTTACTATTCTATGTGTTTATAAACTTGAACAAAGTTGATGCAAACTATTTAATATTTATAGAGTGGCCAAATATTTTATCACCTAATCCTAGACATCTTTGAGAAAGAAAGGAAGTGCTACCACTAATACCAGGAAACGAAGCCTAAACTGGGATTATTATGGGAAAATGGTGGCAGGTGGTCATGAAACCATGTACCAATTGTTTTGCCAGAATGGTTTTGTATCAGCACCCCTAGGTGACTCAATTGGTCAAATGGCCCACACTTGATTTGGCTCAGGTCATGAGATCGAGTCCCATGAAGGGCTCCACACTCAGTGGGGAGTCTGCTTGAGATTCTCCCTCTCCCTCTGCCCCTCCCCCCACTCTCTCCAAAATAGACAAATGAATTTTTAAAAAAGAATGGTTTTTTGTCTTATCTATATGCTATAATAAAGGCATGCTGTATATCATCCTGGAACTATTACTTTTTATATTAGTATTGCCTATGAATGAGCTCTAATCCTCTCTAATTTGAGAAGATCTGTCTTTTATGACAAGTTCCATTTGTTTTTCTCCTCTGGCTTCAGTGAAAGAATAAGTAATTTAAACTGAACTTTTGGTGGGAAAAATACACCCTTAGGTAGGGCCTAAGAACACCAATTTGTATTCAGAAAAGGTTCACAAAACATTTATTTGACACAAATGGCCTGCCTTTCATAGTCTCTGGTCTTACGCTTATTACCATGTGATGACCACTCTTATGAAAATTATATATGATCATTATATATGATTATTACTTACCACATAGAGTTGTAATTCCTCAAATCATTTTGAATGTGGACAGAATTTAAATTAAAAGTACATCTGAGTATTTAACTAATTTTTGATTATATAGTCTATCAATGTACCTTTCAGACAATCTTGAAGATAAATTGATTCGCATTCTGAATAAGATAAAAATTTATAGTTTTTGCTGTTTTTACACACATACCTATACTACCACTTGGTTACGTAATTTTAACAGACATTCTAAAAGGGTAGAGTTGGGGCTGATTGACAACAGTTATCATGGCAATAACATGACTTGTCCAGGTTTAACCTGGAAGGAGAGCTGTCAAAAATGTCCTGTCAGTGTATCAGGCCACTACTCAGCTACAGATAATGGAATCTGTCATAAAACAAGTTTAAATTTTTGGACGTGGCTTTCCAGAATAAAGAACCTGAATATTAGATACTGTATTAGTTAGAATGAAATGATTCCAGGTTCCTATAATAACTTATTATTAAATTTTTCCTTTCAATTACTGCAGAATCGTGATTTGAAAGTATGGGGCAGAAATGAATTTGCAAAAAATGATCAGGTGATCCATTATTATAAGAGAGGCAGGGATTCTGTATATGGGAAAAAGTCAGAGACTGGGATCATATTCAGATTCTAGGAACAAAAGAGATGAGTAAATTTAGATGCAAGTATCTTATCCTTTGACTATTGTCCTGCCTTAATCTTCCAATGGCTCCACTTAGTTTATCTAAAATATACATTTTAGTTGTTTCAATAAAATTGAACTTATTAAGGCAGAAACCTCTTAGCACAGCTTTAATATTGTTATATGCAGAACTCTTTCAAATGCTGAGCTAATGGCAAATTCAGCAGGACACCTTAATAAGTTAGGATCAATACATTTAGATCAGGAGTCTAATTTGGATAAATGATGGTAAGGAAACTTCATCTGTTGAAAAAAGTGAGACCGCTATTAGAGGCTAAGGCTGATGGATGCATAGAGCAAGAAAAGCAAGAATGGAGAAGATGGCATTCATTGAGGGCTTAACAGAGGGAAGGGCAAGCAAAAACAAAGGAACAAACAAAATCAACTCGGTGAGTAAAATGTTTTAACACCCAGCCTTCAGTTGTTGATTGTATTACAATGTACCCTGAATTCTCTGTTACTCCAAAACTTCAATAAGCAGCCATGTATTCACAAAATGGTGTGGACAGAAGGAAGACAATAGAAGCATTGGTTAGTGTAGATAAAAGTGGTAGAAAAAGATTCCAGATTCAATGGCGCCAATCATGTAGCAGAATTCAACGGCGTAGGAGTTCATAATAAGCAGAAGGGTGCAATTGTTCTGAGGATTCTCCTAGATGATTAATTACTGGTGACTGAACTATTATATTTGAACATTATATGCCCAGAAATGGTCCTAGGATAGGTGAAGAACAATGAATTATTGGTCCTCCGTTTGTAAAGTGTGATTTGCACAGAAGCTTCACTGGCATCAATTTGGAAATTGTAGAACATTGTAGACCCTCCAGCCCCGACCCCAGACCACTGAATCATAACTGGAAATTTATCAAGATATCAAGGTGACTCGAATGCACATTGAAGTTCCAAAAGCACCACTAATTTCATTTGCCTGTTGTTGTGTAACAAACTACTCCAAAGTTAATGGCTTAAAATAAAAAATATTGTATTATTATTGCTCGTGTGTTTTTGAGTTGATTGGTCCTTCTGCTGGACTCCTTGGGGTATTCTGTCCTGCTGCAGGCAGACGGTAGTTTATGGTGGAACATTCAAAATGGCCTCCTACACTTGCGTGTACCTCAGTGGGAATAGCTGGAAGTCTGAGACGCTTTTCTCTCAATCTCTGTCCGTCCCTGTGGTATATTGGACTTCTTTTCAAAATAGTTAGATCCCAAGCACATTGCAAAGAAAAACAAGCTTCAATGTACACATGTTGAAATGCTTACCAAGCTTTTACTTATGTCATATTTGCTTACCTTCCACTGACCAAGGCCAGTTACAGGACCGAAGTCAGAATCCATGTGGGAGGGAGAAATTCAGGCTTTGAATTTCAATGTCATGGTTCTTTAAGGATCACTACACTTCCAGCATGCCCCACTGCTCTCATGAATCCCAGTTCACTACAGTCCATGTTTGCTTATGACGCTAGCTGAAGCAGCAATGGCATAAGCCCATTACAGGCTCTTCCTGTAGTCAAGTATGTAGTACCAAATTAATGAAATGTCTATACTGACCAAAGAATAAGTGACCAGGGTTCATTCCCCCTTCTGTTTACCACCCCCCCCTTCATTCTTCCCTTCTTTCTCCTACCGATCTTCCTATTTCTTATGTTCCATAAATGAACCATGAGAGACTGTGGACTCTGGGAAACAAACTGAGGGCTTCAGAGGGGAGGGGGAGGGGAGATTGGGATAGGCCAGTGATGGGAATTAAGGAGGGCACATATTGCATGGAGCACTGGGTGTTATATGCAAATAATGAACCATGGAACATTACATCAAAAACTAAGGATATACTGTATGGTGACTAACATAACATAATAAAAAAATTATTATTAAAAAAAAAAAAGAATAAATGACCAGGAGGGATTTGTGAGGGCTGGTCCTCCCTTCCCTTGTGAGGGCTGGTCCTCCCTTTCCTATCTATACAGCTAACCCCCAACAATACCAAACAAAACATCAGAAATAAATGGGAGTCACAGGGCCAGTAAACATCAGCCTATTTGTCACCACTTCATCACATCAGTGAGTTAGCCTTCTTGATGACCCTCTGCTGATTATTGATAGATCATAGACAACCAGGCAGCAGTACCTAGAAAAGGAAACTATTGGCTAAGATATCAACTTTTATGTGTTATTCCTCATAAAAATGGTGTTCTTAGAGTTAAAACACACATATCTATTTTCTAAATGATAAATAATTGATCATTTTGCATTTGGCAATCAAAATAATGGGTATGTGCAAACCCCTATATCTCAAGGCAAAGAAACATTATTAGACTCATGCAGGCCTTGTATTCAAATATATTCAATAAATTTTGTCCTCTTAATAGGTAAATAAATCCAAATTTGATTACAAGAATCAAGCTGGCCAGGAACAAGTATGGCTAGTTGCTATAAAAATTAATTATCTGTTCAGGATACTCATTTGGTCTGCAAATGTAAAATAAATAAGATAAACAGAGCTCTCTGCAATTATTGATCACAATGTCTAATAAGAAAAAGGGAATTATATGGCATTCTTTAACAGAATTTGACTTCCACAGAAGGGTTGCATTAAACTGAGTTGCCTGTAAGTCCAAGGAGTAAGAACATGAAATCACTGGGTGACCCTCACACTTAAAATCAGCAATAATTTTACATTAATGCCTACAAGTAATTTGGCAAGCCTGTCTGAGCACTGGTTTCAGCTAATATAAAGTCTCAGCTATAATATACTTTTGGAAAGTTTTATATTTTGTAATCAGAGTTGAGGGCACTAATGGGTCAGTGATAAGAAGCCTCAGCTACTGGCATATTCATTGTTCCATGACCAGAGATAACATTAAAATTTATATGCATGGAATGAGAACAGCTTCATTCATCTCTGTAGTCATAAAGTATAGTCACCAAACAACACTTCTCCACAGAAATACTTCTGTGAGACTTACCCTGCCTTCCAGTCTCTGGAGACCTGAATATATGGCCATGTCACACACTTGCATCACTAGAATAAGAAATCAAATACTCGAAAAGTCACAATTTCTCAAATAATGGATCTTTCCATTCTCTCAGAAGCTGAAATGCAATGTGTGGAATTCAGTGATATAGGCCAAGAATAGAGTCCATAAAGATGCAAACGTCGTGTAGTAAAATGATAGCAAATGCTCACTTTGAGAGAAAAATCAGAGCTTCAGTTCTGTGAAGCCAAGGAAGGTCCTTCTACATGAAAGATATAGCTTCTACTAATTTATAGGGAGTCTATCCGTGGAGGTGGTGTGAATTTAAAAATGTTTTGATAGATCTAGGGAGGAAGGGCAGTGGCATTGATATGCTATGTCTCTTTAAGACCATCCTGAAGACATTAGACATTTGTTTGCTTGCTTTACTTGACCTCTGTGTAACATCCTTGGGTTAAGGCAAATTCAGAAACATTGTAAGTACATATAATTTACAGGGAAACAAACAAGTCGTCAGAGCAGCCAGAAGTTTAAGAGAGAGAACCTGGAAAGAGAAAGTCTCAAAGAGCCCTCCTCAGAATGAACTCAAATGAGCAGATCAAGAAAAACTGTGCAGGGGGGCGCCTGGGTGGCTCAGTCATTAAGCCTCTGCCTTCGGCTCAGGGTGTGATCCCAGGGTCCTGGGATCAAGCCCCGCATTGGGCTCCTCTGCTGGGAGCCTGCTTCTTCCTCTCCCACTCCCCCTGCTTGTGTTCCCTCTCTCACTGGCTGTCTCTCTCTCTGTCAAATAAATAAATAAAATTTAAAAAAAAAAAAAAAGAAAAGAAAAGAAAAAGAAAACAGTGCAGGAACAATCAGAGAAAAATAGGAGCAGACCTGGTGACGTTCCTCAAGTTCTGCAAGCATAGGGCAAAACAGGCTGAAAAAGAACGTCTGACCAAACATGGAAAGATAAGCTACACTTATCCAAGGTCAAGTCCTAGGAAGATAGACTTAAAATAACGTCACACTCACCCCTGGCACTCTGAAAAACCGTGTGCAGGACCAAGTTTGCATCTTTGTCAGGACCAACAGAGAGACAACTTCCAAGCTACTGGTCCTTGGCTGAATATGGCTGCCATGGGTTGAGTTGTGCTCAGTTCCTATGTTGGAATCCTAACCCCAGCACCTCAGAGTGAGATCTTATTTGGAGATAGGGTCTTCAGAGAGGTAATCAGGTTAAAGTGAAGTTATTGGCTGGGTCTCAATCTAAGATGACTATTGTCCTTATTAAAAAGGGAAACTTGGACACAGTCATGAATAAAGGTAAGAGGATGGGAAAAAAACATACAGAAAAGCCAGCCATATACAAGCCAAGCAGAGAGGAGTGGAAAAGACTCTTCCCTTAGAGTCTTTGGAAGGGACTAACTCCCAATACCTTCAGATTGGACTTCCAGCTTCCAGAACTGTGAGATAATGAATTTTTGTTGTTCAAGCCACCTAGTCTATAGTACTTTGTTACAGCATCTCTGGCAAACAATTACAAAGAGGTAAAAATCTGTAAACTCCTTAGACTAAAATACTGGCCTCCCAGGCACACACACATAAATATAATAACAGAGGATAGAAATCTAACTGACCAAGGGGGCATAAAGCACAAACTCTGAACAAAAAGTGGCAAATGCTGACCCAGGGATGGCTCTTTGGTGGCTAGGCCAATAAGAACAAAGGGAAAGATCTGTGTAGGGACATCAGAGGCTGCACAAAGTGGGAAAATAGACTGCAGAATTAGCCCATCGTGTATCTAAATAAAGAAATAAATACAGAAGTGAACAAAGACAACAATACCAATATCAAGAATGGATCATGATCCAGAGTTGCTAAAATATATTATTTAAATTATTTTCTACAAAACATGAGACATGCAAATAGGAAAATTTGAACCATACAATTAAAAAGAACAGACAATAAAAACTGTCACAGAGGTGGACAATTGACAGGGTTTGCAAGCAAAGACTTCTCAGCATCAATTGTAAAGATATTCAAAAATCTTAAGGAAACCATGCTTAGAGAACTATAGGAAGATAAGATAACAGTGACTCATCAAATAAGCAGATATGTATAAAAGGAAATTATTTTAAGAAGTGGAAATTATGATATGCAAAAGTACAGTTACTGAAATTAAAATTTCAATAGAAGAGGCTCCATAATAGATTTGAGCTGGCAAAAGAGAAAATTCACAAACTTGAAAGTAGATCAGGAGAAGGTGCAATCTGAAGAATAAAGAGAAATAAATAGAGCTTCAGAGGAATATCACAAAACTCACAAATGTATGATTTTATTTATATGAAATATTCACAATAGGCAGATTTATGTGACCAAAAGTAGATTAGTGGGATTTGGGATCCTGCATATAGAGAATTTGGGAGTTACTACTCTCTTGTACCAGGAAGTACAGTGCTGAATAGATGGAAATATCAATAGCTCTTCTTGGAGAGGACCCAGGGAAAATCACTGCCCCCAAGTTTGGAGAGAAAGAAAGGTGAATACCGGGAATCGCAGTTTACAGGAGCAGAGACTCAAAGGTGTTTCCACCATGGGAAACAGTGTCAGAAAACGTGCACCATAACTGATGATGTGCTGCAGGTCCAGTATGAAGAAGCCTGAGAGCTAAAAACTTCAGTGGGAACCAGTCATAAGACAGACCCTACAATATCGTGAGATTTGCCTCACGTTTACAAACTTACAAATCACATACCAATTTCTGTGATTTAGAAATCACATATCAATAAATGAAGAAAAAGTGTTTCATAAAATTCAACACCCATTCGTGATAAAAACTGTCGCTAAACTAGTAATAGAGGAGGGACTTCCCCAACTTGGCAAGTAATGTCTACAAAATACAGCTACGTCATACTTACTGGTGAAAAACTCAAGGCTTTTCCGCGAAGATTATGTACAAGGCAAGGATGTCCCCCCTCAGCACTCCTTTCAACATTGTACTGAAGTCCTAGCTAGTGCAATCAGACATGAAAAGTATATAAAAAGTATACAGATGGGAAATGAAGACATAAAACTGTCTTTGTTCACAGATGACATGATTGTCTATGCAGAAAATTGATAGACTCAGAAGGAAAACTTCTGGAACTAATAAGCTATTATAGCAAGGGTAATTCTAGATCTTGCTATTACATTATTGATGGAAGTGAAAATCTGTCCAGATTTCTTCAACCTTTTTCTTTTTGTTCTCCAGAGAGAGTAGTTTCTTTTGATCTATGTTCAAGGTCACACATAATTTTTTTGTTGTTGTTGCCAGGCTGCTACGAGTATAAACATGCGTTTTTAAAACATTTTAGTGATTCTGCTTTTCAGCTTTGAAAATTTTATTTTTAAATCCTTATTTCAATTTCCCTTTTGGTAGTCCTTACCTGAATATGTATTTTCCCTTATTTAAAATATAGGTTTTAAAAAAATTCTTTAACTATATGTGCAATAGCTGTTTTGTAATCTTTGTCTGAGAAGTGTAACTTCTGATGTACTCAGAGTCTGTTTCCATTGACTGCCTCTCTTCCTCGATGTGTCTCATTTTCCCATTTCTTGTTATTTTCTAATAATTTGGGTCTGGAAATTGGCCATTGTTGAAAATATACCATTGCATCTGCTGTTCTAGATGGCAGTTAATTTTCTTGGACTCAAACAACAAAATTTTTCTTCTCTGCATTTCACAAAGACTGATGCCTATGTTGTTCTTGTGGTTTCCCAGCATTGCTGTTTTATCCCATCCCCCTGGCTGCATCTCTCTGATTCCTGTGCAATTTATAGCTCTCTGCCAGCCTCAGGCTCTGTCATCTGACATTTTAAAACCAGAGGGCTTCAGCTTTCTGCTTTCTGAGCTGCCGAGTTTTAGGATTGTTAAAAAAGCAAAACGTCACACCCCATGCTGCTCTATCATTCAAGCTCCCTCTTTCTCCTTACTGATTCTCTTGGGCCCTGGGGTCTCCCTAACACATGCCTATTTATATAATAGACAGAGATTTGTGAAGAGCCTATGCTCAAGGTATGTGTTGCTCTGTGATATTCTTGCTACTAGAATTTCCCTCCTTAAATCCCCAACCGTAAAGCTCTGTTTCTGGCACCTGAGCTTAAGCTGTGGTTTCCACTGCTGTTTTCCACAGTTTTGGAAACGAAGTTTGGCCAGGGATCTCAGGTTGGAAAGCCTCAAAAGCCTAATTCTTCTGCCTTCTGTTTGCATTTTTTTGAAAGCTGCATTTTTGTGAAATATTCCTCTGACTTCTGTGTTCTGTCGCATGATTTGTGGTGTCGCCTCGTCCTCTTCTGCCTCCTCTCCTCCTCCTCCTCTTCCAACCCCTTCTTCTTCCTCTTCTCCTCCTTCTCCCTCTCCTCCTCCCTCTTTTCTTCTTCTCCTTCTCTCCTTCTCCTTCTACTCCTTCCTAAAGGAACCATATAGTTCATTTAGTCCAATCCAATCTTAACAGATTACAGAAAAATAGACCTCATAATTCAAGTATACCAGTCTTACTTCACTGTATAAGAAATAACCAAAGATGAGAACTAAAAGAAGTACTTATATTAGGAAACTAGAAAAAGCAGAACAATATATGCCAAAAGAAACTGAGGTAAGGAAACTAATAAAGGATAAATAGTGAAATTAATGAACTATGCAAAAAATAGCCTAATGGAGAAATAAACTCAATAACTTGTTATTTTGAAAATATCAATTACTTTTTAGATAAATCACTGATAAGCCTGATGTGAGAGAGTGCAAAAATTTGCAAAATTATTGATGTTAAGTATACACCAACATGTAAGTATTACTACTCATTATCATTATTCAATCCCATGGCAACATATTGGAAACTTGGAAATAAGGGGAACATTCTTTGGAAATGTTCCTCTAAACTATATCATTTGAAAAAAAACCAAAAAACAGACTTAGCATGTTAAAATGCACCTGGACCAGAGTATTTCACCAATAAGTTTTATCTGACTTTTAAGAAGCAAGCAATCCCAAAGTAATCAAAAATTCTCCAGATGATAGCCAAAGTTAGAAACCTCCCCAATCAGTTTTATAATGCTAGCTTAGTATTAAAGTATGGTAAATAATATAGTTTAAGCTGAGGCCATGAAGACATAAATTCTATACTCCCATTTTACTAACAATAGCTGAACATCTGGAAGGGCTTTCTCACCCTTCAGGTCAAGCTCTTTCAGCATCATGGAAAGAAACAGGAAGCTCAAAAGAGACCTGAGAACTACTCAAATTAGTATTATAATCTATTAGAGATTTATCTAAATTGTCACCTAGAAAGATGTCTCTTCCTTTTAAAATTAATTTATGAGCACATGAAAAGCTAATGTTATATTTCTTATTATTTAATGTATCTTTACACCCTCAGCTCCCCTCCTCTGAACAGAAGATATTGCTTTTGAATGAAATTCTATGGAATTACCCTTAACTACCTTAATAGCAGAACAGCTGTGCATGATTAATGTTATTATAATAAATACTATGAGAATTTGTAACAAATTGTCAACCGCCATTACCTGCTACCAAAATAATTCATCACTTTTTAATTTCTCAAATCATAATTACCAACCTAATTAATCCATTTTAAGATTACTCAATTCATTACACTATTTGATTTGGTTCATTGGCCAAGCCCCAATATGTATGTAAAAACTGTATTTTAAGTCTGTAAATCAGCTGCTCTCCATTGGAACAATTTGCTTATGACTTAATATGTTATTCATGTGAATATTTTATGTATATTCTTATGAACTTTAATTAACCTTATTGAGCTTTGGGAATAAAAATTAGCTGTTTCTACTCGAATATCCAGTAACTGTGCAATCCAAGCATTTTTGTCTAGAATGCCACAGGAGATGTTTCACTCATTTTTTAAAATCTATTTTGTTCCTTCTTATGATTAGTAGGAAGTGCATTTTTCTAGCTAATGTGAAAGTGGCTGTTCAAGCAAAGAATCGTATTGTTAGCTGCCTCGTTAAGATGTTATATTGTCATTAACTATCGTGGCTCCATGTTAAAATTCAAATGTCTATAATATGGACAAAGGTAAACCATTTTAAGTGTGTAAGCCTTCATTCGTAGGTTTGTGACAATTTTTTTTCTTTAGACTTTTATTTATTTGAGTGAGAGACAGAGACAGTGACAGAGAGAGCAGGAGCTGGGAGGAGAGGGTTCAGAAGCAGATTCCCTGCTGAGCAGGGAGTCCGACGCGGGACTCGATCCCAGGACCCTGGGATCATGACAAGACCCTGGGATCATGACCTGAGCCAGAGGCAGATGCTTAATTGACCGAGCCACGCAGGCACCCCTGTGACAAATATTATTAACCAAAAGATTCTTCCACCGTCTGTGTCCACTCATCTTCACAAATAGTATGTGGTGTTGGCCACACATTTCTTTTTCTTCTGCATTCCACGAACACATTCTACTCGTCTCAGAAAAGTTTTGGAAGCTTTTGTGATTAAAAAAAAAAAATGGAGACACAAGCAGCAGTTAGTATGATAAGTTTGTACTGAACAGGAGTGCGGGAAAATCTTTCAAGGATTTTTGATAAGAGGTTGGCAAAATTGCTAAAGGGTATGAAGAAAGTATAGAGAAGAAGAAAAGATGTCCACCTGTTCTCTATTTCTCTCCATATAGAACATTTGAACTATAGTGTAAACTTCCTAACCCTTAGAAATGAATCTTTTGCTGCTGGAATCCAAATTTTGGACTCAAACTCTCTTTTATAGTTCAATCATGTGTTTCACTGCCTCCACTTGTCACATGTTGAAGATTTCCAACTGATACCGGTTTTAATTTTAGCAAGGAATTGTACTAGCCATAAACGTGCTACTCCCACACTTAACTGTGGGAGTGGTGGCAAACCGTGGGCACTCCACAGTTCACTGAAACCGTACCTTTATTCTTTCCTTCAATTTTTCGAACAAGTTTGCATTGCCTCTAGAAACACACAGTCCTCATGAAGTCTCCAAATAGCAGATTGGCTGGCCCTACTGCATCTAAGATGGTTATTAGTTGGGATTATAGCAAGTAAATCCTGGAAATTAGAGTTGGGTCAGCATTCCTTATTTGTTGAATTACCTTGGCATGGTGTCAAGTCGTTGGAAGAAAAAATGGTTGGGGTGAGGGGTAACCTGCACTTTTCCTTTCTACCATGTTTCACTCTTCAGGATTTGTGTAAGAATAATTAAATGATAGAATGAAAGAGTGGTTTCCATTTGCTGGTTTTGGTTTTGTTTTTTTGTTTTTTTTTTTTTTTTATTCCATGAATTCAGGCAAAATGAAAACAAAAATAAAGCAAACCAAAAAAAGAACAAGAAAAAACCCAAACCAAACCAAAACAAAAAACCTCAACTAGAGTTGGGAAGAAACTTGGCAGATCAAAATGCATTAAAATATTTAAAAATAAAACTGTCGTTTTACCAGAATTATTGAACTTATTTACAATATGATGTAAGGCCTTTAAAAATGTATTGTCTTGCCAATTGTTTGCTATTTTCTTTTAAGTTAAAAAGTCTCTAACAACTGCATCATTTCCCTGAAACTATTTTTAAATTAAAACTAATGTTTCTTAAAATAATTTGATAATGATTAGATTTCCAGGCTTTTTTCTAGATAATTAGTCACAAAACAATAAGTTATTATTCTTAGAAGAGTTTAAAGGTGAGTTGAAGAACCTCAAGATACTATTCAGAATAATGCTGTGGAATTCTGATTTAAAATAAGGAGTCGTCCTAATGTTCTATGTTTCACGTGTGCACATGTGGTCAGGGATCATGTAAACCACACGATTGCCGTGCATTTCATTTTAGCATGTTTCCAAGTTGTTATAATCAAACACATCATTCTCATCTTAGATTTATTTACAAAAGGAATGTAACAGAAATTCAAGTGTGTGTGTGTGTGTGTGTGTGTGTGTGTTCAGCAGCCCAAATCTTAGAAAATTCTTCCTTGATCATTTCCCAGGAGGAGATCAAAGAATATTTAATTCACTGATAGTTACACGCAAAGTTAACTCAGGCAATCACAGAGCTCATTGCCCATGTGTATTTAGCAACATTTGAAGTGTCTGTTGCACCTCAGTGCTATCTTCTATTTAATTTTTACCCCATCAAAATTTTTTCTTTCAATTAGATATTTTTAGTTTAATTTCTTAAGATGATATGGAGAGAGGAATGTAATAACAGCATAATTTCTGGCTGTGGGAAAGTTTAGATGGTGAATGGAATCATTAAAACCACTATCACATTTCCTGTGACTCTGCCATTTAAGTGTATGCAGAAAGGATAAGGATAGTTTTATTTTCAGAGCTATACCTGGGAATCAGTGTTGCTTCGCTTAAACTGCATTTTAAAAATAGCATCTGAGGGGAATATAGTCAATAATATAGTAATAATTCTGTATGGTGACAGAGGATAACTACTCTTATCATGGTGAGCACTGTGTAATGTGTACAGTGGTGGATTTGCTAATTTGTACACCTGAAATTAATGTAACATTGTACATCAACTATAATTACAAGTGTCATCTGAGATAATCTTTCTCAGATGTTTGATTCTGATAATTCTTGGAAATAAAGCAATTAGCTAACTATTTATTGGTATGTGTTTGGAGAACTTTCAAGGAATTAAGGACAATAAGAAAAACGTCATTTCTCTGAAAGTGTTATGATTTTCACTGTCATGAACTTGGTCACGAATATTCATACACCACAAATCTGGCCATAGATAGGCAATGTTTGCTAAATATTTGGGGGAAATTCTTTTTTACTCTCAGGAAAGACATCTATTTGGGAAGCAGGCATTCATTTCTTGCTGAATGAGATGACAGGGCTGTATGTCTTGATCCCCATGGTGGCCGTCCTAAAAAGCACTGGGTGAATTTACCTTAGAATGAAACTTGCAATGTGGCCAATAATTCTGATGATGAATAGAAAGAAATAGTTATAAATCCTGAGTAAGTTCTGACATTCTGGAGCTATTGGTAACGGTGAAACTCTGAAGGCTAATTCCCAAAGTGAGTTTAACAACCACTCACCTAGGAAGTAACTGACTCAACTTAGCTCAAATTCTACCCAGACTGATAAATATATTTCCAACACCTTCTCATAAAGTTCCTTGTATTGTTCTCCAAATATTATTTTGTACTAGAAAAACAGATTGTCTTCCCTCAAAAATAGTTATATTTTTCTTTGTATTAAAGAATTGGAGGTGCAGTGGGAAAGGAAGTGAAAATCTATTGAGATTTTTTCCTTTGCATGGTCCTAGAGCTGGCATTATTTTCCTGTTATCCTCGTGATGACACTTATCTCTTATGAACTCTAATTTACCAATGAGAAAAATAAATTTTCTCAAGACATTTATAAAGTTAGTCATGTCAATATAGATGTAGAGTGTATTTATATTTTTACCTTATTTGCACAAAATAGTTTTCATCTCAGTTACTGACCATGATTTATTCTCATCTACCAGCAACAGTGGAAAAGTATTCTGGATTTGTGTTCTGTGTTCTATGGGTCTTATAATTCGGGGTTGTTTGCAAATGAATAGCTATTGTTAAATTTTCATTAAACCTCAAACAAGTTCAATTTCTCCATCCTATCATTTCAGCTTTGTTTTAACTTTATTTTTTTTATTTTTTATTTTTTTTTAAAGATTTTATTTATTTATTCGGCAGAGATAGAGACAGCCAGCGAGAGAGGGAACACAAGCAGGGGGAGTGGGAGAGGAAGAAGCAGGCTCATAGCGGAGGAGCCTGATGTGGGGCTCAATCCCATAACGCCGGGATCATGCCCTGAGCCCAAGGCAGACGCTTAACCACTGTGCCACCCAGGCGCCCCTCAGCTTTGTTTTAACTTTAAATATTTCTCTTAGTAAAAGTTACCAATATAATAAATTCAGAAATAGTCATGATGTAAAAAACAGGAAATGGAATTTTGTACATTACTTAAGAGGTTTTTTGGTCATGATAGACTTTATCATAAATAGAAACAAACTCATTCAGTTGTATAAATTTTTGCCCTGCTTACTGTATGGTTTTGGAGACAAATTAAGGCTTTAACACTTAATATTAGTTAACTGTATTATGATACAAACTTGCATTGCAAAATAATGTAGCCATTAAGTAGAATAAATTTAATCTGTATTTATTTTCATGGAATTTGATGTCATATTGTTGAGTAAAAATGCAAGTCATGTTCACTTTTCCAATGAAGACATTCAAATGGCTAACAGACACATGAAAAAATGTTCAAAATCATTAGCCATCAGGGAAATTCAAATCAAAGCCACATTGAGATACCACCTTATGCCAGTTAGAATGGCAAAAATAGACAAGGCAGGAAATAACAACTGTTGGAGAGGATGTGGAGAAAGGGGATCCCTCCTACATTGTTGGTGGGAATGCAAGCTGATACAGCCACTTTGGAAAACAGTGTGGAGGTCCCTCAAAAAGTTAAAAATTGAGCTCCCCTATGATCCAGCAATTGCACTACTGGGTATTTACCCCAAAGATACAGACGTAGGGAAGAGAAGGGCCATATGCATCCCAATGTTCATAGCAGCATTGTCCACAACAGCTAAATTGTGGAAGGAGCCGAGATGCCCTTCAACAGATGACTGGATTAAGAAGATGTGGTCCATATATACAATGGAATATTACTCAGCCATCAAAAAGAATGATTTCTCAACATTTGCTGCAACATGGACGGGGCTGGAGGAGATTATGCTAAGTGAAATAAGTCAAGCAGAAAAAGACAATTATCATATGTTTTCACTCATGTATGGAACATAAGAAGTAGGAAAATCAGTAGGAGAAGAAAGGGAAGAAGAAAGGGGGGATAAACACAAGGGGGAACGAACCACAAGAGACTATGGACTCTGGGAAACAAACTGAGGGCTTTGGGGTAGGGGGAATGGGATAGGCTGGTGATGGGTATTAAGGAGGGCACGTATTGCATGGTGCACTGGGTGTTATACGCAAGTAATAAATCATGGAACTTTACATCAAAAACTAGGGATGTACTGTATGGTGACTAACATAATATAATAAATATTATTAAAAAATGCAAGTCATGTTAATAAACAACATAATAATAAAATATGTAAATATAGGTATAGTATTTGTATTATAATATAAAGTTATTTTATTACCATAAATACAAATGAATAGACTATTGTTAAATGTGGTTACCTCAGATGATGAGATATGATTTGGTTTTTATTTTACTTCTACAATTTTTTATATAAAGGAATGATTTTAAAAGCTTCATTCTGGGGATGCTTGGGTGGCTCATCAGTTAAGCAGCTGCCTTTGGCTCAGGTTATGATCCCAGGATCCTAGGATCCAGTCCTTCATTGGGCTCCTTGTTCAATGGGAGCCTGCTTCTCCCTCTGACTGCCTCCCACTGCCTCACTTGTGCATTTTCTCTCTCTCTCTGACAAATAAATAAATAAAATCTTTTTAAAAAATAAAATAAAAGCTTCATTCTGTTTTTAAATTTATTTTCTCTAAACAAAGTTTCTTATTTTTTTTTTCTCAGCGATCTTTCAAGATCTAAGGAAAGTGGCATACTTTTTCCCTAGAGAATGCTTTAAAATATTGCAGTGGCTTAAAAAATTTAAAAATAAAATAAAAATAAAATAAAATAAAATATTGTAGTAGCTAAGAAATAAGCATTGATTGCCAGTACTGATGATTTCTGATGTAAAAATAAATATGTCATGCTATCTAATGAAACACCTTTATCACTGCAGCATCAAAATCAGAGTCATTAATGTGTTCATTTATTTATTCAACAAAAGTAACCAAGGGCTGGATATGTATCAGAAACTATGCTCAGAATTAATGATAGCGACAGACAAGGTGAGGTCCTTAACCTCATGAAACAGTCTGTGCTAAGGAAGACAATACAAGTAAAATGTAAAAGCATATTGTTATGCAGGGCTCTGCCAAGTGGTTTGAATACAAAATAAATCTGAGTGATAAGTGATTGAGAAAATAATAAGAGGTTGAGAGTGATGGGGATTTTTTTTTGAGAAGTTAGTCAAAAAAAGAATCCATAATTATGTGAAGATTGAGTGAAGACCTACATGAAGCAATCGACTGATCTGTGTAAATTTGTAAATATTTTAATTCATGCTTTTGAGTTTTTGTTCTTTTTATGTACAGCACCACCATGAAAAGAAAAATTCCAATTTTGACCCCTGGACATGGCATAATCTGATGTTTTGCTCAAGATGGCAAGTATTTTGTTTTCTAAAATGAAAATGTTCCACTAGGAAAAAAAAAATCTATGTATTTCATGAAGAAATGTATTTCAGTCTACAACCCTGAGTCACATGTCTCCTGTGATCTGCTCATTCTTGCCTGGTCTTGTTATTTTATTTTATTTTATTTTTATTTTTATTTTTTTAATTTTTTAAATTAGGTTTTGTCCCACCGTATATATCATGCAGCCTGAGGTGGAATATTGTGTCCATTACTCGTTTTTGTTACTTAAAATTTAGTAACAAAATTTCTTTTAGAGAAAGAAGTAGCCTTTATGAAGTCTCATTTTAGTCCCAATTTCTCCAGATTTATTGAAAATACTTGCCATCGACGCATGAATTTCTCCCCAATAGGACTTTTAGGATCTTTTTTGATGGACTGATGGATGAGTCAACAGGTATAATCTGTGCAACACATGTTTCCATTCCTTGACCTCTTTCTTCATTGTCTGGTGATTTTTCATCATTCCATATCGAGCATTCATTTATCTGGGACTAACACTCCAGCTCCAAAATCTTGATATCGAAATCGTACTCTTTTAACATTATCCCCTCTCTCTACAAATAAATTCACCCAAACGTCAGCGTGCATCAGCATTACTTAGTTAGAGTGCTTCTTAAAACAGAGATTGCTGGTCCCTGCCCCCAAAGCTCTGATTTAGCACGTTTTGGGTGGAAACTTAAGATTTGTTTTTCTAAAAGTTCACAGATCGCATGGGCTGCTGGTTCATAGATCGCATTTTGAGAAAAGTAGCTTGGGAGAAGGACCTTTTCTTATCTGAAGCACACTCCCTTCAAACATCCACAATGCTTTCCTTTTGCCCTAAGTGCCTGTCCTAACTTGACTCCTATTTAAATGCAAATATCTATCTCCTCTGTGTCTCTCCGAAGCAGCATATAATGACAGGCCGACCAGCTTCTGTTCACATTTTTCTAATCAACTTACTAACCTGCTTTCCAAGACGTTCACTCTTTTTCCTTTCTCAATCCCTTCTAAGAGTTATTAATTGCTCTTGGAAAAATAAAATATTAAGATTGCCATAGTTTTGAAACCCAAAAACATCATAGTTACCAAGAAGAATGTCAACCATAAAAAAAAAAAAGAGCTATAGGGACCTAAAAATTACAGAGCTTTTGACTAAAAAGATTAAGGTAACATGAGCACAAAATGTATACAGAAATTTTCTTACTAAAAATATATCATTAGATATTCTGGGAATAATCAAAAAACTTTCAAAATCTGGAAGAATGTTTCAAATTTGGATGAAACAGGAAATGAAAGACTAAATTTCTAACCCATGATTTGATTCTACAAAGTATTTATAGAATTATTAATTATTTTAAGAAATTTTAATTATGCCAATAATATCTAATCATTTCAAAAAATCTGACATGTACAAGGAATCAGCAAATTTTTAGAAAGAGTTAAAATCCTGGAAATCAAACCATGTGGATCACAATTTTGTTCTTTTTTTGTCCTGAAATATTTTCTGAAAACTTTAAATCAGTTTACTTTTACACGAAAATAATATATTTCGATCTTTCAGGATGGTAATTTATAACTCTGATGCATACCGGATTTGAAGCTCTTGAAATATACTTGAAATCCTATAATTAATAGCTGTTGACACAATGAAAGTCATTCAAATACAAATTTTATTTCAACCATCACTTCAAAACTCATATATGATAAATGTATTTTTTTGATGACTAGTGGATTTTTGAGTGAGAAAAAACAAAGTTGTATCCTGATTTTCCCCTTGCTCTGTCTGATTTTTTACAGCACATTGAAATCATATACAATCAAAGATCATGATTTACATTTTTCCAAAAAGAAACCAAAATCAAGGAGTAAATTATTGATGATTGGCTATTGAATTTACATAAAATAGTTCATAGTTTGACACATACACATAAATGCATAGATTCTTCAAACAGTGAGTTTTATTACTTTATTTCTGGTATGTCAATACATAAATGAATCACACTACCTCACAGTTCACAAAAGATAAGAAAACAAAATCCTTTATCTCCTAATTTTCTCTCTGAAGAGAAAATGTCACAAATATTTTTATTCAAGTACTTTC
The DNA here is from genome assembly GCF_023065955.2 of Ursus arctos. NCBI lineage: Eukaryota > Metazoa > Chordata > Mammalia > Carnivora > Ursidae > Ursus > Ursus arctos. The sequence goes on along the minus strand of NW_026622819.1, from coordinate 10,199,384 downwards.
TACCACCATACCAAGCATTGCACACTGAAGTTTTCATGAAGTTCTAACTTTTTTGATAAAGAGTATAATTTTTTCTGCCATAGGTCTGACAATAATAATAAAGAACAAAAATCATGTCATCAGACAAAAGATTTTTTACAAAAACTTGGTTTTTCTTTTTGTCTGAGATATTTGTCATAACTTTCCATCACATTTTATGAGCCTCTCAGGATAACTGTGACTTTTTCCAGTTTTTGCAAAGGAATGAACAACTTTGAATAATGGCCCCATAATTTTCTTTTCTTTCTCTTCTTTAGTTGCTAAACTGAATGCTTATAGTGAAAAATCATTATTTAAGCCCTCCCTTAGGAAAATTCAATAAATTAATGAGAAAGAAACCTTGAATGTTATGCAAAAAATCCTAGGTTGCCTCTATAAGATCTACTTTCATTTCAGACTTATGGCAGACTAGACTACAGTTCTAAGGTCACTTTTCCAATAAAATTCATTTTTCATACATTCATAGCACTTTCATATTTTTCCTGTTTCTTCAGTATCCCTTTACTAGCAAGGTTAGTTGCCTAACAACTATAAATTTGCATTTTGTCATCTTTTAATCCTGTTTATTATTATAATACATCATTAGTTAAGTAAAATTTAGTGATGAATATAGCTTTATTTTAATTGACGTTAAGATGCCATATAATGTAAAATTCATCACTCTCTAAAAAATACTTACAATTAAACTTATATACAATCTAATATCAAAAATGTTAACATGAAATATGGGTCATGCAGCTCTTAAACTATGGCATACTTGCACTTAATTTTCAAAACAGTGATCCCGTTTTATAAAAACACAATAAATAATAGCAAATGTAAATTTCACAAAAATTTTTAAATTCCAGTAACTTGAAATAAAGAAGGCTCATTAAATAAATCTAAGGAAATTAACTGAAAAAACATAGTTCCTTGAGCTTTTGCAAACTTGAAGAAGGTAATGTTTAGTATGGATGTTATGAGATTTCTATATGAAAACCTCAATTAATCTTTCATTTGAAGTTTGTGGACTGCATAGGAGCAGAAGTACCAAATAGCTTGTGGATGGCTAGTCTACCATTGATCTACAGTACATAGTCAATGGTGGACTTTGAATTTAAACCCCTGGCAATCCAACTGGAGAAGATACTTAGCTAGTTTCACTGAGCCTATTATTTGTCAAACCAAGAGAGTGCAAATCTTAAAAAGAAACAGCCCCTATCTTAAAGAAATTTAAATTATGATAAGAACATTGAAAATAGAGCAAATACATCTAGAGAAACTATCTTTTCATTGATCTGGGTGTTTGTGGATTGAGTAAACATGTGCCACCCATAGTCCAGACAGAACTCTGTGCAAGGACAAAAATTTTAGCAGGTATTGATATGTTTGTATATAATGAGATACGACGCTCAATTGGGGGCCCGTTCCTGGTCATTCAGTCATTTGGGAGTCCAACTCTTGATTTTGGCTCAGGTCATGATCTCAGGGTCATGGGATCCAATCCTGTGTCAGCTCTGCACTCAGCACGAAGTCTGCTTGAGATTCTTTCTCTCACTTCCCCTCTCTCCCTTGCCATTCTCCCTGTTCATCCTCTCTCTCTCTCTCTCTCTCAATCTCATACGTAAATAAATAAAATCATTTTTAAAAAAGATGCTCAATGAGACAAGGAGGCAAGTTATATAGTACAGTTTAGAGAGATACGGGCAGGATTAGAAGGTTAGTGCGACATGAATGAATTAGGATTTTTATCTGCGAGTAGTGATAATAAAGTTTGGTTGTTAGTTTTTTCCCTTTGAGGTACATGATGAGCATTTTTTTTTCTGCGTTTAATTACAGCCTCTCATCATTGCAATCGATGTCCAGTGCAGTTAGACCAAGAAACAATAGCTCTGTCTTGTAGACTTCCAACGCATAACGGGTAAAGTAGTTCTGAATGACTTAAACCAAGTTAGAGGTCCTTTCATATATTTGATGCTGGAATATTAAGAAAACTACACGTGGGTATACATAAGACATGTCACAGTAACATTTTCAATTCTCTATGAGTCATTTCCATTAAGCCATTTCACTTAATTGGTTTGGAATATTATTCCTAAGTGTTTCTCATCTTCCCAACAGTTATCTGAAAATAAATGGAAGCGGTGCATTTTGTGTTGTGCTTGTTATCAGCATCCAGAATCAAGAGTTTAAATAATCTTGGGTAGCAGGGGGAGATTTACAGTAAGTAATGAGCTGGGTCTGTACCAGGAAAACATTGTAACTAAAACTTCCCTTGCTCTCTTGATAGATTAATAGGTCTATTCCTATTTCCCATTCTGCATAATAAATTGAAGTTTCACAATGAATTTGTGTAGTGACAATTTCAAACTTGGCATTTTGGGAGAACATATGCTTGTAAAGGGGTTTGGCTGAAAGTCAAATGCAAGCTTTTCTGAGTTATTAGAGCCCAGGGATCTGTTCTAACACATAAAGTGCTTATGGGAAAAACATTTAAAATAAACATCCCGAGAACTGTGGGAAGGTTAAATGAATCTCCTCTGGTGACCCATCCCAGGAGCCTCTCAGTCACAGCTTTGTAGAACCTGCAAAGGATCCAGGGGAAACCATGCAGCTGTAAGGAAACAAAGAAAAACAGCACTTTCAATCCCAACATGAAGTCCAAGCTACTCAGTATCAAAATCACTTGTGCATGAAGTGGTAAATGATACAAGTTTTAAACATGTCATGATGTGTAAAAAGTACTGATTTTGTATATTTGCCCATTTGCCAAGAAAAAGCAGGCTCATAGTTTTGCAGGTTAAGATTTTTAATTTATGCACATTTTATAATTAAATATCACCCTCTCATAGACTATCAATGGAAAATAAATTCCAGCTTCATATAACTATATATACGTACTATTTTATTAATGTCCCTTAGTCATAAATGGTGAGAACTATAACACTAAAACTATTTATATGGGCATTTTAGTTATATAGGCATTAATTACTAACTTCACTTGCGACTCCATTTCTCTGATTATAAGTGCCATCATCCTTACTAATTGGAAAAGTTCCTCCTATGTTAGAAGGAAAAGATGACTTTAAATTAAAGACGTTAAAGGATCGTTTAGCTAACTGGCCAATAGCCATTCATTTAAAAGATATTAATTAGGTAAATACTGTTCAAATCATTAAAATAAAAAAATAAGAAAGGAAACATTAGCAAGTATATATTTAAATTTTTAAAAATTGTATAGAAACAGAGTTAACTATTCAAACTTCAAACTCCTATGGGTATTCAATTAAATATATGAGTTGTACCAAATACAGACTGAAAAACACTGTACTTTGTGATAATATTTATGAATATTGAAGAGTGTTGAGAATTGTTGCTTTATATGAGGTAACATTGAGAAAGAAAAGTTTAAAATTGTGTGGAAGATGGTGACCATGGAGTCTCTTCTTGCTTCAGCTACAGGTAATAACAAGGAAAATGGGAAAATTAATCTCCAGCGTTTGCATGATTGGGCTATGTTTTTTGGCTGTAGACTGATCTAATTTGACCAAGCTAAAGTGCCTGTGAACCTACAAGCATATGAATTATCCCAAAACCCGGCCTCTTTAGTCAGTGAACACTCACTATCACATTACACAACCACTTTTCAGGGAAAGCAAGAGCTATGCCTTCTTTTGATATAGAATCAGAAAAAGATCCTTAGTGAAATAACAGGTGAAGGGTAAAATGACAAATGTTGGGGAAATTACAACAAAACATAACAGGTGCTGTTGTGTCCTAATTATATCTATCTTTGCCATATTTCATATTTTCTTACTGTAAGATTTCTAAGTAGGTATTACTATCATTTTTATACAGAGCCACGTAGAGGTCAATAACTTCACCAACTGTCCTTATGTTCTAATGTCCCATGGTAGTTTTACAGTATGCCTACAAATTATTTGACGTTCCTCCCACCAAGGATCCCTTACTCTCAAATCTGATGGATTTGAAACCAATATAACCAGTAGAGTATGGGAAAAATAGCACAGTGAGATTTCCAAGGCCAGATCAGAAGAGACCATGCTGCTTCAGCCTGATTTATATGGATATTTGACTCAGAAGAGGACAATTGCCATGTCAAAGCCTGACGCCCCATAGTTACAGTCCATGTGTAATTTCTCTGCTCACATCTCCCAGATGACAGCCCACATCAATGCCAGCATGTAAGTTATCTTGGGTGTACAGCCCAGCCTAACCTGCAGATGCCTTCACACAGCTGACAGCTGACTGCACCGCATGAGAGACCCAGACAAATGAGAACGACCCAGAAACTATTTTTCCTTATTCCTGACTGATGTAGGCGGAATTCTAAGATGGCTCCCAGGTGCCCCCAGCCTGGAGCGCACACCCTGTATATTCCCCTCCCCTTGAGTGTGGGCAAGAGTTGTGAATAACAGGATATTCACTCCCTTGATCATGCCATGTTCTATCCTGTGATTATATTTTACAAGAGTCTGTGGTAGCATCACTGAGAGACATTTCTTCTGCTGACTTGGGAGATGGAAGCCTCCTGTGTAACCCTTGAGCAGCAAGCCCAGCTATTTCATGGCCGGACTCCTAACCCGCAAGAACTTTGTGGTAATAAGTGGTTGTTGTTCAAGCTCCTAAGTTTCTGGTAACTAGACAGTAATAAAAACGAATACACTGGTCCACAAAAATTATGGAAAATGTAAGCCAGTTGTTCTAGGATGCTTAAATTTTGGTCATTTGTTGGAATCATTAATAAACAGAATTGGGGAGAGTTTGTAATGCAACAAAAGTAAAAAGAACAGTTGGCTTCTGTTTGACCTTTCTGCCTTTCAGAAAAATAGAACCAAGATCATTTGCCAGAGTCTACAACACGAAGGGAAAAGGGATAACTCGGAGCATTACTCTAAGTTTCAGATGATTCAGGGAAATATACCATAAAGGCTAAGACAAGAGCAAATGCAAGTCACATGTTTATCTACATATTCATCTGTATATTTGCCATAGAAGTTCTTGAAAATATCTTCTACCATTGTATGAGAAGGCTCAGCTCCATTAACTGCCAAGTGTCAACGGACTGTTCTATGCACAGTGCCAGTCTCTGTAAGATAAGGAGGTCCTGTGGATTTGCTATCCCAAAGTGAAAGCAGGTTCCTTCCTCCCATTTCTGACACAATCTCATCACCCCTGCCCCCGCAGGGGATCTAGGAGGCTACTTCCACAATTTCTATGGTCAAAGCAAACTTGTTTTCAGTGTCACTAGAGCAGAAGTGTATTTGTTCATCAAGCAAAGTCTCATCAGACTTGTTTGTAATTATCTCTTCCAAAAAAATGAGTGATTAATAATACACGAGGTGCATCCTTCACCTCAGTGGTTTAAATAGATATGGTTTTCAAATATTTAAAAGGGTGGTTGAGTTCAGTTAACATATCACGGTCTGTTCTTATCACGTGTGTTTCCTAGAGCAGTTGTAACAAATGACCACAAATTGGATGGCTTAAAACAAAAGAAATTCATTCGCTCACATTTTTGATGCTATACGTTCTGAATCAAGATAGCAGGGGCTTGCTCTCTCCCTCTCTCTGAAGTCCCCACAAGACACTCTGCTTCATGGTCTTTCTCTCAGTTCCTGATGTCATTGGCAACCTTCAACTTGTAGACGCATCACTCCAATTCTGCCTCCATTGCCCAATGACATTCTCCCTGCTTTGCACATTGACTTCACGTGTTTTATTTTGTTTTGTTTTTTAGTATTCATTTATTTATTTATTTGAGAGAGAGAGCGTAGAGGGGAGGGGCAGAGGGAAAGGGAAGAGAAAACTAAGCAGACTCCACATTGAGCTTGGAGCCCAACATGGGGCTCAATCTCACAACCTTGAGATCATGACCTGAGTTGAAACCAAGAGTCAGACACTTAACCAACTGCACCTCCCAGGTGCCCCAATGTATGTCTCTTTGTATCTCTTCTCCTCTTCTTATGAGGACACTTGACACATTGGATTAGGGGCTCACCTGACTTCAGTATGACCTCATCTTAATCGACATTGTAATGAGATCTGCAAAGAACCTCTCTCCAAATAAGTTTTCATACCCACAGGTACAAGGGTGAGGATTTTAATGTATGTTTTTGGGGGACATAATTCAATCTGCAATGTAACCATGACATAGGCTGCCAGGGGAGAGACAGCACTAAGGCTCAGAAAACACTTCAATGTAAAAGACAGTAGACAACTGGAGGGCAGATGATACTATCAGCATTTAGTTTCATCATCATGACTCACCACCACGTACACCTTCTCCCACAGGGGAGCCCTCTGCTTTCTTCCTAAATCAGCTTTGTAAGGCCATTTATAGAGCACTAAACTCTGTTCCTATTTCTAATGTCCTATAAACCCATGCCTACTTCTGACTGTAGCTTCCTGAATATAGTTTTTACATTTCTACAATAAAACAGGAAAAAGACTGTGAGAAGTGAGTAAAAACTGAAACAGTCACTTCAAAACAAAGAATGTCAAAATAATAAACACACACAGAAATATTCAAATACAAACATATGGACACACATAAATACAATATGTGTATATGAGTAATTTGCACAAAAATATATTTTTGTTTATTTATTATGGTATTTACATAGTACCATACAAAAAGATATGTTTTTTATTAATAATAAAACCCATACTCAATCTATATGAATGTAATGCTTATAATTATTCTCATCATTTTTGCCCAAATTCTCATTTGAAACAAAATATTTTAATTCATGAGAGCCTCATCTCTGATAGGTATATAGACATGCCATTAAGATTTACTTTGTGTATTTTGTTTTAAAATTATGTGGTTTAGGGGCGCCTCAGTAAACTCTCTTAAGAGTTTCTGCTCAGGTCATGATCTCAGGTCATGGGATAGAGACAGGTATCTATCTCCTCGCTCAGCTGGGAGTCTGCTTAAGATTCTCTCCTACCTCTCCCCTTGCTCCTCCCCCATGCCCTCTCTCTTTCTCTCTCTCTCAAATGAATAAATAAATCTTTAAAATATTATGTGGGTTTAAATATTTGAAAATATGGAAAACATGATACATGAGATCGCTGGGCAAGTCTTACCTTCTTTACTGTGGATATTTGAGGAGTCAAGCCCGTCCTTCTGAGCCACATGGAGGGAAATGGAGAAACAGTGCACATTGAATTCTAACAACGCGCTTCGTGGGCAAATCCCAGCACCGGGTGTGTTTCATGCACCAAAAACTTCAGCACGTGCCAGTTAGTGCTATTTCTCTCATCAGAAACACTCCTGCTTGTCTATGAAGGCACTGGCAAATATGTAGTCTGCTGTTGCATAACTAATTCTGGATATGAAATGTTTTTATTCCAAAGGACAGTGATGCTAGTTGATGTCTATTTAGAGTAGAAATGCAGAAATACATAATTTAAAATGACTAGGGTGCTTGTTTGCATGTCTATAATATCTAAGAGGGAAATATCCTCCTGCCCACGTACACAAACATACACATAAAAACACAGTATGCACATGGCCTGTTCTAGTCTTTGCCATTTTTCTGCTACTGTTTATCTCCCAGGCCAGTGTTTTCATGGTGTCAAAGTTTACCTTGACTTTACGGTTTTAACAGGTGCTCTGTCTGCCACCTTATATAATTGTTATTTGAATGTTGTGACCATAATGGTTTTTGAAGCACCTTTCCCTATGAAATCTGTGATGTAAAAACAAATTTTATTTACTTCGATTGCATTCTCTTTTTCTATTAACATTTCAAGCTGTTAAATTTCTGATTGAGCTCGTCCACTTTTAAAACCCACCAAAAGCAGTATTTAAAAAACATAGCTTTTGGTGCCTGGGTGGCTCAGTAGGTTAAATAAGCATCTGCCTTCGGCTCGGGTCATGATCCCAGCTCAGGTCATTGAGCCCCATGTCCTCTGGCTCCCTGCTCAGCGGGGAGTCTACTTCTCCCTCTGCCTCCCCTCACAACCCCTGGCTTGTGCTCCCTCTCTCGCTCATTCTCTCTGTCTCTCTCAAATAAATAAATAAAATCTTAAAAAACAACAACAACATAGCTTTTCTTTTCTAAACGGTGCTATAGTATATAAAATAAATCAACTCATTTTCAGATCATTGAACTTTAAATGTCAGATGGAACCATCATGATTTTTTTCCTAGAGGGAAATGCTTTCTTCCTTCTTCTTCTTCTTCTTCTTTTGTAATGATTACTGCCCCATCTTTACACAATTAATGAGGTTTTACTTTGTGGCTCTTATGCGTATTGATTTAAAAATCTTTAATTGCTTCCTCTTAAGAACAACTGAGGAGAAATTGCTTTCCCCTTTCTTCCATGTTCTCTTGCCCTGTATCAGTCCTGAATAAGAATCCCGTACAAGAAGAAAGCGTAATTCTAAAATACACTGTGTATTAAAACTTGTGGCATTTTGTCAATATAGATGACCTTCCTGCTAATGTAAGAACCATGCAAGAGGACGAGCACCAGCTCAAGCGCAAAACCTGGACCCAGGATCAGATACAGAACTAGTTCTGTTCAACTTCTGATCAGAAAACCTTGCCCGCTCTTACAGAATGCATTTTTTCATGCTTGCATTTAGATTTGGTTTTTGTTGCTCTTGTTGTTTTTGCTAACAGCAACATAAATATCTTATGGATTTACTATAAGGTAAGGAAAATCAAATTTTATTAATATATTTTTCTTTTGCATTCCAGTTATTTGGTAGACTGGAGGTAGGGAGTGAAAACTAAATATTATGTTATCCTTTGGGTGTATTAGAGGAAGGAAAAACACCACATTCCCTTTAAAGTCTTGATAAGTTAGTATTTTCCTCTTCACCCTGTGTCACAATCCTGTCATTCACCTTCCTGAGTACCGGAGAAGCTTCACCCTGTGATTTAACTAATTATACTGCCACCTGGAGAGGTCAAAAAATTGCAGTGGTCATAAACCTATCCCCTCTTTTCACCTTTCTTTACACTTTATTTAATTAATTTAATGGTGATTGCACAGGGAGGTCCTCACAATGTCTTTCTTTTTTTGTTTTTTTCATTTTGGAAAGGAAAGCAGGCCATTGATGAGCCATTATTTTTCCCACTTCTGGCTACTGTAAATAAAGCTGCTGTGAATATTTATGGTGGGCATATGTGGAAGTTTTCTAGGTACATATGGAAAGGAGCAATTGCTGGGGTACTGCTATTGGTTTTCAGATTTTCAGTCGTATCAGGAAGTGCCAAGATCCTTTCCATATGGTTACGATCATTTCCACTCCACCCCACTTCCCCCCACAATGGATGAGAGTTTTAGTTGCTCCATATCCTCACCAGCTCTAAGAAGTAACAGACTTTTTCGTTTTTGCTCATGTGCTGTGTGTAGTGCTATTTCATTGATGTTTTAATTTACGTTTCCCTACTTGTATTGAGGCTGGGTGCTTTTTCATTAGTTCATAAGCAACTTGGATTTTCCCTATGTGAAGTGCTTGAAATTTAGGGATGCTGAAATAAATAACACACCATCATTCAGCCCAGAGAGCAGGCACTTCAGGGTGGAGAACTGTGGCTAATGGAATTTGTGAGCCAAGAAATTATAGGGCTATGCACCAAAAACTAGAGGACTCACGAAGAGAGAGAGTGTGGGAATCAGGAATGAAATTGTGGAAGTGAGGATATCTGATCAGTCTAAACGACTGCCTTGAAGAATTCAGATGAGTAAAGATGGCTAGGCTACTTCAAGTAGAAAAAACAAGTAGGCGAGGAGCAGAAAACAAGTCTTCATGGTATGAGTAGGTATCCTAGATTTTATGCTGTAGAATAACCGTTCTCAAACTTGAACGTACATCAGAATCACATGGGCAGCTTGTAAAACAAAGATTCTGGGCCCCATATCCAGAATTTCTGATTTGGTGGTTTGAGGATGAAGCTTGAGATTTTCATTTCAGACAATTTCCCAGTTAATTCTGGTCCTGCTGTTCTGTGGACTTCACTTTGAAAACCATTGCTGTTCAATTTTTTTATTTCATTTAGTTCAATCTGACAGTTCTTTAAAATATGGATTTGAAGCAGAAGTTGGAGACAGGGTGGCACACTCAATCACAACTGTTCTAAAGAAATGGGAAAAGAGTCTGAGCAGGGTTGATAGATACAGAGGTGATAAGATGCATTGATAAACAGAGGATTTAAAAGAAAGGAATTTTAGTTGATTGGAAACGATGATGAGAGAGAAATCCAGGATAATTTCAGAGCTTCCGAATTTACATGTGGATGATTGTGCCAAAGCCTGAAAAATTTGAATAAAGACAGAGGAACAAATTTCAGAGAAGATGATGAGTTCAAATGTATATGTTATATGTATTGATATAGCAATGTGTGAAGTTATTCCTGCTACACGTCCTTCAGACAGTTGGATATTGAAATTTAAAGTTCAAGGATGTTATGGGAGAGAATTATACATTTGGGAGTAGTTAATAATAACCAAAGGGGAGTGGGGGTGGGGAGAAGGAGGGGGAAGAAGTTTAAAGAATTACAATAGAAGGAATCTTGAGGATGACAGCAAAGGTTAGAAAATGAATGAATGTCACAGAAGCCAACTGAGTAAAAGCCTCCCAAATGGAGCAAGTGGCTTCCAAATGTAGTGATATGGTGGTATTTGCTGAAATTGTTAGAACAATTCCTGAGGAAATAAGGGGCAGAAGTCAGAATTTGGAATAAGAAAGGAGACCGTGTGCATGGAATCTACTAGTAAGGGTTATAGCTCTTAATGAAAGCAGAAAACAGGACAGAGATATTCTCCCAAAAATAAATAAATAAATAAATAAATAAATAAATAAATAAATAAATAAATAATAATAGATAGATGGATGGATGGATGGATAGGTGATAGATAGAATGACTCTGGAAAATATTAGGTGTTCTCTCTATATTGTAAAAGTATAAATATCTGCTATGGTAATTGTTCAAAGAGCTCCCTTCACTCAGCAGGAGCATACTGAGGACCAAGTTCAACATTCTGCATTTCGTATTGTACACACTTCTCTATTTATGGTGAATTTGCATGCAAAATACTTGAAACAATCAGTCTTCTGAGAAGCTTGAGTACATATGTTGTAAAAGCCAAACACCAGGGTAATTTCAAAACAGTCTGCAATAGATTACTCTTAGATTTCATCCAATTAAGTTAGAACTAAATTGGTTTTCTTTTTGCTTTGAGATTCTTTTGGAGTTAGGCTATAAGAATTTTGATAATGTTCTTTACATGTCTGCTCTACCTCCTTCAAGCTGATACATCAAGATGGCTTTGCTTATCTTACAGGAAAAAAAAAAGACATACATTTCCTACATTTGATTATGGCAATTTGCTACCCTGCTTTAGCTTACTTAACTGAAATTGAGAAGGGCAACAGGGAGACTGAAAAGAAGTAGGTCTAAATTATATTTATTTTTGTATGTACATTTTCAGTGGCTCTACTGAAGCAGAATTAGGTATAACTTGGTTTCTTTGTGTTACTTCGTAGTTACTGTTATTGTTGCCCAAACCCTCAAGATGGTAAAGACTTCACTAGTTTTTAAGAGTCCAACCTGCACTTATGCTTTACTGCACCAGCTGTTACAGACTCAGGTGTTTTGCTAACTTTGTCTGATTATCCTACAGACACTGGGATTTGTTTGGCCCAGGTGCATAAAGATTATATAATTTAGGAATAAAAGCATCTAAACCCTACACAATTTATGTAGAAATTAATAAGCAAAGTAAGAGATATATAAATTACCCAAGCTATCAAATCATACCATAGGATAAGCAAGCCAACTTAATAAGTTATTTTCTAATTAAGTGACATTTTATTAGTTTACAGCTATTAAATCTTAACACAGGCAATATATTTTTATCTGCCAACGGAAGAATATTGTGAAGACAACATAGCAAATAATAAATAACTGTTCAATCAAATGCAAATGTATTTCTAATTTGTATGTAATAACTGCATTTGTTAAATTAAAGGTGCTTCTATTTCAAGTTTCTTTTGTGTTAAGTTGAAAAGAACAACTATGTGGTGAAATTATGTGCTGAAGTTGTATTCTAAATAAGCTAATCTTAATCATCCGTTTTCCAAAGAAGGCCTGAAACAGGAGACCTGTTGACCGGCCATGGTCGTGTTCTAATAGAAGAGAGGTTACTTGACCCTTTATTCTTGGCTGAGCAATTCTTATGGTATTGAGAATCTCAAGACATTGTAGAGAGGTTATTTTAGTGATAAAAATAGCTGATTTTAAGAAAATTTATATTTTGTATAAATTCATGAAAATTTCAGTAGCGGCAATACTAAGAAAAACAAAACAAAGTGCATAATATACTTAGTGGAACAATGAAGAAACAAAACCAACTATTGACTCACTATTCATTAGATTGATTAAGCCTTTTTTATTTCCTTGCACTTTGAGCTCTCTTCTACCCAATACCTCATTGCAGATACCTTAAATCCCATTTCTTGCACAGGACACTAGGGATTCAATGTCAAAAATAGATATTGGGGCACCTGGATGGCTCAGTCAGTTAAGCATCTGCCTTCGGCTCAGGTCATGATCTCCTGGGATCGAGCCCCACATTGGGCTCTCTGCTCAGTGGGGAGTCTGCTTCTCCCTCTGTGCGCGCTCTCTCTATCAAATAAATAAATAAAATCTTTAAAAAGTTGATATCATTTATATTTTTTATGATGTTTTTATGATGTTTGCAGTCTAGTGAGGAAAGAGAATAGTAAATGCATAATCGTCAGTCAGTATGCTGGGCTCTCTGTTAGGGATAATCATGGGAAGAGGGGCTTAGCACAACAGATTAAAAAGAATATGTGATGTGTCATATCTCCAGGACTAAAAAGACTCTCTAAAAGCAATGACTAGCTACCTTCTACTCTATTCTAACATTCTGTCAAAGGGTGATAAAATAGGTGCTGAAGAATGTGGGCTTACTAGGTCCTTCTTGGGAGTCAGAGAAGCGAGGCTTTGGCTTGTCTAGATGGTCTCCATGGAATCTGAGCAACTTCTAAGACAGAAGACTTAGGTTGGTGTCTGGAATATATATCATACAGTGTTTGAAGAGAACTGATCCTTTCAGACCAACTCATTTCATTTCACAGAGGAGAAAATGGATCTAGATCATAGACGGGAGACAGGACTCAAACACTGATGTTTTCATTTTAAACACATTGCTTTTCCCAACTTTATGATCCTACTCTCACATTTCTGATTATCTCAAGGGGAAAATACTTCCAATTTTCCAAAGTGTTTTAGTTTCTTAAATTAATCACGACAAAGGAAAAACATGTTTCATTTCTTTTCATACTAAGGAAATATAAGACTTACAGCACTCCTAGTGATCATACAAGCATCACTGTCACATAAGTTCCATGAGGACGTCTTTTTCTGTAATACTCAAACACCTTTTTATAGATTACATAAAATGAAATGAAACAGAAAATTTTTATATGCACCTACTACCAGTACTTACATTAGAATATTACTATATTCAGAATGGAATCATAAGTACTCAGATATGCACTAAGCTGTTTACAGGGTTTATATAAACTTTTTTATACCTAAGATGTGAATTTTCCTTCTTTGCCTATTACTTTGTCAAATGTCCTAACAACAGGACCTGCTCGATATGCCTGTTCTTGTAGTCATAGAAACATGTTACATTATTCATTTTGTTGTCTTAACACTTTTTTTCCCTTTTCTCCAAATAACAAAAAGACAAGCAAATAAGTGTCTTCAATTTATCATAAACACAGACTTCTTTTTATATTTTTTTTTTCTGGCATAGGCTTCCTGTAAATGTTGTTTTGAAAAAAGTAAATGCGGATGGAATAAATCTATTGAGTTATTAAAATTACTGAAAGCAATATAATTTTTAAAAAAATGAAATTGTTTTTCAGACATGGTACTATTTTCCCCCTTGAGGTGTTCTATAAAACAAGAATAAATACTAAAGCTAGGAGTGCTGGGCTAAGAAGCTATTCAGAGATCAATCTCCCTATGTTCATTTAACTTCCCTTTCAGTCAGGGGGCCTTGATGCCATGGACACCTGCGATCTGGGTGAAGTCATACCTGCCTGTTAAGTGACTGAAATCTCACTGAACACGTAAATACCCAAACAGCAAATATAAATGTGATACAGAGCCCGGGTACTTATGAATGATGAGCTGTACAGAGAGGGGAAGGAAGGGTTGATTTAAGTGTGCTATGGAGCCCCTGATGATAATTAGTCCTGATGATTCTTTTACCTGGAAGTAAATGACATTTGAAATACATAAAAATAAAAACGTACTACCCAGCAGTTTCCAAAGGATGTGGCCATCCTATTTTCTATAACAGAAGGGGAGTCATACCAAGGTTCTAAGTATTCTGTGCTAATTGCTTACCAGATAAATTCCTGTTTAGTGTATGTATCCTAACCCATGTGCTTATAGCATTTTCTAGGATCAATGAACACATATTGAGGGCTAAATCTTGAAGCCAATTGCTATAGCCAAATTCCTATTGGATTAAATGATTTCCTAGGGCTGGGGTACATTCTCTATGTTAGAAATTTGGTTTTCTCAAGCCAGAAGGTACTGCTAAAGAGATTTATAAACAGCTGTTATTCTTTTGTTTGTGTAAGTGGAACACAAGAAAGTTATCTAAATATGGAATAACTTTGTTCCCTTAGCGGAGTTTGGAGTTTTGTTGACTGAGACAGATACACTTTGCTTCTAGCCAGAATCCTTAAAGGTTGAGTGAGGCCTATATTCTACCCATTTTTTTTTAATGAACTACTGAAGAAAATTAATGTATTTTCAATGCAGAGTTTACAGAGTTCCCTTTTAAACAGAAATATCTCTATTTCAGCAATTATTGATTAAGTTACTCTGTCTGATGAACTCTACTTTGTGCTGGGGTAATACAAAGATGGTTACAACACAACACAACACAGGTCGTATTAACCTGGAACGTTAATATCTTAGGTCACATCAGAAACAGAAACGCCAGCTATTAGCTTTCTTTTGCCAGCTAAATTACAGAATATATTGTGTTTATGTCAAGAGGCTTTCCGTTATTTTTCTTCATTTAATTATTTCACAATATGCTTTGAACATTTACTATGAACAAGACACTGAAAGAACAACTCTGGACTTAGAAAGGCGTTTTAATAACTTGTCGCTTATTTAGGGCATTTGTACTCTTTTAAGGAATTTAAGGAGATCTTAAAAATTAAATCCTCTGAAAAAGCTCTTTGTCCACTAAAAGATTAGGTCTTATGTAGAGGTTTGTTGTGACTTAATGAAGCAACTGCATCATACTCTTTTCCCATCTAGATCTTAAACCAGTTGAGAAGTAGAGTACAGAAGGAAAATAGTGGATAAAATATTATCTTTATTACCAATACAGTTGGCTAGAAAGTAATATGGGACAAGAAATTAAAATGAACTTCCCATACATTCCCACTTGAATTGAACTCGGCTTCAGCAGTTCATGCCTTAGTGATCTAACCCAAAGTTGCTGTGATAATCAAACAGGAGAATGTATGCATAGCACGAGAAAGGTGGGCATAAACGCATGAGTTTAGTGATGAGCGATGAGTTCAAAAGGGAAGGGTGATCCAAAGCTCTGTGATGGGATGTGCTTTCATGAGAAGATAGGCTTCTTGCCATGAGAGTAGCCCAGGTTCATTTAAGATTTTCAATTAGAGGAAAATAAAGATTAATTTTTTTTGTTTTAGAAAGTCCTCTGGGATGTGTTATCAGTGAAAGCTAGAATAGCGGAAAATCAGGGAAGAGGTAATTTTATAGAGGTTATTTTATTTTTATTGCAGTTATTTTGTGACAGTATTTAGCCTATGTCAGTTTTAGATTATTATTTTGATTCATAGATATTTTTCCAGTGATTTCATGTCTGATACTTTCTAAAAATCAGCTAAAATAAATGCTGAATGTCGTGATCTCACCATGAAAGTCTGTTATGGATTTTATGCTACATCATTCTAGTAATAATACAAAGCAAAGAAGGACATTTATAGGAAAAGAAAGAGGAAATAAAATAATTTTGACAATTTCATGTTATAGACTTGGCAATTGACTCTAATTATGCCATAGAAAATAAAGAAAACTCTTAAATTTTAAATCCTAATGAAAACATTCAACATTATATATCAATATTCATAAGAAAAATTAATCAAAGGTAAATGTTTTACAAGTACTAATGTTTTTTAAACTTAAAATACTATATTTTGATTTTTCTAATTTAAACAGAAGAATCAAGAATCAGGTGATGATGGTCCAGGATTTTAAAAATAAAACTATCTTCTTAGCTGAAGAATCAGAAATGAGGCATCTGATCGTGCTTATCAATCCAAAGATAAATAATGTTGAAGTTAAAAGTAATTCCTTGGACTTTCAGAGCAAGCACATTGACCTAGACACAGCAGAGACAAAAAAGAATTCTTAAAAGATCTGTTTTCTTTCTGGGGAACCAACCTAATGGATTTTTGCATATGCAGGGATTATTTTGCTTCAAAATGGATAAGGAAATATACATTAGGATGTAGAATGTATCACGGAAAAGCAGTGCGTTCATGCCACGTGTGATAGATGACTAATCTTACGAGCCCACTGATGTTGAATTTAAAGGGAAATAGGCAACATGTTTTGCGGTATTTGGTAAATGTTTGGATACAGTTTTCACAAAAAAAAAAAAATATTTGAGGCAACTCCGTAGGCGACGTGATGGTTTGTTCAATGAAACCTGAAAGTTGTTGTTTCACTACAGGATGTAATAATGTGAGCTGCTTGCACTGATATCGATGGTAAGATCCACCATTATAAAGTTATGCTGTCAAAGAGCAGTGTTCCATTTCACTTAATAATTCCAAACCAAATTACAGCCAGAAAATGTAAATTGAGGCTCATATATGCCAATTAAGGAAAACTAACAAGCTGTAATTCTTTCTGGCCCACTGCAACCAAACCCTGATATACTTTCGCAGAGAATGTAACTTGCATTTAGAGTGACTCCTAATGATCTTAAGAGTTTAGTGTCCCATCTTACCTTTTCTCAATTTAGTTGTTAATTCTTATACTAAGGGTAATTGTCTTTCTAGAAATTCAAAACAGTCTTCACTTTGTACCTCAATCTAACCTGAATTTAGCTATTTTTCCCATCTAAGTCTAGTCTTGGAAATACCCAGCTTGATGATACACTCACATTTTAACTATTTTATCACTCAGTCTTCTATACTTTCATTGCATCATTAGACATTTAAATTTTTACCCTAATTAAGAAATCATTTCATTCAGAAAACATTGCACCAGAATCCTTGGCAAACAGGGAGTTTCCTCGTCACAGATTTTTTTCATGTATTTATTTCTGTTTATTTTATCATATTCCATAGAAATGTGGTGCCCATATGCATAAGCCACAGATCTCATGGAACTGTTGGGGATAAGTAGAAAAAGTGAGAATGGGAGAAAATTTTTAGAAACTAGACGGAAAATGTGGCAAAGGAGTGTAGAGATTTTGCAAAAAAGCCTTGAATATCATAAAAGTCAAATAAGGGAGGTTAGACACAGGATTTGAGTTGCCCCCTGTGGATAGCTATGAGGAATAAGCAATGCGCTGGCAATGACAGTAGAGATACTTAAAATCTTGGAACAAAAACATAACTACTTTGCAGTTAATTATTCATATTTATGGGGAAAAAAAACAAAGGTATTTTCTATCCTGCCATATATATCTGAAATATTATCATGAGAAACCATGAGACCTAAGCTCGTCGTTATTTTGGGGGTGGTATTTGACCAACCACATTATCAGGTTGGGCGATCACAAAGAATTTCATCCTTAAGTGAAGTTGGCATATATTACATAGGACTTGAGAAGGTTCTGAAGGCAAAAGTAATAGAAAGAACAATAAATTAGACTCATGCCATTGAGTGCTGCTGTATAGACAGCTCTCGCTTGACCATCACTCATAGCCTTGTGAGCTCTCTCTAGAAGAAAACCTGTGGTTTACTAATAATGCACACATACACAAATATCACCCCAAATTGGAAGGCTGCAGCATGCCAGCCCCACACGAGCATTTCCCTGAAGGACAGTGAGAAAGGGAAATGCCCCCAACAAGCACAATACAAGTGGTGCCTCTGATTACTCACTTTGCCTTAAAAGGAAGATGGCAAGTATCTGGCAGTCACTAGACCTTTGGCTGAATAATTAGTGATCTAGAAAGTACAACATAAGAAAACTGGTAACACAGAAGCCTAGGAATAAAGATTGTAGATGAGCCTGTCAGAATGAGTGAGGGGGAAACGGGGTTTTTGTCCTGTGTGAATCTCTTCAAGGGATTTATTTCAGTGAACACTTTCCATAGGCAGGAGCTCAAGATGACCTAGTCTATGGGTATAAGGCAACTTAGTACTATACAAAACAGTCTTTTCTTTTCTTGTCTGATGACCACGTGAGTGCGGTGGTCATGAGGGCAAAGGTACATACTAAGTACATACAAAGGTACATACAAAGGTAATGCATGATCTCAGCAACATGTGATGTCTCCATCCATTGCAGTTTGACCCTGAGCCCCTAACAGGGAATCATGACTGAGAGAACTAACAGCCTCCTGGTGGCAGATTAATTAACATTGGACCCCTTCCTAATTGAAGGACAGCAAGTTGTTTTAATTTAATTTATTGGTAAGCATTGTTGCTCTGAGTATGGATTTGTCTTTCTTCCTTTTAGTTCTTTCTCCAACCCTCCTTTCCATGAACTACAAGAATGTTTTATTCATTGCCATGTTTTTCCATGGCAGAGAACTTATTTTACAGAAAGAAAAGTGTAACATTGGTTCATTCATTCATTCAATCTTTATCTCCATATATTAGAGATATTTTAGGCAAAGTACTCTGACCATTTATGTTTCTCTTTCCCTGATTTTGACCTTAGCCATAAAGAGAAAAATGTGATTATGAGATTAACAAGATTAAGTCTAAGTCTCTCACTGTCTACATCATTCAACTTCTAAATTCTAGGGGATTTACAGCTGTTCACTTGGAGTGTCTTTAGGGAGAGTCTAGCTGGTTAATAATTTGGTATCAGAATAGATAAAAGATAAAATCAGCTTTAACTGACATTTTCTGGCTGATTAACCAAATGACCATTATAAATTGTGGTTCATAAAGTGTTAAAAAGCCAAAAATAAATTGCAGAAGAATATAGTGATGCAAATTGCTAAGTTTGAATTGAGTAAACAAATGCATAAATCAGTTATATACTTACTTTAATTAATTTAAGATACAATTATAAATAAAATTTAATTATAAATTTTAAATTATAGATAAAAATATAAATATAATTAAAATAAAATTATAGTAGCATTTAATAGAAAAATTTGGACTCATATCAAAGAAAAGAAGATCACAAAAACAAAAGTAAAATATCTTGGCTTGTTAAGCCTTCTGTAAGAGGAAACAGGCATTTATCTCTGATAATAATTCAACAAGTTATTCCTCTCAATTTTGGAATCAATATTTTGGTTTTTCTTTTTTTCTACCATAAATTCAGGAAATGAAATAATATTCCTACTCTTATGCCACAATGAACATGGAACTATTTATCCAGAATCTTTCCATAGCTACATCAAGTGTCAGACCTATTAGCCTTTTGGAGATCTTTTAAAACATGACAGTTTTTTTTTTTTTTTTTTTAAACAAATTGAAGGACGGGGATCTAACACCTTCTAGCAGACACACATAGGTTTTCTATAGAATGTTTGACATCATTAGCTTTATATTATATTCAATTCATCAATAAACTATTAAAAATTTCAAAAGACTTTTTAAAACATCCAATAGTTTAGAAACAATTATGTTTTTCATATATTGATTTATATATGGACTGAATTATAAATCTACAAATTTATCCTATCCTTTGACAATTTTTCAAATCTCTTTGTGTCCTCCATTCTTTTCTGTTTAGGCTCTCCAGGAATTATCCTGTGCTCGTCTTTCCTGCCTTTCCTCTCTCTAGTCTTACCCCACCTCTATCTCAACCACTAGACCATACTGCTTCTCATGCTCATGGCTTTCACCCCAGGGACAACTTCATGCAAAGACCACCCCTCAGGATCAACCCTGAACATCTCAAAAGTGATGACCCTCTATTCATCTTTTGAGACTCCGTTTGTCCTTCTATTTAGCCTTCCTTAACTGTTTCCAAACTAGAGTAGGAGTACAATGACCCAGGGTAGAGCTCTACCAATTATGAATTGTATTATCTAAATTTCTATGATCCTCAGTGTTCTCCTATTTAAAGAAAGGTATTGTGGGGAAGGTGAATAGTAGACAACAAGCACTTATTAATATTAGAATCTTACACACCAGTATAATGTGTCTAAAATATACTATACACATTTTTATTTTGCCACCTATAATGATTTGGGGATTAAAGCCATTTTGTTTTTAATACAAACCTTCTTATGGTATAGATTGAGTCGTATATTTTCAAGAATGGCATTTTCTGATTTCAGATATCATCTATAAATGTGAGAAATACATTAAAACATAAACAAATAATAAATGTAACCAAAATGAGTCCCAAATTAAATCACAATTAAAATATTGTTACATAGCTACAGTTCCTTACAGATAACTCCAAATGTGTGTTTATATACAGCTCATTCTTTTTTCCTTCTTTTTTCTTTCTTTCCTTCCTTCCTTCCTTCTTTCCTTCCTTCCTTCCTTCCATCTTTCTACACACACATATGTGTGTAGATGACCTTCATCTATACTCATATCTCTATCTACCTACATATGTATATTTTGATCCACATAGGAAATAATATAAATATATGCAAATACATACCTCTAAATGTTTATTTAGTTGGATTATTCTGGCTTTTAAATGAGTTTTCTCATGCCTAAATATTTTAACTTAGCTGTTAAGTTGTAAGAAGAACATTTATCCTACTGGCTAACTAGTTGTAAATGCTTAAAAGTTTTGTCTAATATGCTATTGGTGTTATGATGACCATGATGATAATTATTAGGATTGTTTTTAATATATTAATGCATATCAAAATTCCCTAGGCAAAAATGGTATCCCCCAATACAGAAACTTATCAATATTTTCTCAAAAATATGATGTATTTTTAATGTATGTTCTTTATGAAGGATTTTCAACTTTTAAATTATTATATTATCTTTATAACCACTTTAAAGAATTTGTTCTCTTCATAGCATTTTGTCTTATTTAGATGTTATGACCTTTGGCTTTATTTTTAGGACTTTTGAATACAGAAATCAAGTGAACATTTCTGTATATTCTTTTTTTTTTTTTTCAGTTAAAATCTTTAATTCTGATTTTTAAAGCTTGCATGAAGCCCTGTTTTAATTATGGTGGGGATTCACTTCAAAAGGAGCTGGAAAATCTATTAAATAATATGGTAATAAATGAATAGAAAACAGAGACAAAAGTCCATATAATATATTTAAGAGAACAAAATCAATGTGCAATGGAAAGAATGTGTCTCCTCAAAGTTCACACGTTGAAATCCTGACCTCCAATGTGATAGTTTAGGGGGTAGAGCCTCTGTGAAGTAATTCAAGTCCTAAGGGTGAATGGTTCATGAGTGGGATTCATGCCCTTATGAAGACCTCAGAGACATTCCTCACTTCCATTTTGCCACATGACATAGAAGTTCATCTTCTGACCGAACCAGGAAGAGGCCCTCACCAGAACCTGACCTGCTGGCACCCTGGTCTCTGACTTCCAGCCTCCAGAACTGTGAGAAATAAATTTTTATTATTTATAAGCCACCCCGTCTATGGTAATTCTCTATAGCAGCCCAAACTACAGTGCAAAGCTAAATTTAAGATGGTAACATATAGGGGCACCTGGGTGGTTCAGTCAGTTAAGCAGCTGACTCCTGATTTCGGCTCAGGTCACGATCTCAGGGACCTGGGGTTGAGGCTCGGGTTGGGCTCCATGCTCAGTGGTGAGACTGCTTCAAGATTCTCTCTCCTTTTGCTCCTCCCCACCACTTGCTTACCCTCTTTCTCTTTCTCAAATAAAAAAAATAAATAATCTTTAAAAAAATGATAACATATAAAAAATGGTAGCATACTGACTTTTCTTTTTTCCTTTAACTTTATTGAAGTATAATTGATAAGTTGATATTGAAGTATAATTGAGCCAATTGATAAATTGATAAAGATATAATTGATATATTGAAGTATGATTGGCAAAACTGATGAAGTATAATTGATAAAAAGTATTATATGTAATTAAGGTACAACATATTTTTAAATATGTATACATTGTGAAATGATTGCTACAATCCAGCTAATCAACATATCCAACACCTCATCTACCTCATTTGTGTGGTAAAAACTCATGATTGACTCAGAAAATTTCAAATGTACAAGAATTATTATCTTTCTGATCAATTGTTTAGGTATCCAAAATGTATCAACCTCTACTTCTTACTATACAAAATCATCCATCTTCAATGAATTGCTTATCTAAATATAAAAAAAAATAAAAATACTGGGAGAGTATATTGGAGATATGTACTTTATTTCCTCATATTCTATATATTTTTCCATTGCCTTGAGACAAAAAAAAAAAACCACATAATTTCTAGAATAGGGAGAAAAAGGCTTCAATCTTTAATCCTTGTATTGTATTGAGATAAGGAATTATTTGTTATCCAAAGATGTTATCCAAAGAAGAGAAAAAAAAAAATCTGAGTGAGATGTTTTTAGCACAAATACCTAAATAAAGACTTATATTCAGATAATAAAAACACAACCACAGATCAGTGAGAAAGTGTTAAAAAAATTTAAAAAGTCTTGAAGTAAATCATAAGAAAATATTCAAATAGCCAATAACTATGAAAAGTTACTCAACTTTCTTATTCATTATGGAAATGCAAATTAAAACACAATGCAAAATAGCTACATAGACATCAAAATAGCAACATGAAGAGTGTAAAACTTTGGTGTTTGGAGACCAATTCCAATGTTGAGCATGAGGGTTGGGATCCCACACCAACACCGCCAAGCAGTTCTTGGACACCAGCAGGATGTTTGAGAATTCAACCCAATTCTTATACTATCTACTTGGAAATAGTATGAGATCCCACAGGTTAAGGGTTCAGTCTTACAAGATTGTCCACCCCTCCCCCACTTCAACCACAAGTGGCAAGCCCAGGTTGTCACCTGGACCTCTGACCACTGGGCTATAAATTAGTTTCCCACAACCCTCTCCTTGGGTTTGATTAATTTGCTAGAGCTGCTCACAGAACTCAGAGAAACATTTTACTTACTAGATTACCAGGTTATTATAAAAGGATATAACTCAGAACCAACCAGATGAAAGAGATGTATAGAGCAAGGTATGGGGAAGGGGCACAGAGCTTCTCTACCCTCTCTGAGCATGCCACTCTCCTCCAGATTTCCATGTGTTCTCCAACCCAGAAACTCTCCAAACCCTGTCCTTTAGGGTTTTTGTGGAGGCTTCATTTCATAGGCATGATAGATTAAATCATTGGTCATTGGTGACTGATTCAACATTTTGCCCCTCTCCCCTCCCCAGACATCAGAGGTGAGAGTGAAAGTTCTAACCCTCTAATTACTTGGTTGGTTCCTCTCGTGATGACCCCCATCCTGAAGTGATCTAAGGGTACTCCAAAAGTCACTTTATTAGGAAAACAAAAGACACTTTTATCACAATTATCAGTTATGAAATTCTAAGGGTTCTAGGAGCTCTGTGCCAGAAATGGGGGCTAAGACCACATATATCGTTCTTATTTGTATTGCAATATCACAGTATAAAACACCAAGGGCTAACAATGGAAGGCAAGCCACTAGAACTCATATGCTCAGCTAGTGAGGATACAAATTGTTACACTCTTTTTTGAAAACTCTTAATCAGTATCAATTAAAACTGAATTATTCATTATCTAGGACCCAGCTATCCTCTTCCTGAAATTCTCAAGAGAAATGCAAATCACATGTTCAAAAGAATCACGTACAAGGATGTTCATAGCAGCATGATACAAAATTGTCCCAAGTAAAAATATCTAACAGCCCATCAACAGTGAAATGAGTCGAGAAATTTGGGTGTGCTCACACAATGAATCCAAAAAAGCAACACGGCTGTGTGGGTCGTAATAACACACAGGAATATGGATGAATCGCACAAACTAATTTTTTTAAGAAAAAAGGTGAACGGAGAATATAAATAAACTGTAAATTTCCATTTACATGAAGTTCAACAGGCAAAATTAATCTGTGGGGTTGAAACTCAATGTATTGTTTGCGACTGGGCAGTAATAATGAGGCAGCCCCAGGGAGGCCCCTGGGTATCTGCAATGTTCTCCTGCTCCTGGTCACACAGTGTCATCACTTGGTGAGAATTCATTAAGACGTACTCTTCAATTTGTACCCTTTTATGGACATATGCTATAATTCATTATAGAATTAGAATAGAAAAAAAAACATTTGAGGTAGTAAAGCCTGAGGTATGAAAAGATGAATCATGAAAACAGGCCTCTGGAAGGAAAGAGCTACTCATTCTTGCCATGTCAAATACATGGAGCAGAAACTGTGAAAGTACAGGGATATTTCCTTGTTTTATTTTTATTTTTTAAGATTTTATTTATTTAGGGGCATCTGGGTGGCTCACATGGTTGGGCGTCTGCCTTTGGCTCAGGTCATGATCTCCAGCTCCTGGGATCCAGCCCCACATGTCTGCTTCTCCCTCTCCCTCTGTCTCTCCCCCTGCTTATGCTCTCTTTCTAGCTCTCTCTCTCTCAAATGAGTAAATTTTTAAAAATCTTTAAAAAAAAGATTTTATTTATTTATTTGAGAGAGAGAGAGAGCGAGTGGGAGCGGAGGGAGAAGCAAAGGGAGGGGGCAAGCCCACTCCGTGCTGAGTGCAGAGCCTGACGTCAGGCTCAATCCCACCACCCCGAGATCGTGACCTGAGCCAAAATCAAGAGTTGGAGCTCAAACAACTGAGCCACCCAGGCACCCCAATATTTGCTTGTTTTAAATAACAGTTTTTGCATACTACCAAATGCTATTTGGTGTATAAAATGGGAAGAGATTCCTGGCTATTTCTGCCACAGAAAAAACTGGTTTCTCGCTTTTAGGTTTTTCTCTAGCTGAACGTTGTAAGTGGGTAAATTAAATGTATTCTGATAAAAGGCAAACATTTAGTGATCATTTCAGGAAGTCATTTGCATGAATTTCTGAAAGATAATGCACTACCAGCAGTTGTAAATTAGTATTAATAGAATTGAAAAGGAAAATGTACATACCAATCATAGTACGGAATTGGCTCTTCACCCACTTTAAAGCAAAAGTAATGTGCAACGTTCTCAAGACCTGAAGAAGTTGGCTTGTTCAAATACCTTAAAATAACAAGTATCAAGAACAGGTATCTTTCACTTTCTAGGGCAATTTGTATTCTGTAGGAGAAACTAGCAGTGGTTTACCTTATACATTTTTAAAACCGTTCATGGGAAGCTCATGTCATGATAAAGTGGTTTGACGCACTTTTTTTTTTTTTTTTGGCAAACTGGTCTAGAAGACCTGCGGCAAAAAGGTCAACACCGTTAGGATTTGTTAAGATTCAGTCCAGTATTTCTTTTAAAGATTTTATTTATTTATTTGAGAGCGAGCAAGCAAGCATGAGCAGGGGGAAGGACAGGGGGAGGGAGACAAACAGACTCCTCACTGAGTGGGGAGCCCCACACAGGGCTCGATCTCACGACCTTGAGATCGTGACCTGAGCCAAAAGGGAGAGTCGATGCTAAACCAACTGAGCCCCCCAGGTAGCCCCAGGCCAGTATTTTAAAGACTATGTCACCTCTCTCATGGTTTAGAATAATTGGAAATATCTATTTTTCCTACTTTCTTTTTTTTTTTTTTTAAATTTTATTTATTCGACAGAGATAGAGACAGCCAGCGAGAGAGGGAACACAAGCAGGGGGAGTGGGAGGGGATGAAGCAGGCTCATAGCGGAGGAGCCTGATGTGGGGCTCGATCCCACAACGCCGGGATCACGCTCCCAGCCGAAGGCAGACGCTTAACCGCTGTGCCACCCAGGCGCCCCTATTTTTCCTACTTTCAAGCTGAAAAAGTTCCTAGGGAAAAAATTATGGGAAAAGAGAGAGGTAGGGTTTATTCATAATGTCGGTGGCGTGTGGGCAGTAAGCATGTTACAAGGCCGCTGCTGGTGGGGAACAGAAGAAGCCGTCTTTCCTGCCGGAGTCCTCCTGTCTCGCTTGCAGTGACAGAGTTGGGAAGCTCGGCCTTTCCTAGCTCAGAACACCTTAGAGCAAATGTCACCCTAAGCATCTTGATTACACTGTTGATTTTTTTTTCTTTCCTCTTCAACTCTTAGAAGTGTTCATAATTTCTCCAGATCCTTTTTTCCCATATGATTCATTTTTTTCTTCTCTGAATGATTGGTTCCAGGCCGACCATCTTCTATGTGAAATTTTTAAACAAAATAAACAAAAAACCTCACCCAGCTCTATCAAGGCTTCACCGTGCTTCTGTCAAGCCCCTTCCACAGGGAGAGCAGTGGTGAGAGCCTTGCAGCTGGGTACACTCTGCTTTTAAAACTTTTGACACTTTGTTACATTCTCTAGGAAGATCTTTCCCTTGTTGGATGAAATCCCAAATGCTTAACAAGGCTGTTCAATTTCATGTCATCTCCCACCTTTTCAGCAGCTAACAAGGAGAATGAATCCTAATATGTGTTTACATATTGGTGTTTTTTTTTTTTTGATAGTTTTCTTTTTTTTGTTTAGGTCAGTTTAGGTTCACAGCGAAATTTAACAGAAAGTGCCTCATCTATCCCTTCCCCCACATATACACAGCCTTCCCGCTATTAAAATCCTGCCCCAGACTGATACCTTTGTTACAATCAGTGATCTTATAATGACACATCATTATCACCCAAAGTTCATAGTTCACATTAGAGTTCACTCGTGGTGTTGCACATTTTAAGAGGTTCGGACAAATGTATAATAGCACGTATCTACTACTATAGTATCCGACAGAGTCGTTTCACTGCTCTAAAAATCCTCTGTGTTCTGCCTGTTCATCTTTCCCTCTCCCCAGCCCCTGGTAACCAATGCTACTTCTATCTCCATAATTTTGCCTTTTCCAGACTGTCATTTGGTTTAAATCGTACACTATGGAGCTCTTTCAGACTGACTTCTTTCACTTAGTAATATGCATTTAAGTTCCTTTATGTCTTTTCATGGTTCGATAGCTCATTTCTTTTTAGGGTTGAATAGTATCCCATTGTCTGGATATACTATGCTTTATTTATCTACTAAAGAGCATCTTAGCTGCTTCCAAGTTTTGGCAATTTTGAATAAAGCTGCTATAAACATTTGTGTGCAAGCATTTGTGTGGACATAAGCTTTTAACTCCTTAGTGTAAACACCAAAGGGGTGTGACTGCTGGATCATATGAGAAATGTATGTTTAGTTTTGTCAGAAACTGTCAGGCAGTATTCCAAAGTAGCATTTTGCATCCTCAACACTTTTTTTTAAATCCCTTTTTTTACAGGATTAATTGTAACTTGTTTTATTCGAGCCATCTCTCTCCACATAGGGGTTGTAAGCTTCCTATAAGTCATATTACACCTTTTTTTTTTAACTTTATGTATTCTGGAGCTAGTGTGTCTGTGGCATAGTGAGTACGAAGGACTTATTACTTAACAATTGTATTATTAACAATAAAGTTATGCTTCATATCAAATAGAAAAAAAACATGGATTCTCAGTATTTGTCATATTTCAGAGTTAAGAAAAGGTTTTGGTACTACAATAATATAATTATTCTTATGTGTCACTTCAAAAAAGCATCAGGCTTTTTGTTCCAAATCAGATCCATATCATGTTATCAGATACGGCACAATCCCCTAAAAATGATCCTGATTATAACTCTTCAATTGTTTAAACATGATATCTTTTCTTTTCAAGTAATTATTCTATTCTGCCTCCATGTGTTTTTTAAACTATAAAATCTCTTGAACATGCATGTATCTAATATCAGTAATTAGTTACACATTAGAATATATTACTATTGACTTTGTTGTTTTAAATTCCTTTCTTTTATAATACCTCACTTCTATAGCAATAATTTATACCTGAGTTGCAGTTTATTCTTGTGTATTTTATTTTATCCCCCCACATCTTTCTGGTCAAGCTTAACTTTAATTTGAAACCTTATTTAAATCACTTTTTTTCTGTAAGTCTTCAACAATTTCTATTCCATTTAATCGGAACTTTTCACCTGCTATCACACTTTCTAAGTATTTATTCCACAAACTGTCTATATTCTACTTACCTTCTAATAAATTCCTTATAATTTTAATTCAGATATAAATTAAATATGATTTTTTTAAACCAAGACCTATTTCATATGAAACTATTAAATTATATTCACAGACAAAATCTGACAAACTGGCAATGGACAAAAATATGAGATCATTCTTATCATCAACCTTTCATTTCTCTGGTGGGCAAACAGCAAGGATCCCTTCTCTATAACCCCATTAGCCGAAACAGTAATAGCATCAAGAGTCATAGAGATGATGTAGGTGGAATGACATCAACAGGATCCCAATGTATGAAGTTCGAAAACCTGGCTGAGTTAAGCATACTGAATTGTTGAAAGCATGAGGCCATCATAGTTGGAGTACATAAACTGAAAATATTCATGGTTGTTTTTCCAAGTAAAGCTTGAAACTGTGCTTTGAAACTCATTTGTATTCTATAAGAAATCAGCCTGCTAGAAATTTAGCATGAAGATGGGTGAATTAGTTGTGTTCTCTAATTCAACATCATGTTTCACACTGTGCTATATTGTTTTAAATATAGAAATATAATGAAAATCAGCATGCACCTTTGTCTTTAAAATATTTTATTATTTTCTCTATTGGATTATAGCTCATATCTACATTTATATTCATCATTATATTCCTATCACTCTTAGGCATACAGTGTATGCTATTGTCTATTAATTTGCAAGTCAACCTCAAAATCAGTCTATTAACTGTATTCACTTGATATTGAGCATGAATTAATTTAGATATTGTTGCTTTTTTGTCACTGATCTATTATTCACATCAATGAATATATGTATTAGGTAACTGATAGGTACTTGCCAGGCATTCAGTGAGAGTTGAAAGGAAAGTAGCACGTTAACAATTGTGAGGAAATATTTAATGACAGTACTCCTTGTCCACACCTGAATTAATACTAGCACTTTTTTCTATTAACCTTCAGTTATTGAGATTTTTGCATTCAAGCCTTTTCTGCTTTGTAGTTGTATATGAGGAGTGTTGGTGAAAACTTCCTCATTGTATCCATTGGCCTTAAGGATATGAAAGGTCTGCTACAAAGGATTCTTAGTAGTATCCTTCAATACCAGAAACAAAGTAAAGACATCATTCCAGGCAGGGTAGAAATGTTATTGCCCACTGCTGGGTTATGGAACAGCCTGTGAAAGGATGCTTTGTCAGGATAATGACCATTGGTGAAGAAAGGTCCAGAAGAGCAAGAGGGAGCTCCTGTCCTAGACCCAGGGCTCTGAATGGGGTCTCTATTCTCATTTCTGTGGGGCTGCTCCTTAGAGACCAGTAATGTGTGCAGTGTTGGGGAGCTTCACCTACAGGAAAAAGTTAAAAAAAAGTTAAAAAAAAGACAAAGACTTGAAAGTCAAACTTTAAATATGTTTCTCTCTGTATTGCAACATCCCAAAGGATGGAAATGATCAGACAAGAGGAACTTTTTTTTTTTTAATACAAGAAAGAAAGAATAAAGAAGAGAAAAGGAACATAGGAACAGAGGGAGAGAAAGAGGAAGGAAAATAGAATAGAGTTGGTTCTTTTTTGTTTGTGAAAATACTCTTATCATAGAGATCCACCAGGAGTCTGTACATGGTGTAGTGTTTTAAAGTCATTTCTCAATTAGTTTTGGTTGTTTGTACAAGTAGTTAAAGACCGTGTAATGCACTGAGTTGTATACCTCCATTTTAATCTTGTTCAAACTTTCTAAAACAAGATTTTATTTTGAAGCATAACACTTCAGGCAAAATGTCCTTTTCAAAATTAGATTGTGTAACACAGGAGGCTCTTTTTGATGATTTAAGGGAGTGTTGAAAGACCCAGTTGAACTATTCTGACATCTTTGCAAATGATAGCTTGTTACATTGGGTTATTCTTTAGATGTTTTTTCTACAGGTGTCTTTTACCTGTTCAACTATCTAATTATGTATACATACCCTCTTCTAAAGCATCTCCAGGGGTACTCGTTAAAGGTTAAAAATTGACTTTTTCTTAGTTTAAGTGATTGGTGCTAAGTTCACGTTAGAAACTGCTATGTTGAGTGTATATTATCTTCAGAGAGGATTCTCTTCTACTTTCTCTGGAGACAAACACTGTGATGTCTTGAATCTTGTGAATCACCTTAATATAAAGAAAAAACATTATAAAATAAAAGAAAATGAACAGCTAAAAACCACTATGCCTTGAATTGCATGATATGACATAATGGATCAAGTATCAGTCTCAGAATTTAGAGGTCAGAAGTCCTCTCCTCCTTTGGCACCAAATACCACTCTGTTATTCAAAAATTTATTTATTTTATCTGGATATCATTATGGTTTTACAATAGTTTTTTTTTTCCCTAGGCTATGTCTACTAACCCTTTCAGCCCTGACATTCTTTAATAATACCTTAGCAGTTTTGAGACACCGGGAGAACATAATCTACACAGGAGATAGTAACCCTCAAAATGTCAAATCATTTCAGGCTAAAAAAATGTAGGTTCTTGAACCATAATGTTAAACCTTGCATTCAAATTCTAGAATGTTTCCCATGAGTGTAAGAGGTAAGGTGTTTTCACTCTAAACCCCTGGCTCCACTGAATTTTTTCTTTTGTCATCATGCCCTAAATGGGATGGTTCAAAAAAAAAAAAAATCTTCACTCTATATTTGTATCTAACACCCTAAGATTGCAAGTCTCAAATAGCCATAATGCTCTCTTAATTGTGGCTGTATTTTTTAAATTAGTTGTACAGGAACAATAACAATTAAAAAATATTCCGAGTGCTTGTGTGGCTCAGTCAGTTAAGCATCTGCCTTGGGCTCAGGTCATGCATCCCCAGGGTCCTGGGATGAAGCCCCGCTCACTGCTTACCACGGGGAGCCTGATTCTCCCTCTCCCTCTGCTTCTCCCCCTCCCCATGCGCTCTCTCTCTCAAAATAAATAAAATCTTGTTTTTTTAATAAAAAGACATATACATTGGATGAACTTTTTCAAACCTATTTCCCAATATTCACATATATACCTTTTAGTCTACTGAAATATTTGCCAGAAACTTGCAAAGTAACTTAGAGTGGAATGGTGTCTATTTGTACTGTGCATGAGGACATAGTAGAAAGACTCAATACCACAAATGTGCCATATCTCACGTTTTCTGACATTTCAAACCATGCTGCATTCGTGTACCTAAACCTTTATTAAGTGCTTTTGTGAAACCTTTTCCTTTGCCCTGAGCCTACAGAAAACACAAATAATTCAGAGTAGGCTGGCGGGAATAGAATGCTGCCTCACCCTGATGGCATGAAATCATAATTATAAGTGTTTGTCATTAAAACTACAGTGCGGAATAAGCATATTCTGTACTTTGTTTAACATTTTAAAAAGAGAATTTGAGATTAGCTCTGAGCTGTACATAGCCTGGTATTTTAATTAAAAGTAGAGACTATAAAGCCATTTATAAAAGCAATACCAAATTAGCGGTTATTTAATTTTACTTTCATGTTCCTTTTCTCACTGTGCCTTAGGGATTATTTTGAAGACTGTGCTTGTCATTTTACCATAGAAGATAGTATAATATATTCTTGGAAGATGCTCATTGTAATGAAAAGTTGCTACCCTTTTAATGAAACATACTGTAGATTTTCAATCTTTGTTCCATCTGAATTCTAGTCTAAAATGTCCTTGGTAAATGGTATTCTATCTTCTGATAGAGTACCTCTTTCTCCCAAAATAAAGAACTCCTACTAATTTTAAGTTATTGGGATGTCCCTGTGTACAATGGCTGAAAGCAGTAAGTTGAAATTAAACAAAAACAGTATATCCTTGTAACTTGTGCTACTAGGGTCCTGACATACTAGTTTTCATTACAGAGGTTTCTGTCTTATATGTTGTGTATGTTATACTTAATCATGGCACTATAACGTACTTTTGGATACTGCTGCAAATTGTGAATGACCATACAATATCCATACTTAATGGTTTCTTGAAGTAAATATTCAAAATAAGGAATAAAAACCATAATAAAAGTGAGATTAATATTTAGAATAGAAAAGGGTAACAGGATAAATGGAATATTTGGAAAACTACAAATATTTCACTATTCAATACAAGGACAAACAAAAAAAAAAGGCAGAATAAAATTTTTGAGGTTGTGCTCTATTCCCGATAAAATTGTTTGTTTTTACTTGGCGATAACAATAAAATAGGTGTGGATTGTCTGTTTAAATAGGCTTACTAACAACATCCTCCTACGATTTTAATGAATAATTCATCAAAGGAAGAAACACACTTAAGTAGTAATGCTTGGTTTAGATAGTCGACCTATTGCCACAGATGAAAGTTATTCTTTTGGTGAAGGAAAATTCCAGCCTACAAAGGAGGTTTTTGGTGTTTTTTTTTTATAACTCTTTAAATTCCTTTAAGAATAGCTTAAAGTTACAGAAAAATTGAAGAGAGTAGCAAGAATTCCTTTATGCCATATACCCAGTTTTCCTTGTCAATATCTTAAATTAGTATGGTATATTTGTCAAACTGAGCCAATATTGACACATTTTTTAACTAAAACTTATATTTCTTTCCTATTTCCTTAGTTTGTACTAAATGTCCTTTTTCTTTTCTTGCATTCCATTCAGGATACAACGTTGCATTTAGATATCTCTCTTAGCCTGCTCTTGGCTTTGGTAGTCTCCCAGAATTTCCTTATTTTTTGTGATATTCACAGTTTTGGGGTAATTATCAGGTGTTTTGGGACTGTCCCCAGAGAGGGACTTCTTGATATTTTCCTCATGACTGGACAGTGTTACGAGGTTTTGAAAAGAAAGGGGTAAAATATCATTCTCATTACATCATATCAAGGGTAGCAACTATCATCAACTGTCTGTGATAGTGTGATGGCGTTTGCAGGTCTATTGTTTCTAGACTGCAAAATTTTTCTCTTTCGGCGTTTCTATACTTTACTGTTTAAAAGGAAGTCGCTATGCACAGTCCACAATTAAAAAGCTGGGCAGAGTTAAAAAATCTCCACGTTACCTGCAGAGAACCTGCATACTTGGTATTATTCTGTACTTAAGATTTGTTCTTTCTGTCTTATTTATATATTTAACTATTTCTTTATATCAGTGTAGACTTATAGATATTTTAACTTTGGGTTATAATCTAATTCATCTTTGTTACTCAAATTGTTTCAGTTTGGACCATTGGAAGTACTTTCTGTTGGCTCTTATTGGCATACTAGGGTGTGTGTGTGTGTGTGTGTGTGTGTGTGTGCGTGCGTGTGTGCGTGTGTGTGTGTGTGTGTGTGTGTGCGTGTGTGTGTGTGTGTGTTTACCTTTTGATACTACAAAATATTCCAGGGCTCATCTTCTATGTTTCCTGCTTAATCCTAGCATCTGCCATCTTATTAAGGAGTCTAATGCTTTTTTTATTAGAGAATAGTATTAGAATCAAGGTTTAGGAACTAGATGTGTTTGTTGCTACTGAGGTATTATTTTTGCTTATCGATCCTCTCAGCCAACAGAACAAGGACATGTATGGGCATACTGACCTGTGTGTATGCACATGTCTACAAATATTTCTATATGTGCCTATATTAAGCTAAACAATAGTTTATACTTATGTCTCCACCTGGAGTCCTTACTTGATAATCCTACCCTGCCCTTTTTTTCTTGTCGATCTAGCACTTCCCAATCCAGCAGTGAGAAAATTGACACCCATTATCTCATCATATGTTATTCCCTTACTTTATTGTTCATTTGCAGTAGACATTCTGCACTGCATCCTATAATCCCTAACCAACTACATATATAATGTATTTATAAATATTAATGCAGGTATATATTTTTATATGAGCTTGTGTTGTAAACCTCTATGTCGAATGTATAGTCAAGTGTCATGTACCACCACTTAACTATCACACAGAACAGTTTTACAACCATAAAATATCCCTCATCCTTCCTCTGGTTAACTCTCTTCCCATAACACCTAACCTCCAGACAACCACTGAACTATTTCACAATCTCTATAGTTTTACCTTTTGAAGAAGTTCACCTAAGAGAGTCATACCAGATACGGCCTTTTCAGATTGGCCTTCATCAAGTAGCCATCAGATTTTAAGATTCACACATGTTTTTGCATGGCTTGAGAGCTCATTGTTTTTATGTTCAATAGGATACCATTGTGCGGATTTATCCTTGTCTATTTACCTGTTCACTGATGAAGGACAGTGTCATTGCTTCTAGTTTTTGGAAATGAGGAATAAAGCTTCTTTTAGCATTTGCATGCAGATTTTTGTGTGAGCACAAGTTTTCCAGTGTGTAGGATAAATATCTAGGAGTGTGATTGCTGGATCGTCTGGTAAGCCTATTTTTAGCCTCGTAAGAAACTGTCAAACGGCCTTCCAAATTTGCTATAGCATTTTCCATTTCTACCAGCATAAAGAAAGTTCTTCCTTCTCTACATCCTCACCAGCATTTGGTATTGTCAGCTTTAAAAAAAATAATAAAATTAGCCATTCTAACGGAATATGATGTTATCTCATATTTAATTTGCGCTTCCCAATGGCCAGCGGCATTGAGCATGTGTTCATATACTTATTTACCATCCTTATACCTTCTTTGTTAAGGCATTGCCACTGATTTCTGACATCCCTGGTTTCTGATGAAAATCCAGCTCTTTGTCATATTGACCATTCTATGTCCCGTTAGCTTATTAGGGCTGATGGAGCAAAATACCACAGACTGTGTGGCTGAGAGAACAGAAATTTATTTTTTCATAATTCTGGAAGCTAGGAGTTCAAGATCTGTATGCAAATCAAGATTTGCATACAGAGGCTTTCTCCTTAAGTTCTCACTGACCTTTCTTCTGTGTTTACGCACTCCAGCGTCTCTTCCTCTGATGACAACGACATCAGTCCTATTATGTGAGGGTTCTACCCTTATACCTCATTTAATCTGAATCACCTTCTTAAAGGACCTATCTCCAAAATCAGTCATAGTGAGAGTTAGGGTTTTGGAGAGAGTTAGAAGAATTTGGTTTGGGTGCACACAATTCAATTCGTATAGGAATGTGATAAATCATCTCTCTGGTGGTTTTTTTAAAAAAATCTCTTTTGCTTTTTATTTTAACAGATTTATTTTGATGGGCTAAGGTGTGAGTTTCTTTGTGTTTGTCAAAATTGGCACTATTGAAAATTTTGGCTGTGTAGATTCATGTTGATCATCAAAATTGGGAAATTTCAGGCCACTTTCTTAAAATACGAAATCTACGCCTCTCTCCTCTCCTCCTAGGATTCCCATTATAGTATGTATGTTGGTGTGTTTGATGGTTTCCTCCAAGCCTCTCCAACTTTTTTTTTCTTCCTTGTTTTTTTCTGCTTTTCAGAATACCTCAATTCACCTTTTTTAAAATTCAGTGTTGTTGTTGTTGTTCTTTCTCTTGCCAGCTCAAATCTGCCGTATGGACATTCCGGTGAATTTTTCATCAGTCTATAATTTTCAAGTTTTGAATTTTAATTTGGGTCTCATAATTTTCGTAATTTTATTAATATCGTCAATTCAATGAGACATTATTCTCATATTTTCCTTTAGTTAGCTAAGCATAGTGTTACACAATGAATTTTTTTTAACCTCAAAATTTATATGTTGAAACCTTAACTCCCAATGTGATTTTATTTGGAAAAAGGACCTTCAAGGAGGTAGTTAAGGTCAAATGACATCCTAAAGGTGGGGCCCTAAAGTGATAAGATCGATATCCTTATAAAAAAAGTGATAGACACCAGAACCCCCTTCCCCCTCACCCTCTCCCCCCACAGAGAAAAAGCTGTGTAAGGACATAATGAGAAGGTGTTGTCTTCAAGCTGAGGGGAAAGGTGTCATCTGAAGTCAACCCTACTGGTACCTTGATCTTGGACATCCCAGCCTCCAGAACTGTGAGAAAATAAATTTGTGTTTTTCGTGCCTCTCAGATGGTGCTATTTTGTATGGTATCCCTAGAAAATGATTACATGTTGTTTCCTTTATTTCTTTTAACATATTTAAGACATTCAATTTAAAGTCTTTTTTTTTTTTTCTTAAATAAGTCCAACATCTGAGCTCCTTTATGGACAGTTTCTATTTACTGGGTTTTGTTTGTT
This sequence comes from Ursus arctos, assembly GCF_023065955.2. NCBI lineage: Eukaryota > Metazoa > Chordata > Mammalia > Carnivora > Ursidae > Ursus > Ursus arctos. Next base: position 10,162,844 of record NW_026622819.1, on the reverse strand, counting down.
TCTTTGTTTTTGCTCCTGTATGATCCACACTTTCATATTTTCTTGCATGTTTCATAAGTTTTGGTTGAAAACTGGACACTTGAATTAATGTAACTTAGCAACTCTGAAAATCAGATTCTCCTTCTCTCCTTAGGGCTTTTTGGTGCTTGTAGTTGTTGTTCTGTTGCTTTTTAGGTTGCTTTTAGTGACTTTCCTGAAGTAATTCTGTTAAAGACTGTATTCTTTTTTTTTTTTTTTTTTTTGCATGTGAAAACTAAAGTCTCTTCTCAGTTAGCTAATTGGTCAACATATGATTGTACAGAAATTTCCTTAAATGCCCGGAACTGATAATTCTCCCAGATTTTGCTAAGTAGTTCTGTGTGCACTTTGGGTCACACCTTCAGTGATCAGACAGGCAGGAAAGGCTATTTGTACTGAGTAAACGCTCACTCAAGATAAATAAAGACAAGCCCTGTCAGCAGGTGTTTCCAGGCAACTGCCAGAAAAGCCAACTAATCACAGTTCTCTTAGAATAATACTTTTGGTGAGCTCCAAACTCCTTCTATCCCCTCCAGAGACTGCTAGGCTACTGCTGGTCACCATGATTGTGGAACTATTGGTTTTCAAAATTATTCTAGATTTGTGGAGAGGGGCAAGGAAATGGAACCAGTTAAAATACTATAAAGTTCACTATTCTTAACAAGAGTGAATGGTTTTTATTGAATAAACATATTTTAGATTGTTGCAAACATCTGGTTAATTTCAAGAGTTCTGAAAATGTGGATTTTGACAATTTTTGCCGTGTTCTCATAGCATTTACGGAGGAGCAGAGTTTTGGAGTTCTGTACTCCACGATTCCCACTAATAACATCTCACTATAAATTAAAAAATATGAAATGTAGATTAAATACATGTAAAATAAGAGAATTATTAATAAGAGAATATTTAGGTATTAGGTAGAACCAAATGTTAAAAGTACTCAAGTGATGCTTAATTGTAAAACCTCTGTATTGGTTAATAAATATTAGAAGAGAGAAAGTACTTGATATTATTTCACTGAAAATAATGTATGACCAATTATTCTTTGCTTTGAATGTAAGCTCAGTATTTGATTTTTAATCTTACCAATTCTATACCAAATTAATTAACATCATATCCTTGAAAAACTGAGTATATCTTTCTCAAATACAAAGAAGAATGCAGTAATATCTAATTGCTTGTTTGAAATCAAGGATTTTGACTAGGAAGTAAATCCCAACACTACTGTTTATAAATGTATTTCCTTGGACAACTTATCAAATATGGGAGTTTACTCCCTAAGACACAAGACTGATAGGGTGATCTCCATTTTGTGCTGACCACCCAGCATGTCCTGTGGCCCTTGCTTGTTCAAAGCTTATACTTATCAGATAAATTAGCTCTATTTATTTCACGTACATACGTGTGTGTGTGTGTGTGTGTGTGTGTGTGTGTTTCTTAGGAGGTAATATGGGGTGTAATAGTCTCTCTGTCTCTCTATCTCTCTTTTTCTATATTCATAGTAATTTGCTCCCCAAAAACAATTTAACAAGAAGGTAGGAAGGCGAGACATGAAGGTTGAGGATACTATATTAGTTTTCTACTTTGGCTGTAACAAAACACAAAATCATACAACACAAATTTATTCTTAGAATTCTTTAAGTCTGTTGTCTAGTAAGAATCTCACTGAACTAAAATCAAGATTTGAAGTCTGTGTTCCTTTTCTGGAAGCTTAAAAGCAGGACCAATTTCCTGCTTCTTTGGATTGCTGGTAGAATTTAGTTCTCTGGAGCTATAGCACTGGTCCCTGTGTCATTTTTGGCTGTCAGCTGAGGACTGTATCCAGCCTCTATGATTTGCTATATTTCTTGCCGCAAGGGCGCCTTCCTCCATCTTTACCAGCAAAGGCAATTTGTGTTCTTCTCATGTCGTATTTCTCTGAACTAGCCAAAAACATTTTCTGCTCTTAAAGAATGATGTAATTACATTGAGTCCACATGGATAATCTGGAACAATCTCACATTCTTAAAGCCCATATACTTGCTCACATCTGCAAAGTTCCCTAAACCATGCAAGGGAACATATTCAAAGGCTCTGAGGTTCAGGTGTATACATCTACAGGTTGGAAGGGCATTATTTCACCTGCCATAGTGACAAATCATTGACATATTTCCATTGAACTTTGGAAATGTAATGTCCATAAATTAAAACTTTATTTGCAGGAACAGAGAAGGAAGAAAGGTCTTACTAGAAATTTACCCGAAAGAATGCTATTTCTCTTGATGAATTTTTGAAATGTCAGGAAGATAGGCATGTTGGGGAGAGAATAAACTGTTCTCAGATCCACATACCTGTAGTAGATGGAATTTAGACAAACAATGCAGACGTTCCTCAGATTTGCATAACTCAACCTGCCTTTCAGATACTTATCTGAGAAGAGGGTGTAGATAAAACCCAAGCAGAAGAGATGGTGTAGGAATCTCTTCTAACTAATCTGCTAGAAATCACCAATCTGAGTTAATGGGAGTAAATAATGAAGCAAATATGGGAACTATGAAGAAGACAAGACCATGGAAGATTCAAGCACTTTCTGAAGACACAGTGAATAACAAAAAGACAACGGTCTAAATTCATGAACTATAAAAACATCAATAAATAAATATTGGAAAAATGGAATTTTATCCAGAAGACGTAAAAAGAAAACACCCCATTAGGAGATTTAAAAACTGAATAAAAGAGAATTTGTGTAGCTGAAAAGATAATGAAAATATAAGAGAACTTAAAAACTTAACAGCAGAATTTAACTCTGGTTTGTAGATTAAATATGTATCACATGGAGAGTACAGATTCTCCCACATATTTCCAAGCTATTTTTATATAAATTATACTTTAAACACATGCATTCACAAATACAAAAATGTCCTTGTGTAATTTCAGGAAGTATATGATAAAATATGTAATGTTTCTAAAAAGAAGAATAATGTTAACATTAACTGTAAGGAAATGACTACTGATTTATCAAGCTGAAATTACTATCTTGGCAAACCACTGATTTTCTTTACATATTTTTTAAATTATAATGTTTGGATGAATTCTTTCCCAGTACTGCTTTGTTATCTTTTGTAAATTATGAAACATTCAGAAAAAAGGAATTTTATCTGCGGCTGTTAAGAAAAGCTTCAGTAATATATCCCAATCTCTTTATTCACATAGATGTACTATACAGGCTACATTTTAATTAAAGAAAAATAACGATACTTGAGTTGCAGTTATGCAAATTAAATGTATTATTGTATAAGTGAAGAAATTATAGGTCCCGTAATTGAGGAGACACTTTACAATGTCAGCTATAAATTTTCTAGGTTCCCAAGGGATATTACTTCATGTGCCTTCCATCAATGTTATCAAGAGTTGGATTACGAAACTTAAGTTTCATGCTTTAAGAAGGCATTTCCAATTAAGGTTTTGTTGTCTGATACAAACTATCTACTTTCCAAATGGAATTAATTCTGACCATTAATTTAATAGTTTCTTTTTCAGACACGGAAAACCACGTAGAATATAGCTCTATTTGTATACACACAGACTAAAATGTTTAGTAATCTTAATGAACCCCGAATGGAAAATGGTGTAGCTAAGTTATGGATAGGAACTTATGTAGACATTTAAGCATGTAGAGAGCCTACTATAAAGTCTTTGAATGTGGCTGGAATTTTACCCTCAATTATGGCACAATTTGGGATTGATTATTATGTGTGTTTTGCTGATAAAAACCTCAGAAGCATACATAAGTTTGTGATATAATAATTTCAGTGGTTAGGGTAAAATAAACCATTGTTTTGAAGGGTGCTCAATAAAATTATGTAAAAATCAAGAGAAGTTAGCTTCTCACAATACAACAGGTGACTGACTTCATCCAAAAGTGAGTTGCCATGCGCTTGAATGACTTCAACTCAAGAGCTAAGTTTCACCACGTCTCCTAGACTCATGAGATCCATCCAAAGATAAATATTTCCAAACCCCATATCAGGCTGTCTCATCAAATGATATGTATTCTTAACATAGATTGTAATATATTATTGAATTTGGATGATCCCTACCATCTTTTTTTAATATTTAAATGGTCTCTGCTGCTGACTCTGTCAGTTGCTAATTGTGTGACCTCGAGCAAGTTACTAACCTTCCGTATACCTCTATTTTCTCATCTGCAAACTATTAAAAATAATAGAACATATTTAATATAGTGTTGTGATATTTAAATGATTTAATACAGGTAAACTGTTTTGAAAAGTGCCTGGCACTTAGTAGGCATCCTGAGGTCAGTTACTTTATAATCAAAGTTATTATTAATATCATTATTATTTAGATCATAAAGTATCATATTATATTACTCATTTTTTAAATGTTTTTTTATTCTATTTTGTTAGTCACCATACAGTACATCCCTGGTTTCTGATGTAAAGTTCAATGATTCATTAGTTGCGTATAACACCCAGTGCACCATGCAATACGTGCCCTCCTTACTACCCATCACCAGCCTATCCCATTCCCCCACCCCCCTTCCCTCTTAAGCCCTCAGTTTGTTTCTCAGAGTCCATAGTCTCTCATGCTTCATTCCCCCTTCTGATTACCCCCCTTTCTTTATCCCTTTCTTCCCCTACTGATCTTCCTAGTTCTTATGTTCCATAGATGAGAGAAACCATATGATAATTTTCTTTCTCTGCTTGACTTATTTCACTTAGCATTATCTCCTCCAGTGCCGTCCATGTTGCAACAAATGTTGAGAACTCGTTCTTTCTGTAGCTGTATATTACTCATTTTTTATTATTAACATGTTGTAGAGTGCTTTGTACATATCACATGTTAAAGTAAATTTATTTAAACATAAATTTAAGAAACAAATATGTTTTAGAAATGATGCACAAGAAACAAAAGTCATTTTCTGATTTTAAACAATTTGTTTAGAAATTTATGAGTCCTTATGATGGCATGTTTACAAGTAAAATAAACTTAAATTAGAACAGCTTGAGTATTTTGTCAATATATGAATATATTTGCATGTATTAAAACTATGTAAATATTTTACTTTAAATATTTCAAAGAATCTAATATTTAAAACTAATATCATATTTCCTAAATTTGAAATTTATTCAACATACCGTCCTTTACATTCTGAAATTATGAACTCAGATACTCTTATTTTGGTGACCACTACTTTCAGAACTTCAATTAATAGACCCAAGAGGACGACATCCTAACAATTTTGTAGTCCTGACCACTGGAATTATAATTATCTGGTAATATGTTAATTTAAATATGCAAGCCATAACCTCGAAATCAGCCTACCCCTAAAACAGTTAACCTGATACTAATTTTACCTTCCGCATCCCCCAGTACCATGGTATCATCAGTTATTGATTCCCAAAATCCCAACTACTTTTTCCTTGCCCCAAATTTGAATCACTTCCCATGTACATTTATGCTTTCCTTTATAATGTTTATTATTTTTACCTCTATTCCCACACCTTGTCCTTATCTACCATATCTAGGTACTCCATTAATTACTAATTCTTTGTTCTTCATTTGCTCTGCCTGCATTTCAGCTTATGCTTCATAGCACTGCAAAAAACTCCTCCTTAAATAACAATTTCTCGGGGCGCCTGCGTGGCTCAGTTAGGTAAGTGTCTGCTCAACTCAGGTCATGATTTCAGGGTCCTGGGATGGAGCCTCACGTCAGGCTCCCTACTCGGCAGGGAGTCTGCTTCTCCCTCTGCCCCTCCCTTTGCTCCTGCTCTCTCTCTCTCTCAAATAAATAAATAAAATCTTTAAAAAAATACCCATTTCACCATGTTACTTCCATTCTCAAAAACACATGACCACTCTGTAATACTAATACTATAGGGCCCGGGTCATGTGTTTGTTGTAAAAGTTCTAGAAGACCCTGGACAAGCTTTGCACCACTGAACCTTTGTTCATACATTTCCTGCTCTTTGACATTTTTTCCATTCTATTTACTTTAGCAAAACATCCTCAATCTTCACTCATTTATTTATTAATAATATGTGGAATTATCTAGCCTCCTCGTTTCCTTACTAGTCCTCAGACTCACTGAGCACGTCCTTGTCTCAGGACCTTGAACCTGCTGTTTCACCTGCCTAGAGATATCGACGTGGAACCTCCCCTTGCTCCATTCAGATTTCTGCTGTGCTATGGACTCATCATCGAGACATCTCTGTCTTCCTCCCATCATCTCCCTATGTAACTAACATCTTCCTGCCCCAACACTCTATATCTTATCATCATGTTACTTTTTTCCTTATAGGACTTTGCAATATCTGGAATTGTAGAAGAACACAGTAGTACCACCTTATATACGGTTTGGCTTTCCACAGTTTCAGTTACTCCCGGTCAACTACAGTCTGGAAGCAGATGATCCTACTTCTGACGTATTGTCAAGACGTGAATGGTAGCCTAACACTAGATCACAATGCCTATGTCATCCACCTCAGGTTATCTCATCATGTAGGCATTTTAGCATCTCACATCCTTACAAGAAGAGGAAGGGCGAACACGGTACACTAAGATGTTTTGAGAGACAGTGAGAGAAATCATATTCACAAGCATTTTATTACAACATATTGTTATAATTGTTCTGTGGTATTATTAGTTATGGCTGTTACTCTCTTACTTTTCTTAATTTATAAATTAAACTTTATCATAGGAAAATATATCTATAGATATCTATACATATCTATAGATATATATATATACAGGTTATTTACAATTTGGTACTACCTGTGGTTTCAGGACTTAACTGGGGGTCTTGGAACATATCCCCCATGGATAAAGGGGACAACTGGGTATTTATTTGAGCAATAACTCAGTATTTATTGTCCAGTCTTCCCTTCCAAAACAGAAGTCTGAGATATGAGGGCCTATGTCTATTTTGGTCCCTGGCATATTCTCAGTGCTGGAGGTAGGTTTTGCAAACATATTGAGTGTTCGACAAATGCTTCCTGACTGTATTATGATGTCCAATACTGATGGAAGCATTGCAGGAATTGAAACACGTGATAGACACTTCTCCCGAAGAAGATTTCAGTGGAACATCTCCCTTTAATTCTGGAAAATTACAACCGCAAGATCACATAGATTGTCCTCGAAAAGCTTATTCTTACTATACAAAGCTTTACAATTATCAAGCATAGTGGACAGAGTGGGCCTTTCATAGGTATTTTCTCCAACAATAAAGATAAAGTATGCTCTTGCTTTGCATTGCATTTACTTCATCATTTAGGACGGTACCAGCTCACTCGAGTCTCTTCCGATGGTCTTTTGCTATGAACGGCGTATGCAGGTGTGACAGAATGTAAAAATTACTCAGTTCAATGATCCTACAAGCCTTCTGGTATTAGAGAAAACTTTGGTCTTCTAATTAGTGACTCTGCAGTTCTTGGTTTTTCTAATATGGGTCAGTATTCTTTTTGATAGCTGCATACTCTGTCCCAGTCAGTGTTCCATGATTGGGTAAAACATATGTCATTCAAAATCTTCTTTCTCTTTTAGGATTTATTTATTCATTTTAGAGAGAGAGAGAGTGGGAGGAGGGGCAGAAGGAGAGAATCTCCAGCAGCCATCCTGCTGAGCACAGGGTCCAATGTGGGGCTCCATTCTACAACCCGTGAGATCATGACCCAAGGCAAAACTGAGAGTCTAACTGACTAAGCCACCCAGGTGCCCCATTTAAAACCTTCTTGACATGAAATAGGTCACTTCCTACCTGTAGTCAGCTAGACAAAGATTCCCCATTTCCTGTGAATAGAATCCTTAAAGGTAAAAAATATTTCTCTTGGCAGCAGTAGGTGATTCCTTCTTTATTTAAATTGTGTTCAAACTCATCTAGTGATTTCCAAACTTGGTGACATATGAAAAATATCTGAGCTGATTTTTAAAAACAACAGTCCAAAGACCCACCTAGACCCTACTAAATCAGAATCTCAGTAGTGGCACCTAGTAATATTAAAACAAGAAAAAGCACCACACCAATAAATTCTGTTTCAACCAATTTTTGCACCAGATTCAGCAAACATTGATTTCAGTCATGCACAATAACATAATAATTTCCAGCAAATAATGCAATAAAATACATATTTTTTGAGACCTAACAGGCACCCAAATGACCATGTTATAAGATTAATTAATATGTGCATAATTATTGCAATGGTCTAATGAGACGTGAGATTCTCTTACACCCTGATTTTAGCTCACACCAACCATCTGCTATCCTCTTCAGGATTTCTGCACGTGGTTAAGTGCTTAAGATCTCAAGGTCACTGACTCCCAGTTATGGTGTCCACAGGACTCAGAATATCATTCTCACCATATGCAAGTACAGTTTTTATCTCTTTGATTCACACCAACCACACATGAAATCAACCTATATTCCTTAATAGTCTCTGTGTGGGCAAATAAAAATCGGTTAATAAGATTTTTCTTTTATGGTGTGCTGATCTGTAAAACAAATTTTACTGAAAGTTCAGGAGCTGAAGGGCCTTGCACTGCAGTTGTATAAATAGTATCAGATTGGATAATAGATCACACTGTGGTCAACTATCAGCAGAATCGCTTTCGCCCAACTTTTGCCACAGGCCTTAGTGGCCCACCTGCCTGATATGGCTACCTCTGTCCCTCTCTACCTCATCCTTTTCCCTATCATACCCACAAAGTTTCGAATCTACATATGTACTAATTTGCCCCTTATTTTTATTTCATAGTCTTCTTTTATTTAATAAGTTGCACTTTTTTACTTTTTTACTTTTATCTTTTGAGAGAGACAGAGAGAGTTAGGGGGAGGGGCAGAGGGAGAGAGAGAGACTCTCAAGCTGGCTCCCCAATAAGGGGCTCGACCTCATGACCCTGAGATCATGACCTGAGCCAAAACCAAGAGTCAGACACTTAACTCAGTGAGCCACCCAGGTGCCCCTCCTGGTCTTCTTTTAATACATGCCCTTATGACCTCATTTGGAAATCAGGGGAGGGTAAACTATAGGCCATGAACCACATAACATCTCAGCACCTGTTTGTTTGCCTGTTTTTAAAATAAAGCTTATTGGAAAATAGCCACACCCATTCATTTATGTAGAACTTATGACTACATCTGTTCTAAAAATGTAGAGTTGAGTGGTTGCAACAGAGACTATATGTATGATAAGACTAAAATATTTACTCTGTGGCCCTACAGAAAACTGTCAACCTCTTACTAAGGGACTTCCAGAACAGTTTGCTAAGCAGAGACTCTCCACTCCTTAATAAGACTTATGGACCGGATAGTGTTATAATTATTTTCCCACCCATTTCACTTTTTCTCTGGGGAACTATTTACAATTCCTGAAAGTAACATCTGTCCTCCAGATCCTCCCTCCATGTGCCTTATGGAGTACGACATCATATGAAAAATATATTTTAAACATCAGGTACTTTCTCCAGGCTGTCTTCGGAGGGTAGTAACACCACATGCTGAATAGTCCTTAATTATGTTGGCAGCTTTCTTCTTTTGCATCTCAAATGCAATATAAATAAACCCAGTGTGTAATGAATTACTTATTCTCTTCATCTAGAATTGCTGCCATTAGCATACCTTAGAGTAGTGGTTTTCTCATCACTAATCTGAATTTTTTCTACGAGTTTGGATCTAGTTCCTTATATTCTGCTCCAGGTGTTCTGGCTGAAAAGAACCACAGGTAAATTAAGGGAGTTTAATTCCATATTTCAGATTGTAAGCTGTACTTACCTCTTCCTCTAACTCAGTGCTCAACCACACCTTCATTTCTCCTGGAAGGAGGTGAGAGCAGTACTCTGAACTTCGCATTTGCAACTATTGCTTTCTGACTGTGCCTTATAGGTTGGATGCATAGCGAGTTTGTTCATGCCGCCATCAGGGAGCCTGTTTAATTACACCAGGTCTGTTTCATTGCAGCTGAGTTTCCTCTAGTACCCAGGGCCAGCAGGTCAGGTTGAGCTCCGATGAAATTTCCTGCAGGTCTTAGATGACTGGAGGAAGGCACGAATGTCCTCGGCTTAAAATTACTAGCATCAAGATTTAGTTTTGACTGAGAGGGAAGGCTGCCTCCCTAGCTTACCTATCCGATTGGCCCTCTTTCTCCCACAGCCAGAGCCACTTCTGCATTCTAAGACCCACAAGTTAGAAAAAAATATATTAATAAGTTTGAAGAAGTAGAAGATGCCTAGAGTTATTCTATAAAGTCTGAAATTTTTGAATAATTCATTATAGATAGTATATCTCCTGTGTTTCCAACTAAGTTTGTGCTGCAGAAAATCTTTCAGAATTGCCTTTATGGTACAAACAAAAAAAGAAATAAAAATAAAAATGAACAATTGCTTTTATGCTATAAGTTTCCCTATTTTTAAACATATACATGATTGTTTTCTCCTTCTTATTAGTATATTGTCCTAACTAAGCATGAGCAAGCAGGCCACTATGAACTTCAACTCATTTATGGCAAAGGAGCCAAGAATAGACAATGGGAAAGGACGGTCTCTTTAATAAATAGTTTTGGGAAAGCTGGACAACCACATCCAAAAGAATGAAAGTGGAGTGCTATCTTACACCATACACAAAAATTAACTGAAAATTGGTTAAAGAATTGAACATAAGACCTGAAACCATAAAACTTCCAGAAGAAAGGCCAGTTGCTCGACATAAGGTAAGTTCCTGGATGATGATGATTTTTTGAATCTGACACCACAAGCAGAAGCAACAAAAGCAAAAATAAACAATCACCAAACTAAAACGCTTTTGCACAACAAAGGAAACCATCATTAAAATAGAAAGGCAACTTACTAAACAGAAGAAAATAATAGCAAATTGTGTATCTGATAAGGGGTCGATATCCAAAATATATAAAGAACTCATACAACTCAATGGCAAAAAAAAAAATCTGATTAAAAACTAGGTGGAGGACCAAAACTGACATTTTTCCAAAGAAGACATACAGATGGTCAATAGCTCCTTGAAAATATAAACAAACAAAAAACTTATACACCAAGAACATTCATAACCATTGTGCAAATGCGTTAAACATACATTGTCAAATTAAATCCTGAAAGGTATTAAAATAATGCACACAAACATATTACCAAATATAAGTACATGGGTTTGGTAATGGAAATGTAAGATGACTCATTTAGAAAATATATTGATGTTTTTCACCAAATTAATATGTGAAAATATTAAGGAAGAAAGATCAGGATTTCAGATATAAGTGAACTTATGCCTGGGATGCAAGGGTGGTTCAACATTCGCAAATCAATCAACGTGATAGAGCACATCAATAAAAGAAAAGACAAGAACCGTACGATCCTCTCAATTAATGCAGAAAAAGCATTTGACAAAATAAACGTCCATTCCTGATTAAAACTCTTCAGAGTATAGGGATAGAGGGAATAGAGGGAACATTCCTTAATATCACCAAAACCAGCTATAAAAAGCCCACAGTGAATATCATTATCAATGGGGAAAATCTGAGAGCTTTTCCCTTAAGGTCATGAACATGACAGGGATGACCACTCTCAGTGCTATTGTTCAACATAGTACTGGAAGTCTTATCCTCAGCAATCAGACAACAAAAAGAAATAAAAGGTATCCAAATTGGCAAAGAAGAAGTCAAACTCTCCCTCTTTGCAGATGACATGATACTTTACCTGGAAAACCCAAAAGACTCCACCCCAAAATTACTAGAACTCATACAGCAATTCAGCAATGTGGTAGAATAAAAATTCAATGCACAGAAATCAGTTGCTTTTCTCTATGCTAACACTGTAACTGTAGAAAGAGAAATTAAGCAATCAAGTCCATTCACAATAGCAACAAAAACCATAAGATACCTGGAATAAACCTAACCAAAGAGGTAAAGGATCTATATTCTAGAAACTATAGGACACTTATGAAAGAAATTGAGGAAGACACAAAAAGATGGAAAAGCATTCCATGCTCATGCATTGGAAGAATAAACATTGTTAAAATGTCTATTCTGCCCAGAGCAATTTATACTTTCAATGCCATCCCTATCAAAATACTATTGACATTTTTCAAAGAGCTAGAACAAATAATCCTAAAATTTGTATGGAACCAGTAAAGACACCAAATCACCAAGGGAATAAAGAAAAAGAAAAACAAAGCTGGGAACATCATGCTACCTAACTTAAATATATTATAAAGCTGTGATCACCAAGACAGCATGGTATTGGCACAAAAACAGACAATAGACCAGTGGAACAGAATAGAGACTCCAGAAACGGACCCTCATCTCTATAGTCAACTAATCTTTGACAAATCAGGAAAAAAACATCCAATGGAAAAAAGACAGTCTCTTCAATAAGTGGTGCTGGGAAAATTGGACAGCTATGTATAGAAGAATGAAACTGGACCATTCCTTTACACCATACACAAAGATAAACTCAAATGGATGAAAGACCTCAATGTGAGACAAGGATCCATCAAAATCCTGGAGGAGAACATAGGCAGCAACCTCTTCGACATCTGCCGTGGTAACTTCTTTCAAGACACATCTCCAAAGGCAAGGGAAACAAAAGCAAAAATGAACTTTTGGGACTTCATCAAGATAAAAGTCTTCTGCACAACAAAGGAAACAGTCAAAAAAACTAAGAGGCAGCCCACGGAATGGGAGAAGATATGTGCAAGTGACATTACAGATAAAGGGCTGATATCCAAGATCTATAAAGAACTTCTCAAACTCAACACTCAAAAAACAAATAACCCAGTCAAAAAATGGGCAGAAGACATGAACAGACACCTCTCCAAAGAATACATACAAATGGCTAGCAGACACATGAAAAAATGCTCAACATCACTAGCCATTAGAGAAATACAAATCAAAACCACAATGAGATGCCACCTTACACCAGTTAGAATGGCAAAAATTAACAAAACAGGAAACAACAAATGTCGGTGAGGATGTGGAGAAAGGGGAACCCTCTTATACTGTTGGTGGGAATCCAAGCTGGTACAGCCACTCTGGAAAACAGTATGGAGTTTCCTCAAGATGTTAAAAATAGAGCTCCCCTATGACCCAGCAATTGCACTGCTAGATATTTACTCCAATGATATAGATTTAGTGAAAAGAAGGGGTACATGCACCCCAATGCTTATAGCAGCAATGTCTACGATAGCCAAACTGTGGAGGAGCCAAGATGCCCTTCAACAGATGAATGGATAGAGAAGATGTGGTCCATATATACAATGGAATATTATTCAGCCATCAGAAAGGATGAATACCCAGCATTTGCATCGACATGGATGGAACTGGAGGGGATTATGCTAAGTGAAATAAGTCAAGCAGAGAGAGACAACTATCATATGGTTTCACACATATGTGGAACATAAGTAATAGCACAGAGGACCATAGGAAAGGAGGGAAATCTGAAGGGGGAAAAATCAGAGAGGGAGATGAACCATGAGAGACTATGGACCCCAGGAAAAAAACCTGAGGGTTTCAGAGGGGATGGGGATGAGGGGATGGGGTAACTGGGTGATGGGTATTAAGGAGGGCATGTGTTGTGATGAGCACTGAGTGTTATACATAACTAATGAATCACTGAACATTACATCAAAAACTGATGATACAGTGGCTAACTGAACATAATAAAAACATACTAATAATACTAATTAATATAAGGTAAATATTAAGCATATAAAACTATATAATAAATATAAATATATAATAAATACATTATTTAATAATACATTAAACATATAATATATGAATATATTAATGGCATATTAAATATTCTATATTAAATATTAGATATATAATATGTCTTAAAATGCACAGATTTACCCGGCCTCCTCGCACCACACATATAGATACACACCCCCTAAACATATACTAAGAGTTTCCCACATATGACACCCTTCTCTTTTTCAAGACATAAAAAAGTAATTTGTATAATGTGGCAATTAATTTAAAAAAATAATTTAATTTGAAGTATTTAAGTCCAAAAATTTTAAAAATATATATCAATTTAATCCAATAATTTAATAATTTAAATTATTAAATAATTTAAATCCAATAATTTAAAAAAATATATCTCAATTCACTATACTTCTGTTTTTCTGCACAAAATGATACTTTATTCCTCTTCCTAGGGCTCAGAATCAGTATGACAATTAAAAACCATTGAAAGTTCTTGCTGATGCTGCTAATTGGGAAAGACAAAAATTAAGAGGCAATTTTATTCTTTCTAAATTTCAACTTATGAATACTGAAAATAACTGCTTGGAATACAGATCTAATCTGGAGGTATGTACATTTGGATAAATTCTTTCTGACTGAAGAAAAATCCCCTATGCTACCACCTGTATTAAAAATCTTTTTGAAAGCTAAGCCTCTCTCTCCATGGAAAAGGATTTCTCCTCTCCTACCTAAAATATCAAAGATAAATTGAACACTGTTGAAAATTATGGATTATCTAATAACCTTAAATAGTGAGAGCAATGCTCAGTGCTTACTGTATTAAATGGTGAAGATTCCTTCTCCCTCTTTTCCCCCATGATTTCAAGTTATAGAAAAGTTGATAAACATTAACATCTAGCTCTCATTTCTTACAGGATAAATCACTAAACTTAAATTTGCAAGGGAAGGAATAATAATGTGCACACACTTTACAAATTCTATCCCAAGCTACTCATATATGGAAAATGTGAGGAAAAAATCTCTACAGTGTCTTTCACACATATCTATATGACATAACAATAGCTCACATGTGAGAAATAAATTCCTTGCAACTTTCTTGCATTTTTAGTCAATTAATTGTTACCCGAATTTAATTAAACAAAGACAATGTGAGAATATAACACCAATAGAATAAAACAAGATCAGGAATCCAAGAAAACTAACTGTCCATCAGGAAGAACAAAACAAAACAACAGAGAATATAAAAGCTATGGAGAACAAAGAAAAATCAACATGGGGTAAAATAATGTAACAAAAATAAATAATTGGAAGGTAGTTTCATTTTCCTCAATGAGAAGATAATTATTAAGAATAGACAATTCTCCAGAATTAGCTTAATACAGTTCCAATTAAATACATGATAGAAATTTATAAAATTTGAAAAGCAAAACTTCAAATTTGTTAAAAAGAATATATACAAGAAGAACTAAAAGTGTTTAAAAACACTGAGGTATAACTCTGTAGTATAAATCAAAACATAATCTAAATTAAAATAAAGATCAGGTGGTATAGTTAGAAGAATGGCATCTTCTACTTGGTGTTTATTTTAATATAATATGTTATGTGCATATGTATGTGTATATAGATACATATATAATTAACATATATAAAAGCTCTTAAAGTATTATTTCTCTTTCAAAGAACTAAGCCAACTCTTTGATTTAATAGTTATGCAACCCATGGGCTCCAAGTGATATAATGAAGTATTTTCCCTCCAATCCAGCATTCTCAGTATTCCTTATTGTTAATTACCTGCTTTTGTCTTATATTCCCAGTTAGATTATAATTTTTTCAAAAGATATAAAAATATATTCGGTTGTGACATTTAAAAGAATTTAGCATAATATTGCATACACTGAAATTCTTCATAAACATCTTTTCAATTATTGATTTATCTCAATTTCTTGTAAATTTTCACCATAAATGTCAGTCATTAATATCATATAAAACAACTATATAATTGTATCATTATTAAAAGCACAGATATCCATCAATAAGCGATCTTAAGTATTGATAACAGCACATGAAGAAACAAAGACACTGAATTCTACAATATGTATAATTCAATTGTCTATTTACTATACAGTTTATAGAGGTCGAGCAAATAGGCATGGTTCACTTTGTAAAAACTTTATTGGATAATGGTAAACTGAAGTTTTAAAAACTCACATAACATTTTATGAATGACAACTAAATTTCATTATTATATATGTATATATAGTAGAAATAAATATGTATATACATAATCAACTTAAAGTTAGTTTTTAGATCTTTGATGCTTTTTTTTTTTTAGATCTTTGCTTTAAATGCTTTAAATTAACATCTAAACCATCCACTATCTCTAGGTTTCCTGCCAATGAGGCTGTATGGCCCAAGCCTTACTGCTAGAAAAATGCATGCCCTGGTCTATAGAACTATGTAAAGATAATCTCTTAGGAGGGGTGGTGGCCGTTGTGTTGTATCTCCTGTTAATCCCAGCTCCGCAAAAGGTGGCAGGTGATAGCTCTCATTTTCAGACTTTTCAGGAATTGTTTAAAGAGAGTCGCGTTGCTCAAAATCATCCCCTATTCCTATGCAACCTGTAACCAATTACTAGTCATCTTGGGCCCCAAATCCCAGTGTCCTAGCCCCACCCTGGAACGTTCTGAAGGGTTGCTTGGTCTTTAGAGCTCACTTCTATGGTGGTAGAGGCCTTTGGAGAGACTCTGTTTAGACCAACTCCTCACTCTGCCCAGTGTTCTTTCTCTCCCTTTCCCTCAAGTGTTAATCCTGATAAACTAATAAACACTCTGCATGTTAATCTGTTTCAGTTTCTACTTCTTTAGGAATTCAACCTGTGACAGAGTCTTTTCCATGTTATCTTCATGTTATTTTTGTATATACAGAGCCTGTGGAACTATCTTCCCATTGATATAACCAATCTTGCTATTGACTTTGTGTGAGGAAGCACACCCTTATATAATTGTTCAAATATCTTTAATAAGACCCTAGATCCTATGTATAATGTCTACTACATCCACAGAATGCAGGTGTTTGACATAATGTAAAATTTATTGTGGATACAAGATAGCTATGTATGATAAAACATTATTTTATTTGTGCTAAGATGTCAAAACACTTTTCCTAACTTCTTGTGTGTTGAGTCCAGTTCTTCTATACAAGAATGACGTAAGAATTATTATGCCAGGCTGTCACTTAGCACTAGAATTTATTAATCCATATTTTCAGAGCTGCTTGCTCATTAATACTAAGAAATACTGTGGAAAGTAACAAATAATAATAAGTTAAATATTTCCATTATACAAATGGAGCTGTTATTTTCAGCCACACGTTCGTGTTAAACAGCTTCTTCAAAGTAAAAGTTTGTAGATGTCTTGCTTCAATCAGCAGTACTTTCTCATCTATATTCATGACTTTTTCAGGGTCTATGCAGTTAGACTTCAGAATCATGAGTCACAACCTTATTTCACAAAGAATCTTATTTCAATCCATTGGTGGATATTGAAGTCTGAAGTGATAAAATGTAAGGGTCTTATAGGGCGTAGCATTGCTCTAAAAATATGGAGAATTTTGGACTTGGTGCCCTGTTGACAGTCACACCAAAAGGAGTTTTAGAAGATTTACCAGTCTATACTTTTATGAATATGAAAAGTACTTTTACAACTGAAAAAAATTTTTTAACTGCAAGAAACTCCCAAAATTGTGTTCCCTTTTCTTTTCAAGAAATGTACAATGGGCTACTAGCTCATTTATTCCATTCATTAAAGACTAATACAATCATAAATTGGTATGTATATATATATATGCATATATATATTTAGTAATGTATTAGAATCCTTGTTTTAGCAAATATCTGCAGAATTTATCATGTAGAATTGGAAATTGTTAACCAAAGTCGTCTAAAAAATAAAATGTATATCATTAACATTTGAGTAAAAATTACTATGTTTAAGTATAAAATATGATTTAATAATTATATAGTGGCCTGGATTCATTTCAGTAAGAAACTTCATGCTATTACATCAAAAGGATCCATTGAGTGCTACACTCATAAGTATTATTTGCGTTTTAAAACATGGCTATTTTAGGGACACCTGGGTGGCTCAGTAGGCTAAGCGTCTGCCTTTGCTCAGGTCATGATCCCAGAGTCCTGGAATCAAGTCATGCTTTGGGCTCCTTGCTCAGCAGGAAGCCGGCATCTCCCTCTGTCAGCTGCTACCACCTGCCAGTGCCCTCTCTCTCTCTTTCTCTGACAAATAAATAAATAAAATCTTAAAAAATAGGGGCACCTGGGGTGCTCAGTCGTTAAGCGTCTGCCTTTGGCTCAGGGCGTGATCCTGGCATTCTGGGATCGAGCCCCACATCAGGCTCCTCCACTGGAAGCCTGCTTCTTCCTCTCCCACTCCCCTTGCATGTGTTCCTCTCTCACTGGCTGTCTCTATCTCTGTCAAATAAATAAATAAAATAAAATAAAAAATACTTGCTTAAAAAAATAAAACATGGCAATTTTAATATCCAAGCCATTGCTTTTTATTGTACAAATAGTTTATGATGCTATGCAATTATAATGCTAGGCTCTGATCTACTATTTCTCAAAAATTTCCTAATTAATTTTTATATTCTACTTAGGAAAAGGACTTAGTCTCAGCTTCTAAATAGAGCATATAAATTCAGCATGACTTCAACTAGCAGACACGTGAATGAAAGGCTATCAAACACCAGTTCATTGAATAAGAATTTTCTGAACGAAACACTTGGTTTCTATCCTTGTGATGGACAACGATAGATGAACTTGACAGAATCATATCCAGTTAACTGGAAGAAATAAATTTTCCTAAGGATTTATACTGGCTATGTGAAATAGAAGTAGCACAAAATACTCATAAGCACAGTCTTTGCATTCAAAACAATACACTGATATGCACACATTGTACTGCTGTTCTACTCTAAACTCAACTGAGAGTATCCTCTCCTCCTCTTAGTATATCTGCCACTGTAGTCCGTATATGTCACCTGCTTTACTGTTACCTGCACCCTTTCTTTAAAGAGTCATTACTAGTCAATTGCAGGTGTTATTCATGGCCGTTAAAGCCACATGCATAAAGATAGCACTGCTCATCCAACCTTAAAATGGAATATAAGAGCTAAGAGCTTCTGGCAATGCAGACAATCTTGAACATATGACATTAAGTTCTTCTGCAATGAGAAATACGTAAAGTGCCCACTTCCAAGTCACTGCAGTGAACAAAAGCTGTGATATTGATCTAGAGTCACATTTTTTCAAGATCACGTGAGGTCATCACTGTTTGAGTTTGTTATTCAGGGACATGCTTCTGGCACTTAGCCTTGTCATTCAGGCACATACTTGAAATGCATCTAAAAAGAAATAAATATATAAGAGGTATTTATAGAGCTCTGTGTTGGGTCCGCTTCTGCTCTACCATATGCAGCTGGGCCTCCGTACCTAGGGCAAAGGAATCAATTCAGAAGTAGTCCTTCCCACTCCTGCCCCCAGCTCATGGCAAACTCATATTGTCTCAATATCACCTCATAGGGCCCCACCAAAAAAGATGGTGCTCTTGCTTTATTTATCTTTATACTCCTGTACCTGGCACTTGGACATTACTAAATATATGTTGGTAAAAATAATTAATTGGATCACAAATAGCTTGATATAAGAAGGAGTCAGCTTTTGATCAGGGAATCAGGGGTCTCTCTCTCTCTTACTCTCTCTCTCTCTCTCTATGTATATATCTACATACACACATATATACAAACATTAAAAAATTTTTTACCTAATAAAAATTCCAAATAATTTTAAATCTAGATTAGAATTTCTTAAATAATTATATCAGAGTGTTATCATTTAGCTATTGTTTTTAATGATATAGCCATCACTTTATAAAAGACTATTTAAATTATTTTATTAATATGTGTTAAAATAATGCAAAAGCATTAGATATGCTGTAGTGTGCTGCCATGCCTAAGACCCCAGACTTCTCTATCAGAAAAAAAAAGATTCATATGTAGAATAAAGGTATTTGCTAGAACGATGTTGTCCTACAGGACTTTCTGCAGTTATGAAAATGTTTATAAATGTTTGTAACTCAGTGCTTTCCAATAGAGTAATAGTAGCCACCTAAGGCTATTAAATGTCTAAACTGTGGCTAGGTCAACCATGAAATTAATTTTTTAAAAATCATATTATTTTAATTAATTTTAAATTTAAGTATTCATAACTATATAAAACTACCAGTTACTCATTAGGCAGTTCACTTCTAGAAAGTCACAGAGAAAACAAAACTTCAAAACACTTATAATTTGATAACTGTGAAATTGTAAATAAGGCATTAAAAATGAGGGTCATAGGAAAAAAATGAACCAAAATTATTATAAAATAAATAAGACAGAAAAAAGATTTTCTTTATTGATTGAATGCCAGAAAAATATTTTTCCTTTTAATTATTCAGAAGGATATTTCAGTTTCTTATCTGTCCAGAACTCATCAGATGCTCGTTGGCCTGTGATAAATATAAAACCACCAACATTATTAAAGATAACTTAGCATTCAAAATAGACAATTCAAAAGAAGAGAAAGTAATCTAGCATTGGCCACTGCTTAGAGCAAAATGTTTATTTAAATGACTTTTCATGATATAACCAATTACAATCATGATCATTAACTCAAGATATTGTTTGATCTCTATATTCGATCTTAGTAACAAGAATCTCAATGTGGGGAATTTTTAAGATTTTGTACAATGCTCTGGGTCACACAAAATCCACTATATGCCTTTCAGTTACATTCATTAAAGTTAGACCAACAAAAATGTCTTAATTAAAACTTACAAGTCTAAGTATACAATTATTTTTAATATAGTCATTTCTAGTCATTATACATTGCAAAATAACATGATGAGTTGTTTAAGAGAGAAAATTCAGTTTAAGAAGTAAATTTTTGCCCCAGTGTGAATTTGGTAAAGCCATCAATAAAACACTAAATATTCGGCACTGTTGGATTTGGGGGTGGAAATGTTAGGTGTACTAGACACTCCATCTTGGATGCCAAAATTAAAACAAACAAATGAACGACAATGTAAAACCTCCCGGGTTGAAATCCATTAAGAAATAAGTTGCAAGAAATCCACATAAATCTACATGTCAGGCAATAGAAGGATGGGGTGATGAGAGCAGGTGAAAAATCTCCAGCTACAAGAACTTTCAAAATATCTGCTATCGAGGCAACCTGTCCTGGAGTAGCCATCCCTCTTTCAGCATAGGGGTGAAAGAATACGCCCTTCTTGCAGGAATTACGCATTCTTTAGTGAGGACTCCGGACATACTCTGCTTTGCATTTTTCATTCCATCAATAAAACTCTCCAGTCTGAGTCAGGCCCTCCTTCCTGGGAAAAGTTAAAGGTGGGGAGGTGAGACAAGAAAGCAACTCTGGTGTGGATGGAATCCTCTGGAGATGTGAGGCCAGAGAATTACCCATCCCCCAGCAAGAAAGGTGAGGAAATCATACAAGCTGTGTGAGTATGTTGAACTTCTAAGGTGCTACTTACGTGTTCACTGCAAGTTGACTTTGATTGGGCTCCCCTGTTCTGGGGAGTCTGCTTCTCCCTCTTTCTCTGCCCCTCCCCCTGGCTAATGCTCTCTCTCTCACACTCTGTCTCTCACTCACTCTCTCTCAAATAAATAAATAAAATCTTTAAAAAAATAAATTTAATTTCTCAGCTGTTCAAACTATTTGAAATGAATCTTTGTATCACTAAGTCAATAAAAATAAAGTTTATCATGGGAAAAGAACCAAATATGCTATCTAAAAATTAAATAGTCTATGGCTTGCTGGAAGGCAAGATTATGCTAAGATTTTTAATTTTTTCTCTCTGAACTGATAACTTCAGCTGTTTCTTTTCTGCCTTGTGCTTTCCTTCCTGTCTTCTCCTTCCTGTTCTTTCTCCAACCCTCTCTTCCTGCGGCTTTTCCTCCTCTCTTCATCCTCCTCCCCAGCCTCCTGTCTCTTCTCTCCACATTTGTTCTTTTCTCCTTCTTCCCCATTTCTGTTTCTCTTTGTTTCTCTTCTCACTGATTTGTCACCATCTCTCAAATACACACAGCACGGATCCCACAAATCATCAGTTTTCTGTTCAGGACAGAGAATACCAATTATTATCTGGAAAGTCCATTTAAAATCTCTCTTTCCAGCTACATATCTGTGTGAGGTCATATGTTTTTCATGTATTTAAAAAAATGTATCCTAACATATTGGATGCTGAAGCCGTCATAACATGCCAGCAATCTCCCATTCAACTAGACTTTAAGGATATTTGCAAAATTTTTAAAAAATGATGTTCTCACTATTTTTTTATTTTAAAAAATATGGCTATATAGCATAGTCTATGCATGTATTTCATGTGTGTGTTTGGATTTTTCAAAAGCTGAATCTATTTCCTTTTCTATCTTCTATATCAGAAAATATAAATCGTGTGTGTTTTGTCAATATATTTATTTTCTTTCTGTCTTTGCTGCTCTTTAAATTATCAGGTGTTCTCAGATACGTACTGACACTTGATGTGTTATTCCTATATAAGATTGGGGTTTTAAAATTTTCATTGGAGCATGTCAACTGATTGGTGATATTAGTTCCATAGTTTAGTGGATCACCTGATTATGGAACTCCTCACGGCAGTTTTTGTGGGTCTGGCAGCCAACATTCTGGGAGTTTGCATGAAGTGTGCTGGGACTTCCAGCTGTATTTAAGAGTTGACTCCAGGGGCTCCTGGCTGGCTCAGTGGGTTAAAGATCTGACTTCAGCTCAGGTCATGATCTCAGGGTCCTGGGGTGGAGCCCCACATGGGGCTCCCTGCTCAGCAAGAACTCTTGTCTCCCTCCCTTTCTACCCCTACCCAAATAAATAAATAAATAAATCTTTAAAAAAATTGACTCCATTCACGTATCTTGTTTGTACCCTCATCCTCAACTTTGCTTTGCATCCCTCAGTCCAGAGAGATTTGGTTTACCCTCTAATAAGGTAAACTTTCTTTCACTGTACTGGGGAAGGGCCAGTAGAGACTGTCATGGAAACTGGGGATTCATTGATTTTAAAATTCCTGTTTTAGCCACTCCCTTCAACATCTCCTTCCTGAAATACCTTGGGCCACTAAATTTGAATCTGGGGAATTCTAAAGAGAAAATCCAGTCTGTTTCTCTGCTCTCCTCCCAACCAATTTTGGTGACTTTTCTGCTGTACAACTTGAAGCTTCTTTTCTGTTTTTGATTCTGTGTTTAATGACAGGTTTCCTCCACTCTCCAAAAGGACTTACGTTCTTATGAAACCTTTCACCAGCTGAAATGACATAAAGCAAAGAAGCGATTACCATTGATTTATATGGAAAAATTTACGAGCATTCCCAGACACCAAAAATCACCTCTTTTAGGCTTTTCTGCTACCTTAAGACACATCTTGCTAATGGATATACAAAATAGAGATAAAGCCCAGATGCTCACTCACAGTTTAAAGCCCTGGGGGCTGGACCCTGAGATGCTGAGCTTGGTTTCAGGGGAAGGAGCCAGGTGGTACCACACTGGCCGCTAGGGTGTGCACTGCCCCTCACCCACCCACTGCAAAACTAACACTGGCCATTATTTCTGCTTTTCACCTTTTTAATTAAAAGCAAAAATTCTCTCCAGATTTCTTTCAATAAGTGACAACAGGTACAAGTAGGTCTTTGGGGAAAGTGAAGTGGCTTATTCGAACTTCTGAAAAGCAGGAGATACCTGTATTTTATTTTCTGGAAACCCCCCCCCTCAAATAGCATAATAATTATATTTTAATGCAAGTACATCATGCATGTACACTTCTTAAAATTTCAGTAAATATCAGCAGCAGAATATAATCTTTACCAGGATAGAGTAAAAAATCTGCCATTTATCCCTGAAGCATACTCCTTTCATAGATAAGTCCTTTCCCACCAAAAAATAAAGATATGTGGTATTAGAATTCTCCATGACAACACAGAAAATCTTAATAGATCCAGAGAAACAGGGTAAATATATTTATGAGATTAATTATATGACCTTAAACTAAGAATAATTTCATCTTTGCCTCTGGACAACTGGTAGCCTAACATTTCACATAAGCATGGATTTATGTAATCATTCTAATTAATTTAAATCCTGTGTCTTCTGTGGCTTCATGGTAAAAAAATAATTTTATACTTAACAGTATGTTTCAGTGTTCGCCACTGATTTTCTTAAGGACAAACTTTCTATGTGTTTAGTCTATGTGCTAATGCATTGACAAATATAATGGGAATGAAATTTTTTTTTTAAAGATTTTATTTATTTGACAGAAAAAGAGAGCACAAACGGGGTCGGGGGGCCGGACAGGGAGAAGCAGCTCCCTGCTGAGCAGGGAGCCAGAGCTGGGTTGATCCCAGGACCCTGGGATTATGACCCGAATGGTAGGCAGACACTTAACCAACTGAGCCACCCAGGCGCCCCAATGGGAATGAAATTTAATGATCAATATTACTGAAAGGTCTTTTTTTCCTAGAGTAATAATGTCTGAAACTTGACTGTAACTTATATATATAAAGTATCACGTCTTATCTTTTTTGCTGTTTAGGGAATGGAAAATGTAAGAAGCAAATGACTATAAACAGTAAACATTTTTCCTTTCTTTTTGGCTGAAAACTATTATTTCTTCCTCGAATTTCCGGGGTTACACAAAGGGTTCCTAGAAGGGGTTATGGGAAGGGATTTTATTGCTAACGCAAGAATTTATTGAACTAACACTGTAGAAGTCATAATGCTGGGGACCTGGGATGATCTGTATTTTCAATTACCTAAATATTGATAGGTAAGCAATGATTTGTTCTTAGTACAAGGTTCTGAGCACAATGTGAAGTATCTGTGGAGAAAAAGTTGCGAGATTTCCTCACCGTAACAAGTAGATCATCTTTTATCTTGCTGGCCAATACGATTCATGAATATCTGAAAGCAAAATAATGCAGTTGATTTCAAAGCAACAGAATACAAGCAGTGGGATAGTAGACATAGGAACCAGGAATGAATGTCAGGTTCACAGTTGAGAAGTTCAATTTTTATAAATGCAGAGTGAATTTGGGAAGTCCTTTCAGTTAACATGCATTAAGATATATCTATCAGCTGAAGAAAAGGAGCAAAAGAGTGAAATGAACTTGAAACCCCAATGAAAACAATCCAGAACATGGTTAAAATTGCAGTTAGCAGCTGTCAGCATTCACTCACACGATTTGCTAGCTCTCAGCAAAAGTACATTAATGATTTACCAACAATCACATTTGTGAAAACTTTTATAAATGATAATTTTTTTGTTGTTGTGAAATGTTTTCTAAAGTTTATTGTCAAATTACTTCATTCTGTTTATTTTCCACCTTTCGAATTTAAAGAGATTTGTTTGGGGAGTACTAAATTATACTAAATTAATATATATGTTAAAAAAGGAATAATCTATAAAGTAACTTACATTCAAGCAGCCTCGCTTCTCTCAAAAATTACGCTAGATGCTCCGTTTTCAAATGGCTGCTTCAAGAAAAGTGCAAGAGACATACTCTTTGATATTTACGTGGAAACTTTTATAGTTCTATCTGCTTGCATGTACTGCTGCCCCTTGGGTTTCTCTGTCTCTGCCACTTTGTCTCTCTTTTTTCATCAAACACTACATCTGCAAAACTCTCCCTGTAAGAATGAATAAACAGAAAAATCCTTTGAACACACATTGTCAAATATATTCAAACACATAATTTTTTCCCCTGCATTTGCTTTAAATATTAAATGATGTTTGTCTCCATTTGGTATCACTATTAGAAATTCTAAATTAAAACTGACTATTGGTTCATTATTGGTCTCTGGAAGGTTCTAGAAATTTATATGTTTTAGTATTCTTGAAGTTCACTGTCTATTGTCCCGTGTGGGATTTGGTTATCTATCCTCTTTAGTTTTCCAGCAGCTGTTAGGTTTGAATTCTTCTGTCTTTCTTACTTAGTAATTCTTGATAAATATTCCTTCAGATACTTCTGATTTTTTTTCTCTCCCTTTGGGACTCCAATTTTATGATAAGTAAGTGCTCTTGTCCAGCATATAAGTGTTGTCTCTTCTATTTCTTCATGCCTCTCCCCGTGTCTTTTAACTTTGCTTGCATAGACTTTCTATCATTATCACTTCTTTATGACTTCTGGAAGAGTTCCCTAATGGCATCTTCCAGCTTAATTAAATCTCCTCAGCTACTTATTTTGATATTTAGTTCATCAACAGAGTTTTTATTTCACTCCTGCTATCGTTCATACCTAGAATTTCCCTTTGAGTCAGCATTTTATCAGGTTATTCTTGCTTTTTATTTACAATATTATTTCATGACCTTTTCAGGGTGTTTATGTGTAGCAGAGATAAAAAATTTTTTTTCTATTTTGTCTATTATTAGTTTCTTAGTTAATTTATTTCTCTTTAAGGCCATTATGGTAGCCAGAGTACCAGCATAGTTTTCCTGTGAGCTCAAATTGCCTTGGGGTTATCAGGTAAATTGGCAGGTGAAATACACAAGAAGGAAGGGTCAAATCTCAGCCCTCACTTGTGGCACTCTTGCTGGGGATGGAGAGGTGAGAAACCCTTCAGGTCAGTCAGCTCCCACTCGGCCACACTGATTAATTGTTAGTTTTGTGTGTCAACTTTGCTAGGCCATGATACCCACTTTTGGGTCAAACACTAGTCTGGGTTTTGTTGTGAAAACTTTTTTTTTTTGATGTGATTAGCATTTATATAAGTAGATTTAAGTAAAGCATATGACTATCCATAATATGGGTGGACCTCATCCAGTCAGTTGTGAAAATCTTCAGGCAAAAAACAAGAGGTATTTGGAGGAAGAAGAAATTCTGTCTTCAGATTGCCTTTGGACCAAAAGTGCAACACCAGCTCCTCCCTGGGTCTTCAGGTTGCCTGCCTGAAGATTAGACTCTCTCTTATAACAACCTTGATCCCCATCTCTTCACTCACACCTGTCCCAGGATTGCTGAACCAAAACCACATTTCTTTCTGATAATACAAAGCATGAGAAGGCAAGATTGATCCAGAACAACATGGAGAAGAAAGGTGAGCACACATCAAGTGCTTTCCTCCAACGGGTACTTTTTTGAGCCACCCAAGTACCCCCAACGGGTACTTTCTTGCCTCCCTCACCATCTACTACTGGCCTCACACTGCAGCGCTTAGCACTGGCCTTTATGCTAGAAAGAAAGCCATCAATGCTTTTAACACTTAGGGTTGTTCGTTAGCGTTCTGTAATTACAGTATCTCTAGGTTTGGGTCTTGGGAAGGATGTCAGGAGATACTATACGATATTCAGTTATTTATCTTGTCAGACTGGAGCAAAATATGTTATCTGGTTCATGACAATAAAAAAATCTATCTAGAAGCTTTAATGTCTCTTTTTTGACAATTTTAATGATTTATCTCCCTGCATATATTGAAGTTGTTTGTTTTGCTTTAAAAATCATTTTAAACACTTAAAAATAACTTTATCACATGATTCCATAACATAACTGCAAGTAGAAAAATACTAATATATGAAGTGTGAGATGGAGGTACAACTTTTGCAATGGCAAAAAAAAGAAAAAAATTGCCCCTTTATACAAAGGATCTATAAAGAGGGAGGAGGAGAAGGAACAACAGGAAAGGAGGAAGAGAGTGGTGTCTGCTGATGAAGAAGTCTAAAGCATAAAAAGTGAACAAAGATATTTTATTTCTTTAATTTTTACTTTGATGCCTCACGCAATATAATGCTTAAACACTCTGCAGGTCTTCGCATCCTTGGGTAGCAAGGTGACAATGCTCTACACTTGTTTCAATTCATCCTTATTGTGCATATAATCGTACATACAAGCAACCCTTTGAAATAGCTTTGGGTTGATATAAGATTGTAAATTCTGTTTAGTATCACAGAATTAAAATAAAGGTGTTCGTATGAGATTTTAGTTATAAAATGAAACTCAGTTCAAGGCGTTCTAAAGCCATTGAGGGAAGAGTGAAGGAAATGCCAGTGAGGCCCTTGGCTAGTTACTTCATGGTCAGATCACTTGCTTTGCTCATCTCACATCATGGAAAATAAATTTCAAATTGATTAAACTTTTAAATGCAAACCTCAGATCTAAAGAAAATATGGGTTATTTAAAGGCCTCTTTTTTTTTTTTTACAAAGACACATGTTTTATCAAAATGCATTCCCTTAATGTATCAAAATGTTTATTCCTACGCTTTCGTATGTATTTTTATTTAGAAGAGTTTTTAAATAGATATAAGAATAAACTCTGCTAGCTTTGTAATTGTCATCATATTGGCTTTATAAATTAATTTAGAGATAATTCTCAGTATCAGATTAAAAACCAGATCAGGACAAAACATTTATGCATTGCAATCTGATCCAGTCTCTTTTATGTTGCTAATTGATTTTTAATACATAAGAAATATACCATTTTTACATATTGCTCTGCAGCTTTACTTTTGAAATGTTATTTTGAGTTAACTATTTTTTATTTTTTATGAATGTTACAATAAAAGAAGATAATTTGAGTCTAATGAAGTCAGAGAGCTCTCTGAAGCCTTATCATTTATTTCCTATTATTTTTCTAACTATTAGTTCATTCTCTTGGGTTTCCTATAGATAAGCCATTAAAGACAAATAATTACAATTGATAGTGTTTCTTTCTTGCCAATTTACATATCATTAGTCATGTCTTCCTAATTCTTCCATTGAAACAGATAAATAACTAGGTAATAACAGGAATTCGACTATTTCTGATCATTGTAATGTGAACATTTCTTCTATTTTATGACAAAATAGGTCAGACTTTCAGATACATTAATAACAGATTATCATCTGTTTTCTAGTTGACTAATCAGATATTTCTTAAATATATAAATCAAACCATAAGGTTTGATGTTAAGGGATACATATTTAGGTGGTAATACTAATAAATGGAAAATGATACAGTGAGTCATTATCTTAAAATTTAGGGCAAAGATAAGAGCCAAAAGCAGTAAGGCTCAAGAAAGTTTCTGGCAAGTTTTTGGTTGGTGGTCCCATCAGTTTTCACTTTCTAATAATCCATTCACCTGCATTTTTAAAAATTTTATGAGCATTTTGGTATTTGGTTCACATGTCACAATTAAACAAATGATTGTCATGCTTATGAAAAAATAAACTTTGGGAAAGATATCCAATACACAGGATAAAATTCCAAGCAACCTAAAAAGTTTAAAAATAGTTTGATCTGGCAGATTATAGAAAAGTTCTGTCTCACCCACACTTAACATAATTTTTTTGGGGGGGAACTAAATGGTTGGGAGTGTGGAGACTTCTTCAAACTAAATATATCAAGAGTGTAATATAGCTTCCAAAAGGAAAAATGGCATCAAAAGGATTAGGACTTACAATACTACATAGTGACCTAGTACAGTACCAATTTCAATTAGATAGAAAAACTTTTCTATTCCTTTCCAGACCATGTTCTATTAATTTAGAACGCAAAAGAACGTTTCCTCTTTTAATAATAAATCAGCCATTGTAAATTCATTCTATAAATTGTAGAAAGCTCATTCTCTCAGTTGCTTTTCTTTATGACAATAGTGCAATATGATTTTTAAATATTTCATTCAAATCACAGTGTGCAAAATGTTGTGACCCACAGGCGCAGTAAGTGGCATGTTTTCAAATAGAATGTAGGCAAAACAGAAGTGTTCTATACATCTTATTTCCAGAAAATCTACCTAGAGGGAATTTTAAATTAAATATAAAATATTAAATATATACCAGTTATTTGTTTTGACAGAAAGATGCTTACAATTCCAGATATAGGTCTTGGTGCTTTCAGGATCCCTTAATCCAGGATATTAAAGATATCAGTGTTACATGATCAATAGAAATGAACTGTAAAAGTTGAACAACATTCTCATGTGGCATAATTATAATGCTTAAATATTTGATAATCAATTAAGTACTTTGATTTACTCAATGTAAGTTACTATTTTTGTCAAATTGATAATCCCATAATGACAAAGTTTGAGACTGTGAAAATGTCATGGTTTGTAGCGGTGAGACCAGAAATGTCATACTGGTTTTTATTCAATTTTTTCTACTTTATTTTTTTTCTTTTATTTCCTTTTTTTCCTTTTACTCAGAATAATGGTTTCAAAAAGTTACATTTATTTACCAAACCAAATAATTTTCTAAATTCACACCCTTTTTTTTTTAAAGCGTAAAAGGAGATTATTTCACTACTATGAGGATTATAGCCTTGGGAGCCTGTTTCTTATTTTACTAAATTTAAATTTCCAAGTGATTTTCGCTTTTTCAGGTTTTTGATAGCCATCTGTTTCAGAATGGTTTTCAAAACTTACATGCAAGCATGGTGTGAAAATCTTGGAACAGAAACTTCTCCCAGTCAATACTGGGAGAAAAAAGCAGGTGAATTTGGCCGCGTTTGCCACACTCAGGCCAAATGTGTATAGGGTGGAGAGCACGTTTTCCGGCCGTTTCTCCCCACAAACCACTTGAGTTTGAAGCCCGTGTGTGGCGCGATGATGGTCCCAATGTTTTTTCCAAAAGTTGGATACCGAATTTAGCACATTTAAGAAGAAAAGGCCCACGGAAAGAGGATCACTACTCTGGGTTGACTCTTCAGGAAACTGGAGCTGAGCGAAGCCTTTACAAATCATAGGGCATCTTTCATTACTTTTGAAATGCAGTAACTACTTTCTGTATGTCACCTCTCCCTGGGTCACTGTATAGAGAGAGTCCTTCGCCTCCTTCAAATGACATTCCGGGATCCATCACCTCCTGGGCATAGTCTCCCACATTAGAGCCTATAGCGGCACCATCAGGTAATCCAATGCCTAGGTCAAGGGAGGCTCCTCTCTGGGCTCCTGCCAGCTGTGCTGGGCTCTTACTGTAGGCCTTTGAGGACCGCCATTTATCCCGATTGTGTTTTCTCTTCCCCATGAGGTTTAATCCATAGCCTTTAGGAAGGACTTCCAACTGAGTGAGAAATCATTTACTTGCTCTAACGTCTTCCTGGTACACAGGGGAGGAGTCAATTTGAACCAGTGTCTAAATTAATGCCAAAGTCTTTCCTGAGAGGACGGAGTGATCCCTGCAGGGGACTGATGAAATCTCAATGTAACATTGGAGTTCGTTTTTTACAAATTGGTGGGAGGAAAAAATGTCAGAGTATTTCTCCCTTCTCTAGAACTAAAGGGCCAGGCAAAAATAAATTTGGGCCACCAGTCAAAGACCTTTATCCTCCTCTCCATCTTCCCTGAATTTTGTCATCAAGAGTGGTTGCCATGGCTGCCCAGTTAAGACAAATCGAGTGCAAGCCCTGCTATCATCATGTATTTGTTACTTTTCCCAAATATTAGAGAGCTGCCACTATGCGTCATCCATCTTTTAAAGGTTAGATTGTGATTTCTCCTGGGTGGGAAATACCTTTTCTCCTGCTGCAAATGCAAACTGTGCTATTGTATCAGAGTGCTCCAAATAAAATCCTTGTTTTTCAGGTGAAGATAGAATATATATGTGCAACCGTGTTACATTATGGTTTAAAAAACAAATTTGGTTTAGTTGTATGCCATATTGTCTCTTTCCCTAAATAGTGGCAGCCTCTTTGATCCCATGTGACTGTGTGATTGATTACTCAACAAGAGTGGAGATAGAATTGGGGGGATTCAGGAAACAGTTCAAGATTATTTCATCTTTTTAGAAACTTCTGTTGTACTGACTTAACCATGTAATTAAAATCTGGTGGGAGTGATTAAATTTTTCTAGGAATCTGGACAAAGTAAATTACTTGCAAGTAAAATTTAGAATAGATATTCATACTGTCTTCTGTTCATTAGTTTCATTTAATTTCTAAGCATCTCCAAGAGGAAAGATGGGAGGCTCTTTTGCCATTATAGATACAGTTGTGTTTTCCCAAGTTCTAAATTTAATTGTAAATTTTGTGTTTCCCTATGGCCCTCTCTTAATTCCACATAGATAAAGTATATTTTTTTGGCCTTTCTCATAAATGTAACCATGCTCTAAATTTCTATCCTACCAAATGATTAAAGATATAAAGAAATCAATTATTTGAAATGGCAAGATTTGCTTATGACTTCATTTGTATAATCTGTTGACCTTTGCTGAATGATATATCTTACACAAATAAGTTCTATTTGAAAATAAATGTAGATTTACAGAGAAGTTGTAAACAGAGTACAGAGAGTTCCCACATGCACCCCCCCTGGGTCCCCCTATTGTTAACTTCTTAGATCAATATGATGCATTTGTCAGAACCAAGGAAGCAACTGGCACATTCTTATCCGCTAACTTCCTCAGTTTATTCAGGCTTCATTCCATCTTCCCTCAAGTCCTTTTTGTGTTTCAGGATCCAATCCAGGATAACACTTTACATTAGGCATCGTGTCTCCTTAAATCACTCTGCTCTGTAACTTTTTCTAGACTTTGCTTTTTCTTGACGTTCTTGACAATTTTGAGGGACACTGATTTGACATTTTATAAAATGTCCCTCCATTTGGGTTTCTGATGTTTATCTCATGGTTTGACTGGAATTAATGTTTTCTGGGAGGAAGACCATAGAGAGGAAGTTCTATTCATCAAATGAATGCCATTTTTCTAATTCAATAGAGTATTATGCAAATTGAAGAGTTTGATCTATACGTCTTGTTCTTTTCAACTTAACACATCCGCACTTTAAGTTTATCTGAAGAATGGACTTTGATAAAATTCATTAAAATAACAGTTTTCAAAATGAAGAGTGTTAGTAAAACAAAAATATTTTTCCATATGGCAAAACAATTTCACTCAGGATTTTAAGACACTTTTAAATTTAAGCATTGAAGATCTAAAAATAAATACAAAATTAAAAGATAATTTGATCATTATTAAACTTGAGTTTATGTATTATTGTAGGGAAACTTTAAGTATAAATATTTTTAAATTTTTATTTGGAAGGGTAGGGAGCCAAACCTCTATCGAAACTCACTAAAACTTTTCTCAGTTGGAAACTGAGTTCCACGAGCCTCTATTGTGAGAGTAGAGGGCGGAGAAAACATGACTCTTGAGGATTCATTGCAAGTCCTGGGCAGTCTCACTTTGCGTGACTTTATGGTGACCAGGGTTGAACTTGGGTTATCAAAGACACTTGTGAATCAAGATCTCGGAAGAAATATACACAGGATGCAATTCACACCAGGAATTGTGCAGAGCAAGGAATGCATTTCTATTAAATATTTTAATAATTTCTCCCAAATATTTTATTATATTTTTGCATTTAGAATTTCAAGAGTAGTTTTAAGGATGATGTTGCCAAACCTAGACGTAAATTTAGTTAAGAAATTATCTAATGATTGGAGTGTAGATGAACTAGAGCTCTGGAGAACAGATAACATTTTGGGATTTTTTTCGGAATGTATATGGAACTCAAAGACATGACAATGGGTCACATCATCACAACTGTATACAGAATATAGAAATATGAGATCAAATGTCTGAGGAAGGAGCAGGAGAAAATCCATTATAAGCCTTAGTTGGCATTTTTCTAACATACATTATATATTTTCAAATTCCATAAGTACATTTATATATAGAAACTATACATTAACTTTGTGTGCATAATGATTAATAAGATTAAAAATCATAAACATAGAAACAATTCTATCCTTTAAACTTTATTCATATCTTACATTAGCAAATGTCCTTAGGATTTTTCCTTACAGGACACTCTACTCAATTTTTTTCAACATTTATCTCAAAAGACAATCAAAATTGAAATCAACAGCTAGCTCTATTCTGCAGAATATAATTGGTTGTTGAATATAAGCAACATAAAAATATTTTTGACCCTTCTTTGAAAGATTGAATATATTCATTTGGTACAATGATTTGGAAGCTCTCCTTGCTTGAGAGATAGTGAATTTTAATTCTTTTCACTTATAAGAATTGTTTAAAATGTTAGACAAGAAGGTGAAAGTGTCATCAAAAACAAAATACTGTTAATATGAAATGCTTTTAAATGAAAAGAAATACTTTTTTGAATTAGTAAAATGGGTTCTCATCCTGAAAATGATCTCCACATGAAACATACACATTCTTGGAAGACATTTATTTATAAAATTCAGTATTCAAGTAATACAATGATAGTACTTATATACCATATAATGTATGACAGCTACCATGGACAAACTTTAAAATTTTAAATAATTTAATACCACAATAATTCTAACATGTATGTACTATTATGAGTGATTTATAGATGAGTAAACTAAGGCATGCACTATGGCCCGAATAGTGTGTTCCCAAAATTCATATGTGGAAGCCCTCAC
Organism: Ursus arctos; assembly: GCF_023065955.2. Classification (NCBI taxonomy): domain Eukaryota; kingdom Metazoa; phylum Chordata; class Mammalia; order Carnivora; family Ursidae; genus Ursus; species Ursus arctos. The sequence goes on along the minus strand of NW_026622819.1, from coordinate 10,128,658 downwards.
TCCCAATGTAATTGTATTTAGATGTGGGACCTTTGGTAAGTAATTAGTTTGTAAGGGTGGTGCCCTCAAGAATGGGAGCAGTGGTCTTATAGAACAGATGCAAGAAAGATGATCTGTCTGCCCTGTGAGAGAGAACACAGCAAGAAGGCATCCATCTGCATGCCAGGAGGAGGGCGCTCACCAGGAACTGAATCAGCCAGCACCTTGACCTTGGCCTTCCCAACCTCCGGAGCCGTGATAAATATATTTCTGTTGTTTAAGCTGCTCAGTCTATGGTGTTTTTGTTACAGCAACCTAAACTGATTAAGAGCCTGTGATATTTAGTATTTTGTCCAAGGTCATACATATAGTAAGTGAAACTTTGACGCGAGCCTAAACTTTGACATGGCTCCAGATTGTAGGACCTTAACACCTTGCTTTTCTAAAAATAAGTAGTTCTTTGTCTATTGGTAACATGTAACAATTGGAACTTCAGGACTCCATGCAGCATAATGGTAGTTTGTTAGATTTTGGTTCAATAAATTAATATATTTAGTTCTTAATTTCTTAGATCTCAAAATATATTATTTATTATTCATTTGCCAATGATATGAGGGTTTTCAACATCAGTGTTGTTGAAATTTGGGGCCATATCATTCTTGATTTGGGGGCTGTCCTGTGCATTATAGGAAGTGCAGCATGAGTAGAAACTCATCTAGGTGCCAGTAACAGCCTCCCCTTCCAAATCTAACAAGCAAAAATGTCTCCAGATATTGATAAATGTGTACTGGGGCGCAAAATTACCACTAGTAGAGAACCACTTGTATACATTAACCAAAAATGGAGAAGATTAGTATCAACAACTGAGCCTGATATTGACAGGTGTGGATTGGGTAGATGGCAACTCAATATTCTGAAATTAAATATATATCTGAATACACACACACATATATATCATAGATCATATATCTTATATGTATAATTAGTATGCATCTATTATAGTAGGTCAAGTAAAAATAAATTTGATACTATTACAAGGGTTTAATTAGTGATATTTGGAAACTCAACAAGTTTATCTGAGTCAATACTCAAAAAGCTCATTATTAATTTATTTGAGGCCAAAGTCTCCACCATGTGTATGAATCAGGAATTTTTGATTTATTCATACCTCTGGACACCCAAAAAAGATGGGCATTGTAAAGTCCTGCTTTTGTCGTTACAAATCAACTACAGATTCATTCAAACTTTTAAAAACCAATATATTAATTTAATCATCATTGGAAGAGCTACAAGTTATTAAATAAAACACTAAAGTGCAAATGTTTAGGAGTTATAGGTCCAGTCCATAGTTAAAGGACATCTTTGTACAAATAACTTCTTCGGGACAATTTAACAACAGCAAGAATGTTAGGCATTCTTACCAAAATTCTGCCCTGACTTTGGTGAATATTCTCATTTCACAAGCTTATCAGAACTCATACTAGGATGCAGAATAGTACTGAATTTTCTGCAGGGGAAAGGGGAATATTTTTCTCTTTATCTTTCTCGGATGCCTTTCATTCGTGTTTAGCTAGGATGTGTAATATCAGAGCCAAATATGGAAAATCCATTAGCTAGCCCTGAGGACAGAGGAAATTTGAGAAGTTTAAACCTAATAATATGGGAAAGAAACTGCAGGAGATAATGTAATGAAAGGCATGGGCACCCCAGCTCATACCAATGAGGACCTCTCAATATACATTTGTACCATAATTCTCTATGTCTATTCACTCTGCAAGGTGAATGAAGTAGGATCGAGTCAATAAAATGGGAACTCCTTAAGCAAAATCCGAGAACAGCCTGCCTTAACCCAAAATATGCCTTAAAATACCTCAAATCAAGCATTACTTCAAAGTTCTACTTCCACAGGCCCATCTTTTTCTCTGACCCTGTTTGGCCTAAAGAGAAAAATGGGGCAGCTAAGATGATGATTCTATGTAGCCTTTTCCATTCTCAAAGTGACTAAGAATAATTGAATCATTAATTTTGTTGTTCTTATGATCTTAATCCTATAAGTATTTTGATGTTTAATTATCATGCGCTGTAGTTGACCATGATCGTAACTATTTCACAGTGTTTTATGTATCTGTCTTATCATCAAAGTACAAGGGAACCCGAAGTCAAGATTTTGGTGGTTCAGAGAACAGTGGAGAGAGCAGGACAGGAGCTCAAGACTGTGCACTCAGGAGCCACTGGAATTCCTATCGTTTAGCAACACTTTATTAAACAAAAATACTGACAGTATAGACCTAGAACCCTTGTGTCTGGGAAACACACTTAGGTAAGTTCATTTTTGTCTTGTTATGTTACCACTTCAATCCACAGCGAAACTGAGCATATCCGAAAACCAATGAAGACAGGTCAGATAAGGATTTAACTGATGCTTAGAATCAGGGTTTGTTATAGGGGACCTCAGTCTGCCCTTATTAGTTCTGAGGGCAGCAGATACCTGCCTTCCCGGTATTTGTACAATAGTAAGAACATACCGAATTATGACAGAGTTGGTTTAGGCTGTTTGGAAAACATTCTTCAAAGCACTTTATGACAAACAAATTAATGTAATTGACCCTGCTTTGTCTTTGAACATGGATTGTTTTCAGTCTGGCAATTTAGCAGAGATGATCACAACTTTTCCAAGAGTGTGTCATTTCCTTCTCAGATACACAAAGCCACAGAAGTAAGCACGGTGTCTTGCCAGGAGAAAATATAAAAACCAGTGTATCACAAGCATGTAAACTAGGTCATGAAATTGAGTTCGTTATTTGCAACTACTTATACTGGAAAATATGTAAATTATTTAAAATTCTTCTACTTTCACAAAATACATCATTCTTTTAATAAAAAGCTGTGTTAAAAGTTATAGGTTTGAAATGTAATTTCCTTGTTAGCTTGCACTACCTGAATGGCAATATTTCTTTGCCATCCAGAAATTATAAGTGTTAAAGCAGGTAATTTCCCTCTAAAGCAGGTAATTTCTTAAGGAAGCTAACATACTTGAGCCCATCTATAATCATTAGCCATCTACCCGTGAAAGAAAATTGGACTATTGAATAGCAAAATTCATTAGAAATCATTCTGAATTTGTAAAATAGAGCATTAATATGCTATTATCATTTGGTTAATATTCTGCTGTGTATCAATAATTGTGGTGTCACAAAACGTTTATGCATGCATGGCCTACATTTCATGAAACGTGCTTTTCAATGCTTAGAAATTCTGAAAGAAAAATGTATGTATATATTATTTTCTTTTATATATTACACACATAGCTTCCTTTTTCTATTACATATAAATTAGTGTACCATATTGATGAGGGGAAAATCACTCCAATCATAGTTTCGTGGCTGACTCAACTGGATATAATTGAAATACTCCTTATATTTACCCTGGTAATCAAAATGCCACAGGAAGGCAGAAACCCAGTAATACACAAACACAAATGCCTAAAATATTTAGATTATTTTATTATTAATTATTGCAGTTACTACTATTATAAATAATAAGGGATAATTACATTTCCTCCAGATAAATGGGAGCCTGTTTCATTGATTCAGTTTGTGGTTTGTTGGTACCTCCCCACAGAACTCATTAGCAGCAATGAGTTAAAACTCATTAGGTTAAAACAACAACAACAAAAAACCAGCAAGTTCATGGAGATCCCTTTTTTGCTGGATTTCCAGTCTTAGACAGCCATTTTTAGCTGTTTGGGGCTATTTCAGGAAACTCACAGAAACAATGCAGAGTTACTGCTGGGTGCGTGCTTTGATTGATATTACACATTTCAGGGAGGAGTTTAGACCCTCAGATTTGCCCTTGGATGATGCCTGAACAGCAACATCTGAAGCTTCCCAGGCAATGACATAATTGCCTTGGAAATAAGTCATTGTCTCACAAGTTCTAAGTTCTGATGAACAATTATGTGCTTATATGGTTGGGTTTTGCCTTTCGTGAGTTGTTATTCTAATTTCATCTTCATTGGAGAGCTGTCAATTTTTTTGACATTTTTGGAGAGCAAAAAACTCTACGGGGAACAAATTCCGCTTTCCAGAGCAAAAGGATTAAGCAAAAACAAAGAACTGGAGACAAGCAGAATAAACAAGTGTCAACAGAGGTACTGCTAGGAAATTACAGAAATTCCAAGATAGCAATTTTATTTAAAATATTAAAATGCATAATAATTTAAATGAAACACCACTGATTTCAATAAATATTAACTTAAATAATACAAAGATAGCCAGTGTAAAATGATTTCTAATATTTCTAAATATTGCCAAAATATTTTACTATAGCCACATTGATAGCAAGTTGTATGTTATTCTAGTTGCATCCATTCTTTATTTTTTATTTTATTTTATTTTTTTAAATAATTTTTATTTTGTTATATTAGTCACCATACAGTACATCCCCAGTTTTGATGCAATGTTCCATAATTCATTATTTGCGTATAATACCCAGTGCACCATGTAATATATGCCCTCCTTACTACTCATCACGGGCCTATCCCAATCCCCCACCCCGTCCCCTCTGAAGCCTTCAGTTTGTTTCCCAGAGTAGTTGCATCCATTCTTAAGACTATATCTTCGAGTGACTCTGATGTAGGATAATGCATTGGGTATTATGTAAACATTTGTGATAATAAGGGGTCAATAATCTAGTAAAAGAAAATGAAAGCACAGTGATTGATATACATAATCAAGATAAGAAATCACAAATATCCTTCATTCAAACCAAAGAAATTACAACTTTCTGACCATGACTATATGCTATGGAACTTAGGAATTTTTGCTTGGTGGAATGCTTCCCCAGTAAAATTGAACTGGTAAAGTGCTAATCTCCAACAAATTTCATGTTATGAATATCAAATGATAGCAACTTGGGAAGTTGCTAGCAAATGTCCCTCTATGTCATTTACACTTACAGTTAAATGTGACAGAAAATTAGTGATCAATTGGCCTTTTTTGTTTTTTCTTTATTTCATTAGAACGGCAAGCCCATATTGTGTCTACTCCTTCTGGGTGTGTTTATTGTTTAAGCCTTTTCTCCCCTTGAGTAAAAAGAATCATTTGTTTCAAAATCACCAATAATTAGAATATTGAGTATAACAGCCCATCCATTTCCATCAGAAAAGAGCAGGAACAAAATCATTTCAGCAAATGAGGGATAGATACAGAGGAATACAGTAGATGAGATACAGATTTGGAGAGTGGACTGAAAGAGTCAAAAAAGAAGGGGAATTTAATAGATGGCAAGTCCCAAACATGGGAGCTCTTTCTGGAAAACTGTACCAAAATGGGAGAGTTGGCATTCATACCACAGTATGAATGTTTATGTTCCCTCAAAATTCATGTGTTGAAATCCTAACCCCCAAGATGATGGTATTAGGAGGTGGGCCCTTTGGGAGATCTGAGGGCAGAGCCCCTGAGAATGGGATTAGTGACCTTATAAAAGAGACTTGTGAGAGCTTGCTAGACACTTCCAACATGTGAGAACACAGTGAGAAGTTGGCACTCGGCAACCTGGAAGAGAACCTTTACTAGACCATGCTAGTTCCATGACCCCGGGCTTCCCAGCATCCAGAACTGTGAAAAATAAATTTCTGTTGCTTATAAGTTATCCAGTCTATGGTATTTTGTTACAGCAGCCCCAGGGGACTAGTACATAGTCCTTTGCCAGAGAAGGCAGAATAAGTGGATCTAGCAATTGGCCAATGCAAGCACCACTGTGTTTGCAGTAAAGAGTACATGGGGTCCTAACCCACCTCTGACATTTTCCACTTGCAGGATAATCTCCCAGGACTTGTACCCAGATCCAATGCCAGTTAATCCTCCCATCCCATCAACATCTGCCAGGATCTCACACACCTTTTGCAATAGCTCAGGTGTTTTTTAGCATGTCAAGATATCACTTGGTACTTACACACTATCCAGGGTGAATGCCATCCTTAAGCTACTCCCTAAACCAAAGTAATGAGTTCTGGACACGTGTTGATGTGGTTCTAGGGAAGCCCTATAACTGAACTGTAGCTGAGCACAGAGCAACCTCGAGAAACTTGTGTTGGGAAGGGGGAAAGTCATATCACCAATATGCAAAAAGGGCTGGCCCCAGGGTGCACTTCTCTCTCCACTAGCAGTTAGGAACACACCGTGAAGACACATCTGTATGGAGAGTCTACCTCACCACACTTTGCCCGACGTATTACTAACCATTCATGTCCTACTTCCCTTCTTAGGCCCTGGGCATCAAATCTAGCTTTAATGTCTCTAACAATTTTTAGAACGATGATACCAGACAGGTCAACCGACACAGACATATTCCTTTTCCTCAGGAAAATAAGTTATTGCTGAGCTGCTAAATCAAAGCCCTACTTTATGCTTTTTTACCAACACAATATGAGCAAGGTATTCAGCTATTTTTCTGTTCACTTCACAATCAGAATATTAGCTGATTAACAAAAGATTGGGTATAGCTCTGAATTTTAAATGTGTGCTAATCTTTTCTTTTTTTCTTGTGATTTGGGCAAAGAAACGTAACTCTGAGGATTTGAAAGATTAATTACAATCTTCCATTGGTAATAAATAATTATTTAATTATCTCCTGTAGCAAATAATGTACATTCTCTTTAATTAACTAAATATATATGATATATAGTCTATATTGATATGTAGTCTATATTTTCAAAAAAAATCTAAATCTAAAACTTTTCAAATATTTTTAACTTAACAGATAATAAGGTAACACAGAATACAAAAGGAATCTTTTTTTCCCCAACATTGAAAGGCCCATTTCTCTATTTCTGTAAGTATAGGAGAAAGTTCAGACTGATTAATTAAATAAATCTTTTAAAGCTGCATAAAATTCTCAACTCAGTGTGATTCATCATCTAAATTTTAATTCCTGCCATTCAGGCCAGATGCATGGTTGATAATTCAGCATAAATTAGCATTCAAGCGTATTTAACAAATTCCAAACAATTTCTAATGCATCTTTCCCTACTATAACATTTACTGGTCATACCAACAATACGTATTTTCTTATTATATAGTAAGGACAGTTAAGCTGAATTGTATTCCTCATTTGGCTACTAGTTAAACAAACTATAGGACTTAATCATGCAGAGTCATTTAAAAGAATAAATATATCTGTATAAGCAGATATGAAATTATGTACACAATATGGTCTTCAGTAACCACAGCAAGCTCAAAACAGAATCTATGTATCCATCTGTCTATAATTCTATTTTAGTTAAAAGAGAAGAATAAAAATATGTGCTTATCCTGCAGAGAGAGAGACACAGAGAGAGATAAGCAGGCAAAGAGAGAAAGAGACAGCGTGTCCGCTGCACAGACATCCCCAGCACATCTAAAATAGCTTTGTTTTATACTAAAAGTTGCCTCGTGGGACTCAGGCTATTGGTTGGGTTCTGGTTTGTGTCATATGTATTCATAGATATTGTATTAGTTCCCCTTTGCTGCTCTGAAAAATTTCCACAAACTTGCTGGCTTTAAACAATGCAAGTGTATTACCTTACGGTACTAGGGGTCAGAAGCCTAAAACTCCAGGTGTTGGCAGGGCTGCATTCTTTCTGCAACCTCTTAGCAAGAACATTTTCTGGCTTGTTCTGATTTCTAAAGTTCACCCACATTCCTTGCCCGGTGACCCCGTCCCTGTATTCCCTGCCATCTCTCCAACCTCTGCGACTACTACCACATCTTCCTTTTCTTTCTCTCTGTTTGCTTTCTCCTTCTGAAAACCATTGTGATTAGATTGGGTACAATGAGAGAATGCCAGATTAGCTTCCCATCTCAGGATGCTTAGCTTAATCATATCTGCAAAATCCCTGTTGTCATAGGACGTAGCCACACGTTTTGGGGTTTAGGATGTAGATGTCTGTGGGGGACCATTATTATGCCTACATACCCCAGAATTCCAGACTACCTGGGAATTTTATTCTCTGGAAGATTCACTGGAAGGTAAGAGGCAAGCCAAACCAGGTGAGTTCATTGAAAGCCTGGATTCACATTTTATGCAAACATTTCACCAACCAAAGGAAGCCAAGTGGTCAAACTCAACATCAATGGTGGGGGCAAGTATCTTTGGGCCAGAGTTAGAGAACACCATATAAAAACCATATGCTGGGGCGCCTGGGTGGCTCAGTCGTTAAGCATCTGCCTTTGGCCCAGGCCGTGATCCCAGGGTCCTGGGATTGAGCCCCACATCGGGCTCCCTGCTCCGCTGGGAGCCTGCTTCTTCCTCTCCCTCTGCTTGTGTTCCCTCTCTTGCTGGCTGTCTCTCTCTCTGTCAAACAAATAAATAAAATCTTTAAAGAAAAATAAAAATAAAAGAATAAATAAAAACCATATGCTGGTTCAGTTTATTTGGTCATATGGAACATACTTCTCATTATAATATTATAATATTATATATATTATATTATAATATTATAATATAATATAAAATCTTCTCATTATAAAAACAGCAGAAAATAAACTAGCATCTCATCCCAAAGCATTTTAATTTTGCTTAAATTTTTGTTTTAAGGACATAGTCACTTCCTTACAGGTAATATTTGTGGAAAAATATAATTCTCTTCTGCTTTCTGACTTTCTGGAGACGTATCATCATTTATAGAGAAGGAAGATGAACAAAGGCAATGATGGAAGTGATTCTGAGAAATAGATAATATGCTTCTAGAAAACGTTCTCTTCTGAGTCTACTCAATTTCAGGTCAGTGTAAGTTTGAGCAGACAAGTCTATGAAAAGGTGTCTTGGTCCCCAGGGAAAGGCCTCCATGTTCTGTTTCACTTCCTGAGGAATGCCCTCTACACAAGCCAGAAGCATGGACGTTATTAATTTGATATGTGGACTCCTGAACAGACATCTCATGTTTCACACTGAAAATTATTTTTATAGAAGTCTGTCTAATTAGGAAACATTTCCCAATATTGCTGTAGTATCATTTATAGGGTGGAGAAACTATAACTCAAAGTGACATATTATTCTATAGAGCTTAAAAAGCGATTATATTTTAAGATGAAATCTAGCAATTTTGTGAAAAGCCAAGCAGCAGATAGTCTCACATAACTTGAGAAATTAATATTTATCCAATACAGTACGGCATTTTTCCATTACAAGTTTTTGAATAGAGCAATTGAAGATTTTTGTACATTCTGAAGAAATAGATCATTAGGCCTTCCGTAGAGTACGCTAGTCTAACTCATTTTCAGAAAGGTCATCTTGATGTAGTAACAGCTGTACACTGAAAAATATTCTTACCCAGGCTTATCTTTGGGCCCTTGGAGTGGAGATTTTCACAAAATAATTTTGCTTATGGGGTGATACATCCAGAGCTTAACTAGAGCCAAAATTGCTGCTACTTTCAGCTGTTATGTTACCACTGGGGCCTTTCATGGGAATATCACTTTCTGACTTTCAACTGCATTTTTAAAATTTCATGTCCTAAATTGCACCTGGCATTTTATTTTCGAACAGGTAGGCAGTATTACTAAAATGAAGAGTGAATTCCCGAATCTTCAGATCTAAAAAAAGAAATGATTCAGTTTGAATCACTAATATTAAAAGGATTAAGAAAAATTTTAAATAATGAAACTTGCTTTTGAAGAAAAATATACTGTATTCCTGAATATAAAACATATTTCACTAAGTGTAATGAACAAGTCTCAATGAATAGAAAATTATTGTAATCACACATGGTATAGTCTATGACTAGAAGTCATATGTATTTATCTATTTATTATTTATCTATACATAATATTTCCACAATACATCAAGGGAACATCCACCAATTCTTCTATGTTTGCAAATGATGTTCTTCTTAATGTCTTGTTGGCAGAAACATAGATTGGGTGCATTGCTGTTTTATCTGTCATTTGGACTATCTTCTAAAGTATAAATTTAAAATTAGCTACTGCAAAATTTAATTAAGTGTGATTTAGTCCAAAAGGAATAAAGTGAATCTTTACTCTTTTTGCTCTCCTATGTGCTAATAAAAACCAGTCTGAATGTTTGCTTAACTCTCTAAGATCAGCAATATTAATTTTTATTTAAATTTTACTAAAGAAAACTAAAAATATATGTATGTTAAAAGAATTATGTTAAAAGGAGAAGGAACAAAACAAAATGAAATTTCATAAAATATATAAAATTGTTTGCCTTTTTCTAAATAATCATGTTAATATTGCAATTTTTCTTTCTAACTAAAGTATATCACTTATAAATGTAGTAGTTTTTATTCACTTTCTATAAAAAATGTTTCAGGCATATTTACAACAGAGCTTTTTCTTTTAACTTTTGAAATAGGAGGTAGATGACTCTGTGTATAGGTGATAAAGCTCTAGAGGTTAGAAGAGGAGAAGTTTGTTGTTTGCTTGTTTGCTTGTTTTTAAGATTTTATTTATTTGAGAGAGAAAGAGTGAGGGAACACAAGCAGGGGGAGCAGCAGAAGGAGAGAGAGAAGCAGGACCCCCACTAAGCAGAAAGCCCAACACAGGGCTCAATCCTAGGACTCTGAGATCATGACCTGAACTGAAGGCAGATGCTTACCCAACTGAGCCACCCAGGCACCCCAGGAAGAGAAGTTTTAAATTAATTATTAAAGTCAATAATTTGTCAATACGTTCAGCCACAATTTTAAATATCATTTGTATTTGAGAAATATAAATATGGTAAAAACATAAATTGGCTTTAGGTCTTAAAGTTATCTTTCAATTATCAGTGAGTGTATAAAATGAGGTTGTATCCAATATGAAATGATTAAAAGTACACTTTCTGAAATATTCTTCCCACTTTAGTGTGTGTGTGTGTGTGTGTGTGTGTGTGTGTGCATACATGTGTGTGCCTCAACACTGTGTGAGATGAGAATCACAGTTTTAAAAGACTATGTTTCTCCTGAGTCCTCTTGAGAAGAGATTGGTACATTAAAATATTCTATATTAAGGGAAAACACAGAAGGATTTAGGTTGTATTGTCATTCCATAATTAGATAATTAATCCTTGTCTGCTAAAGGTTGAAAGTGAATGATAATTAGTGAACTTAAAAAAATTAACTGTGTGATTCTCCCTTTTACTCATATAAAGATAATAGCAACCATTTCAGATTGTAAAATCTGAGTCCTTTTCATATGGTATTTATCTTTTATCTAGAAGTTCTGTAAAAAATTAAAAGTGTTAATGTGAAGACTTTTTTATGCTATAAAATGTTTGTATTAAGAAAAAAGTTCAAATAAAAAGTTCAAATAACATTACACCACAAGGAACTAGAAAAAGAAGAAACTTAACTGAAATTTAGTAGAGGAAGAAAATAGCAAAGAAAAATTAGAAATAAATAAAATAGAGACCAGAATAAGCAATAACATAACATTGAAAGTAATGACCTTTTTTTTTTCCCCAATAAAGAAAAAAAAGAAAAAAGAAAACCCACAAAACTTTTAATGCTTTAACTACATTAAGGGGAAAAAAAGAGAGAGAGAGAGAAGACACAAAAACCACAATGAGAAATGGAAGAGAAAACAATACAATAGCTAACCACAGGAATACATAATGTGACAACAGATTACTATAAGCAATCATTTACTAACAAATCAGATAACTTAGAAGAAAAACCAGATAATTTTTTAAAACACACAAGTTACCAAGACTGAATCATGAACCTTGAATCCAAAAAATAAGAAATCTTCTTAGACCAATAACAGGAATGAAAGTTCAATTAAGAATAAAAAATCTTCCAGCACAGAAAAGCAAGAGAGCACATGGTTTCATCGACAAATTCTGCCAAAGATTTAAAAAAAATTAATTACAATCTTTATCAAAATCTTATAAATAATGGAGTAGAGGAAACATATTCTAAACAATTCCATGAGGCCAGTAGTTCCTTAATACCAAAGCAAGATAAAAACAATACAAGAACAAAGAAGTCTAGTTTGTCCGATATAAAATATTGCTACTCCACTTTCTGACATCCATTTGTGTGATAAGTGTTTCTCCACCCCCTCACTTTCAATCTGAAGGTGTCTTTAGGTCTAAAATGAGTCTCTTGTAGGCAGCATGTAGATGGGTCTTGTTCTTTTTATCCATTCTTTTTTTTTTTTATGATTTTATTTATTTATTTGACAGAGAGAGACAGCGAGTGAGAGAGGGAACACAAGCGGGGGGAGTGGGAGAGGAAGAAGCAGGCTCCCAGCGGAGGAGCCTGATGTGGGGCTCGATCCCATAACTTCGGGATCATGCCCTGAGCCAGAGGCAGACGCTTAATGACTGCGCCACTCAGGCACCCCTTTTTATCCATTCTGACACCCTATGTCTTTTGATTGGAGCATTTAGTCCATTTACATTCAAAGCAATTATTGATAGGTATATATTTATTCACATTTTATTACTTGTTTTATTATTGTTTCTGGAGATTTTCTCTGATTCTCTTTGTCACTTTTAGTCTCTCCTTTGCACTCAGAGTCCCCTTTAATATTTCTTGCAGGGGTGGTTTAGTGGTCACAAACTCCTTTAGTTTTTGTTTATCTGAGAAATTCTTTATCTCTCCTATTCTGAATGACAGCCTTGCTGGATTGATTGTTCTTGGCTGCGGATTTCTCCCATTCAGCGCTTTGAATATATCATGCCACTTTCTTATAGCTTGCCAAGTTTCTGTTGAGAAATCTCCAGCTAGCCTTATGGGTTTTCCCTTGTAAGCTAAAGACTTCTTTTGTCTTACTGCTTTTAACATTTTTTTTTTATCACAATATTTTGCCTCTGCAGATGGCTGGCCTGAAGAATGGAGCAGCCACCACCAAACAGAAGAGTACATGCAGCACACACCAGAGACAGTCCTTGAAGCACCGGGCCCTGGGCACTAGATGACCTCTTCATAAGTTCATTACTTTCAAAATCAGAAGACACAGCTGGCTTTTCTAACACAGAGAAGAAAGCAGAGATTCAGATGAAATGCCAAGATGGAGGAATATATCTCAAATGAAAGAACAAGATAAGGCCATGGCTGGAGATCTAAGCAAAACAGATATGTAAGTAACATTCCTGATGGAGAACTTAAAGCAACAATCATAAAGATACTAACGGGGTTTGAGGAAAGAATAGAAGACATCAGGAAGACCCTTACCACAGAGAAAAAAAGAGTTAAAAAAGAATCAATCAGAAATAATGCAATAAACGAGATTGGAAACAGGCTTGATAAAATGAACAGCAGGCTGGAAAAAGCAGAGGAATAAATCAGTGACCTAAAAGACGAAATAATGGAAAACAATGACACTGAACAGAAGGAAGAAGAATTATACAACATGAGAATAAACTTAGGGAACTCAGTGACTCCATCAAATGTAATAACATTTGTATCATACTAGTCTCAGAAGAAGAAGAGAAAGAAAAGGGGAAAGAAGGTTTATTTGAGGAAATTAGAGTTGAAAACTTCACTAATCTGAGGAAGAAAACAAACATCCATATCCGGGAGGCACAGAAAACTCCCATGAAAATCAATAAAAGCAGACCAACACCAAGACACATTGTAATTAAATTTGCAAAACGCAGTGATAAACATGAAGATTTTTAGAAATATATATTAATTTGATTAATAATGGTATGTATGGTCTATATTTATTGGATTTGTTTTTTTGTTGTTATTTTGTTTCTTTTACATTCATTTGAGGATAAGTGGAAATTCCTAACATTAAACTATTAAAGTTTATTCTTAAAACATAAGTCTCCATATCCATACAGGACATATCCCAAGTTAAAGCAGAAAGGTACATAAGGGTATTGAGTGAGGGTGATGGGACAGAAGTGACAAGGGGACAGAGAGAGTTCTAGGAATATGAAGCATGGTTCTAGTTCTATTCTCCTTTCCTGCCAGCTCTATGATGTTGGATTTCCTTGAGCCAAGTGGTTCCTGAGACCCAGGCATCCGGATGTAAGTGAAGCCTTGTCTCCCTCTGCATCCTAGCGAGGGGGAACTGTCCATTGGTTTTACCGCATTGGCTGAGGAAATCTTCAATAACAGGCAGACAGGGGTGGATTCTGGGAAGAAATTGATGATCCTGGTTTTATGGTTAACAACATCCTCATTCCCATACAAGTTTTTAATTACTCATGTGTACTAGGGATTGCTGACCCGGGAAAGGCTGAGAATGTGATAGAGTCAGGCTGAGTCTTTCTGCCTGGGGAATTGGAAGAAAACCATCTGAGAGAGAGAAGAGGTCTTTACCCAGGTCACATGGTGTGCCACGCTCCATATATCATGGCTGTGTAAGTAAATACCACATTTCTCTAATCATGGTGAACACCTTGTTCTTTAGCACTCTCCTATAACTAGACTTTAGTAAAAAATGAGCTGAACGAGAAATCAAAAACTCATCTGAAGGGACCCAGAACACAGAGATTATCAGGCAGAATATTCACAATTCAGACCCAGGGAAACAAAACTGCCAGAGGAAATTTATGAAAACTTAAATTGAAAAATTAGATCACATCTTTGCTTTTGTGAATAATACTGCAATGAACATGGGAGCACAGACATCTCTTCAAGATTCTGATTTCATTTCCTTTGGGTATATACCCAGAAGTGGGAATGCTTGATCATATGGTAATTCTATTTGTTAATTTTTTGAGAACACTCCATACTGTTTTCTACAATGGCTGTACTGATTTACATTCCTACCAAATGCATAGAAAAAGAATATGTGATATATACATATAATGGCACATTATTCAGATATGAAACAGAAGGAAATCCTGCCATTTGTTGTGAAATCACTCTTTTTGATGGCTGAGTAATATTCCATTGTAGATATGGACCACATCTTCTTAATCCAGTCATCTGTCGAAGGGCATCTCGGCTCCTTCCACGATTTTGTGGGTCAGGAGTCTGCCCACAGCCTAACTGGGTCCTCCTCTCAGAGTCTGATAAGCCTGCAATCAAAGGGCCTGCTGGGCTGTGTCCCTCCGTGGAGCACAGGGTCCCCTCCTGAAATTGACATCCAGTGGCTGTTGCCAGAATTCCTTGTCTTGCGGCAGTAGGACTGAAGCCCCCGCTTCCCGCCGGCTGTCAGCAGAGCTTTCCCACTCCCAGATGCCTGCACTTCTGTGCCACCCGGCCCACCATCACAGCATGGCAGCTCACTTTTTCAAGTTCTGTAAGAGAGCTTGCCCCTCCAGCCTTCTGAGATGGAATTTTACACGATGTAAATAATCATGAGAGTGACTGTCCCATATGCTTTGTCATATTCCCCGGGGAAAAGCAAGTTTTAGCTTGTATCTGCACTGAAGGGGAGGGAGTGATTGCAGGTGTGCAAATCAGGTTGTGTCTGCCACCCGTCAATTAAATATCTGAAATATTGCTTGCCCTTCATCTTCCAGACCATGAATTAGGCATAAATCAAAAACTTGAAAGAATGGAATTAATAAGACAGAAGGTAAAAAAAAATTTGAGAAACAAATGAGACATGGCATAGGGTGCCTGGGTGGCAAAGTCAGTTAAGCATTGGGCTCTTGGTTTCCGCTCTGGTTGTGACCTCAGGGTCCTGAGGTTGAGTCCCATGTGGGGCTCCAAGCTCCACATGGAGTCTGCTTGGGATTCTCTCTCTTTCTCCCCTCTCCCCCCTCTCTCTTCTCTCTTGCTAAAATAAAAATAAATAAATCTTAAAAAAAAAAAAAAAAAGAAGAGACATGGCATAACAACACGAAAATATTTAATGAATAAAATATAATGATAAAATAAAAGAAAAATATTTCCCTCCTTTGGAGTGAAGTTGTAAGATTTAACAAATAATACAGACTCATGCATTGCCTTACAAAGCCAGGAAAAGGGAAGGAATCTATAAAAAGAGGGGAAAATGATTTGCAGATTTACATGGGAAAATTGGAAATGAATGGCAATGACCTAACCAGAGAAAAAAGAGGAAACAGTGATAAACGAATATTATAAATAAGCTTGCGGAAGTCAAAGCATAGAAGTTGACACTCTACGTGTTAATGTTCTGGGCACTTCTGTATGACAGAACATCATGAAAATATATTATTGCATTAACCAGAAAATATTTATTTATGTTATTAAAAATAACAACACGTTTGCAACAAACTTAAAATAGGTTGAAAATAAAGAGGCAAGTAAAGAGACACAGGCAAATTCAGACAAAGAGAAGGAGAAAGAAACATTGGAAATTAAAGTGGGGGGCCAGAGAATCATCTTACACAGGCATGATCAAATATGAAAGACTGAGATAGTCTCTACTTTTGGGTGCAGGGAATGTCACAAAGTGTAAAACTTTTGCCATGTTTATTCATTACTGTCCGGAAATGCTAGGGAATATTTGAGCGTGTGAGGGTTGTGACAATTGAAAAATAGGACTGGGGGGAGGACTTGTTTACTCTGTCCTCCCACGGTCTGCTCGTTATTAATTTGCAAATGCTGTCACACATTCTATCTGTGCCAGGCTCTAAGGCTCTGAGGTCTAGAAGTGAACAGTTACATAAAAAGCATTCAATTCTCCATGCCCTAATTAAAGGAATGTTCTGACTTAAAATGAAGAAAATGGTGCCCCAAACAATAGACACATTGGCAGGTTTTAGGAAAAAATATTGACCCATTGACAATTAATAAATTAAAATTTGGCCTACAGAGCAAATGTTGCCTATTTGTAATATAGTCACATTATCTATGAGTATAACCAAGAGCTGAATCAAACTTGAATGAATTACAATGACAATTCCCCTGCTTGCCTCATTGGATGTTTCTTTTTTTTTATAATAATATTTTTTATTATATTATGTTAGTCACTATACAGTACATCCCTGGTTTCTGATGTACAGTTCGACGATTCATTAGTTGCGTATAACACCCAGTGCACCACGCAATACGTGCCCTCCTTACTACCCATCACCAGTCTATCCCATTCCTCCACCCCCTCCCCTCTGAAGCCCTCAGTTTGTTTCTCAGAGTCCATAGTCTCTCATGCTTCATTCCCCCTTCTGATTACCCCCCTTTCTTTATCCCTTTCTTCTCCTACCAATCTTCCTAGTTCTTATGTTCCATAGATGAGAGAAACCATATGATAGTTGTCTTTCTCTGCTTGACTTATTTCACTTAGCATTATATCCTCCAGTGCCGTCCATGTTGCAGCAAATGTTGAGAAATCGTTCTTTTTGATAGCTGAATAATAATCCATTGTATATATGGACCACATCTTCTTTTTTTTTTTTTTTTTAAGATTTTATTTATTTATTTGACAGAGAGACAGCCAGCGAGAGAGGGAACACAGCAGGGGAGTGGGAGAGGAAGAAGCAGGGTCCCAGCGGAGGAACCCAATGTGGGACTCGATCCCAGAACGCCAGGATCACGCCCTGAGCCAAAGGCAGACGCTTAACGACTGCGCTACCCAGGCGCCCCTGGACCACATCTTCTTAATCCAGTCATCTGTTGAAGGGCATCTCGGCTCCTTCCACGATTTAGCTATTGTGGACTATGCTGCTATGAACATTGGGGTGGATATGGCCTTTCTCTTCACTATGTCTGTATCTTTGGGGTAAATACCCAGTAGTGCAATGGCTGGGTCATAGGGTAGCTCAATTTTTAACTTTTTAAGGGACCTCCACATTGTTTTCCAGCGTAGCTGTACCAACTTGCATTCCCACCAACAATGTAGGAGGGATCCCCTTCCTCCACATCCTCTCCAACAATTGTTGTTTCTTGCCTTGTCTATTTTTGCCATTCTAACTGGCATAAGGTGGTGTCTTAGTGTGGTTTGGATTTGAATTTCCCTGATGGCTAATGATTTTGAACATTTTGTCATGTGTCTGTTAGCCATTTGTATGTCTTCATTGGAAAAGTGTCTGTTCATATCTTCTGCCCATTTTATGATTTGTTTATTTGTTTCTCGTGTATTGAGTTTGAGAAGTTCTTTGTAGATCTTGGATACCAGTCTTTTATCTGTAGTATCATTTGCAAATATATTCTCCCATTCCGTGGGCTGCCTCTTAGTTTTTTTGACTGTTTCCTTGGCTGTGCAGAAGCTTTTTATCTTGATGAAGTCCCATAAGTTCATTTTATCTTTTGTTTCTCTTGCCTTTGGAGATGTGCATGAAAAAGGTTGCTGTGGCTGATGTCATAGAGTTTGCTGCCTATGCTCTCCTCTAGGATTTTGATGGATTCCTGTCTCACATCGAGGTCTTTCATCCATTTAGAGTTTATCTTTGTGTATGGTGTGAGAGAGTGGTCAAGTTTCATTCTTTTGCATGTAGCTGACCAATTTTCCCAGCACCATTTATTGAAGAGACTGTCTTTTTTCCACTGGATGTTTTTTCCTGCTTTATCAAAGATTAGTTGCCCAAAGAGCCGACGGTCCATTTCTGGGTTCTCTATTCTGTTCCATTGGTCTATGCGTCTGTTTTTGTGCTCATTGGATGTTTCTGTAGACCCACCCACCCTCCTCTGATATTGGAAATTTCTGTCTCAATTTTACTTTAGTACACAATAGATAATAATAGATGATAGATAGATAGATAGATAGATAGATAGATAGATAGACAAAAGATTTAAAAGATTGAAAATTCTATGCTACTTTCCACTATTACTAAACATATGATAGGGCATTATTTTTCTTATAGGGCCCAAAAATGTGAACGATAACATAACTGTGGGAACTATGTTCACTATGTTAACTTGCAAAACATGAGTTAGTGAATTTACCAATTATGGAAAGAAAAGTCTCAGAAATCAATTCCGTAAAACTCAACCAAGTATAGTAAAAATACTACAGATATATTGCCTAGGTTCGCACTGTTCACAATGCATTTGGGTAAATTACTTAACACCCTCTGTCTCACTTGAGTCATTTCTACAGAAGTATAGTAGTATCTACTCACAGGATTATATGCGAGGATTAAACGTGAGTTATTTTTCATTAGAAAGTGACCATGGCCAAGTATTTATTCACCAAAATTACATTCACAACACCTATTTTCGTCTTTACAGTGGCAAGGGATATTTTCAACTCCCTGTGATATACTTTAACGTTATCATGTAGTTCAACTATATATAATAATATGAATTATTATTCATTATTATTATATGAATTTATAATTCACATTGTTATATGAATTTATAATTCATATTCATATTATATGAATTTATAATTCATAATTCATATATGAATTATATGAATGTTATTATAGCATAGCTGAAATCATTTTCCCAGTATAGACCAAAATGTCTTTAATTCCAGGATATGAGACATTGCAAAATGAGAATTTCTTGTATATTTTGAGCACAATACACAGGGCAAGTTTCTGTCTTCCAATACATTTCCACTCTCCTTTTGGTTCTAATTTCTTTAGTTACCAACTTACTAGCTAACCTATTACGCTGGAAACACTATTTAGCATGTCTTTCGAGATTCTGACATTTAGAAGCTGAAATAAACACGTAATTATCGTTTCACTTAACAAGACAGAGAAAATTTTGACTGAGCAAGTGTGATGTAGTTGTTCTAATAAAACAGGTACTGGGAAATTGAAACTTCAAAAGAATTTTTAAATTGTTTGAACCAAATTTGAAGAATAATTTATAACTTTATTATAAATAGCTAACACATCATAAGTTTTGGTAAATTAATATTTCGTTCCATTGGTTTTTGTGAACGAGTACTCACTAAATTGATTCAGCCAAGTAAGACCAATGCCCCAGATTTTACACACGTGCACACACACACACACACACACACACACCCATACACTCAAACCACATACACACATAGCATTAGAATAACTAAATTCTGGAAGTGTGAAACGAGGCACACTACAAATATGTTATTATCTATGCTCCTAAAGTGCTCATTGTTAAGAGAAGGTTATTCCCCCTAAAAGTGGGGGAAAGGTCCGGAAATTTTATTAAATTTCTGTCAGTTGTAGAGTGACAAAGCCACAGCATTGGCTGGAGAGTCATTGAAAGTTTTTCCAGTGAGAAAGAGCTTAGTTTTAAAATTATTTTCAAATAACCGGTGTTACCAGGAAAACATATATGACTTGCTGTTTATGATTGGTGGAAGAGTGCTAAGCACCCCTTCTTCCTACAGCTGCTAATAACTTCATCAAGTAAGTACTGGTCACCACAAGAAGACAGATAAAAACAGTAAGTAGGTATTACAGACATTTCTTAAAAGGTGACTTTTCTAGGCCATTAATGATGCTGATTAATTCCAGGAACAGCAGTAATCGCAGTGTGTCTTGTGGCAAAGGTGAATTTTTATGAGTTAATGATAGTGATGGATTTAAGAATGGTATTAGAAAACATTCAGCATCAACTCGAAGACACAGTTAATAAAAAAATAATGTAACAATGTTACACCTGGTTGTATAACATAATATTACGTTTTCAGTTTCGCAGAATTAAATTTTAGCTCTGATGTATTTGAATTGAGAATGTGTTATATAAAAATAGTGGGAGAGGACATGTGTATTTTACTTCTAATTATTTCATACTTTAGTAGTACTTGTTCATTTACATTTACATTTTCAGTTAAAGGGATTTCAAATTTATTTTTGCTATTTGTTAACATATCCTTACACGTTTCCCTTTTTTCAGGACTTGAGATGAAAATTAAATAGACTTTTCCTGGTTTCTTTTCTTGAACATACATTATATGTTACTTATTATCATCTATACCTGAAATTTAAACTGTATGAAAGAAGAACTGTGAAGGAACGTGGTTTACTAAAAACTGGTTTTTATGTATTTTTTTTAAATTAATGAGAGCCTAAATAAAAATCCATACACAAAGCTGATGAATCATAAAATGTTTGGCAATTATGACTCCTTAATCTATTAGTAGGAATAGCGTACGGTGAGATGAACAAAACAAAACAAACAAACAACAAATGCCACCCAGCCCATTCTTGGGCACTTGTAATGAAGAAGATTTCTTTCTTACTAAAAGCATGTAACCGATGGCGGTTAAGAACAGGACCGAATCTGACTAGTTCTACCATTTTATGAGGGTTTTTTTGTTTTTTTTTTTTTTAAACTGCAGCTCATGAAAAGAGAACACAGAAAACAAAACACAGGCTCTGCGGTGCATGAAACACTTCATTCTGCACAGCCCATTGGCCAGTTACTGCTTCTAGAGCAGTCTCCCTCTTGGAGGGGGCTGAGCAATGTGGGGAAACACACGGTTTCATTAGCCAACAATACCAATCGCTGATACAGTCTTCTCTCCTGGTCTTTAAATATCCTCTTGCATCCTTTTCCCCTACACACAGAACTAACTAAATCCCTGCCAAGAAGAACAGCCCCATCTGTTGTAAACGGAATGTTATCTCCTTCCCCCAAAATTCATAGGTTGAAACCTAATGCTTCATGGTTGGCATTTGGAGGTGAGGTCTTGGGGAGAGGCTTAGGCCATGAAAGTGGAGCTCAGATGAATGGGATTAGTGTCCTGATACAAGAAATCTGAAGAGAAATACCTTCCCCTTTCCACCACAGGAGGACACAGTGCACACAACACCATTTGGGAACAAAGAGGCAAGTCCTCTCAGGACACCAGATCTGCCGGTGCCTTGATTTTGGACTTACCAGCCTCCAGAATGGTGAGAAATAAATGTTCATTGTTTTAAGTCAGCCAGGTGTGTGGTATGCTGTTATAGCCGCCTGAACCGACTACCATCACGGACGGCATCCAGCTTAATGTCCAGGATTTCTGGCTGATGCACAGAAGTTTCTGCATCCTATCCTAAACTTCTTTTTTCTTAATTTGGAATTTTATGAGCTAGTACATCAAGTTATCTTACCTCTACAGTATGCACACACTCACACACACATACACAAGTTCGAAATAGGAAGAAGTGAAGAGATAGGGCCCCACTGAGATCATTTTATCAGATCCAGAGATGGTCCACAGGCCTGGAGGGGTGAGCTGGGAATCAACAACTGGGAATTTTATTCTCTGGAAGAAACTATCTTGTCCCTCATTCCTCACTATTCTCCACAATCATCTGAATCCATATGTGGGTCGGGACATGCTTCCCAAGTATTACCTTCTTAAGTCACACAGGAACAGCTTTAACGAGTAAGTCCTCCATAGAATTCATAGAGCAATCCCAGCCTGTTTCCTTTTCTAGGGAGATTATATGCCAAAGTATTGTCACAATACTTTTTAACCGAGGTCTGTGATTTCTTAAGCAGTACAACTGCATCAGAAACGTAGACACACTTTTATCTATTTGACTTCAGTCATTTCTGTGTGTTGGTAACTAAGAACACAGTTATTGCAACAAATCGATAATTAACATTGCAACTTTTGGGTCTCTAGCAGAACAAATGCAAAATTGTTATATATTTATTTGTATACCAGCACATAAAAAAGGAAAAATTATATACTCTGTAATATTTTACTCGCCATAACCTAATGCTTTCAGTGAACTGATGGTATGTTTATAATTTGTATAAATGCTATGTCTGATATCTTGTTACAGTTTAGTATTGAACAATGCCTCGAACTTTTGCATTGTTGGTAAAAACTGGAAGGAATTCAAATTTATGTATAATCAAAAGAAGCCGTCCACAAGCTAAAACATAGGAGTTATCCTGAATTCCTAAATGTGTCCTGCAAAAAATATGTTGAAACATTAGATTAATAATTAAAATGCATGAAATTAGTGTCACTTATACACCTGAGTAAACCATTAAGTTAGTTTTATAAAGCTATTTGATTACTTCATATTTTATGTGGGTTTGTTTTTTTTTTTAAATATGTTATATATTTATTTGACAGAGAGAGAGGGAGCACAAGCAGGGGGAGCAGCAGGCAGAGGGAGAGGGAGAAGCAAGCTCTCCACAGAGCAGGGAGCCAGACTCAGGGCTCCATCCCAGGACCCTGGGATCATGACCTGAGCTGAAGGCAGACACTTAACCATCTGAGCCACCCAGGCACACCTTTATGTGGGTTTCTTTCCTTTTGTTCTTCTTCCATAACGGATTGTTTTGAGGTGGAAAAATGTGCTCCTGAAACTTGATTTCTGACCTAAGATACCATGTTTTCAGATGAACATTCTTAAGCGTGTATTTTCCTTAAAAAAACCAAATAGTCTATATGTGGTTAGATATTACAGAGGTTATATGTATGTTTCTATGGAAAACTAATCATTTAGCTGTAAAATAAAGAATTTTAAAAAATGAGAATTAGTACAATTTTTTAAGCCTTTAAAAAGACCTTACAGACTCAGATAAAATTGAAAACTAAAGAAAATATTGGGGCACCTGGGTGGCGCAGTCATTAAGCGTTTGCCTTTGGCTCAGGGCATGATCCCAGCGTTCTGGGATTGAGCCCTGCATCAGGCTCCTCCGCTGGGAGCCTGCTTCTTCCTCTCCCACTCCCCCTGCTTGTGTTCCCTCTCTCACTGGCTGTCTCTCTGTCAAATAAATAAATAAAATCTTAAAAAAAAAAAGAAAATTAAAGAAAACATTTTACATGTGAAGATTAAACTAGAAAGAATACAAGAGAACAATGCTCAACTGTGTTATGCCAAAAAAATAAAGAGAAAGAAAATTTCTTAAATTAGAAAACATAAAAAGATTTCAAAAATACATAAATAAAATAAATTAATTTGGAAAGATTGAAAATAAATTATAGATGAAGAGATGCTGGGAAGATACAAATCAAAAGAAAGCAGAGGACACAATTCTTATATATGAAAAGGTAGAATCATGACCAAAAGAACTAAGAGACAAAGACGATACTTTATAATGCTAAGGGTTACGGTTCTCAATGACTAGCCCACAAATATTAAAATGTGTGCACCCAATCACATAGCAACAATTGATGCGAGATGAAACAACAGGATATTCTAGGAGAAATAAAGAAAATAAAACTTTTTATATATACTTTTCAGTTGGTCAGTACTTTATATAGATTTCTTTGTTATTCTTTTAGAGTGAATTGAGTTTTGGTGGGGTGGGGGAAAGGTAATGTACTTCTACTCAAATTTGATGGGTGACCTAATAAGACATGTTTTAAGATGAAAATTCCAAAGTGTTTATGGCAACAATAGTGATTGTACCATATTTTTCAGACACAATGGAATATTCACAACCTTTTTTAATAGTCTGACTGAAATGAACAACTCAAAAAATTCGAAGGAATGATAAAGAGAAATTACATACTAAGTTCTGGAGACCTAATATACACATGGTGACTATTGTAAATGTGTTGTATACTTGAAATTTGCTAAGAGACAAGGTTCTCATCACACACACATACATGAGAATGGTAACAATAGGAGGAAATTGGTATGTTAATTAGCTTGATTGTGATAATTATTTCACAATAATTATAAACATCTCATTGTGCACAGAAAATATATACAGTTTTTATTTGTCCCTAATACCTTAATAAATTTGGGGATAAAAGGAAATAGCAAGAGTTAGCAACAAACAAAAAAGCCACTTTGTGCAAAAAATTTAAAAACGAATGAACACAATAAAAAATGTTCTTAAAGCAAGCCTTGCTTCAAAGACAAAATTAGGTAAAATTTTAAAATTTCTTATATATCATGGTAATAGAAAAGTAATAAGTCACGTGCTAAGGAATCCAGAAAAATCATGTACCAGAGGAATATTTGTAAGCATAAGACATTTGTATCAATAAAATTATCAAATGACTATAAAAGCTAGTGAAAGAAAAATACAGCAAATCAAAATTCAGCAGGATTGGATTAATAAAAGAAAAATGAGTGATATGAAGTGCAAAATAAATAAAATATCAAATGTAAGCAACTTTTAACTCTTTTCTACATCTATGTAAATGATCATATAATTTTTCTTCTTAGCTCTATTACTGTTATGCATCATATTATGATTTCTCAAATTTAACTCTCTTGAATTCTTGGAATAAAATTCAAATGATTATAACTGAGGGCTAATTCCTTATTATAAAGACTATAAAATGTGTATATTTTTACATATTTTTACATGTATATATAATGTTACACTCAGGAGCAAGAAAACTGCTTATATAAAAATATATATGAAACATAGTTCATGTGTGTATACAATTGTACACTGGGTTTTAAAATAATCTACAAGATAATGGAGTCTTCTACTTCCTCTGATGAATATATTAGCGAATGCTAATAGACCAGAGAAAACAACTGGTGACAAAATAATTCAAAAGGAGAGGTAAAATAATCTAGTTGTCGATGATAAATATTCAGTGGGAACAATGAAAATATTCCACAAAAATAGAAAACCAAAAGGTGAATTTATGTAAATTCAGGATGTAAAATTAACATAAAATTACTAGATTTTATATAGAAAGCAGTAAGTACCTACAAGTTTTAATGGAAAAGGAGACTCAAAAGCAAAAAAAAAAAAATGCAAAATACAAATAAAAATCCACTAAACACCTATTAAAATGGGTAAATGCAGTCACTGAAGACACAAAATACTGTCAAGGACGTAAAGCAAAAGGGAATAAAGCTGGGAGTAGAAAATTGTGCAGCCACTTTGGAAAACAGTTTGGTATTCTTACATTCTTATCATATGACCCAGCAATCATGTTCCTTGGTATTTTCTCAAGGAAGTTGAAACTTACAACTACACAAAAACCTGCATCCAGATGTTCATAGTGGCTTTACTCATAATTGACAAAATTTGGAAGCAACCAAGATGTCCTTTAGTAGGTGAATAGATAAGCAGATTAGATGGTGGTATATATCCATACAACTGAATATTATTCAGTGATTAAAAAAGAGAGCTAGCAAGCCATAAAAAGACATGGAAGAGCCTTAAATGCATATTACTAAGTGAGAGGAGCCAATGTGGAAAGGCTACATATGGTACAAGTCCAACTACATGACTTCTGGAAAAGGCAAAACTATGGACATAGTAAAAAGACCAGGGGTTGCCACAGTTTTGGAAGGAAGGAGGGATGAACAGGTGGAGCACAAGGGATTTTTAAGGTAATGAAACTATTTTGTATGATACTGTAATTATGGATATATATTATTATACATTTGTCAAAATCAGTATAATGTACAACACTAAGTGAACACTAATGTAAGCTATGAACTTTAGTTAATTATAAAATATTAATATTGCCTTATCTTTTGTAACAAACATAGCACACTAATGCAAGTTATTAATATAGGGGCAGATGGGAACTCTGCACTTTCTTCTCAATTTTTCTATAAGCCTAAAACTGGTTTAAAAAAGCCTATTAATTTAAAAAACTGAACAGGCAAAATTTCTATCATAAACTTCAGAAATATTCCAAACCTATAAAACATAAAAACACTTCTCAAAGGCACACCACAGAAAGATCTACTATGTCCTTGCATAGGAAGACAATATCATCAAGTCATCAATGGTCAAAAAGTTGTTAAAAATCCAATGTACTCCCAATATTCCCAATATTAATACCATGAGGTTTTGTTCTGAAGTTAAACAAATTAATTTAAAAAATTAGTTGGAATCACAAACAAACAATAAAAGAAACAAATTTCCTGAAATATGAGAGCAATGATGGATGTGTAAATCTACCAGGTATGAAATCATATATAAAATCTCTGTATTTAAGACCGTATTATTGGCCTATAAATAGATAGACCTTTGGAACAGAATAGAAATTTCAGAAACACAAACTATTGCATTCCAAAATTTAGAGTATGAAGGACATTTCAATACAAGAGGGGAAAGCTGAACTTTGTAATAAGAGATATTTGGGATAACTGGGTAGTCATATGGGAAAAAAAAGATAAAACTATCCATTCCTTACACCTTATTCAAGGATAAATTCTAAATGGATCAAACCGTTAAATCTAAAAAATAAATAGCTCTATTAAGCCATGAAAAGACATGAAGGAAACTTAAATGCATGTTACTTCGTGAAAGAGGGCAGTCTGTAAAGGTACATACTGTATGATTCCATCTCTGTGACATTCTTTAAAAGGCAAAACTATGGAAACAGTAAAAAGATCAGTGGTTGCCAAAAATTGAGGAGAAAGAAATTAATAGGTGGAGCACAGAGGATTTTTAGGGCAATAAAAATACTCTGGGTCCTATTTAACGGCCTCTACATGCCATCTTTCATTTGTCCAAACCCGTTGAAATTACAACACCAGGAGTGAACCCTAAGGTAAACCATGGGCTCTGGGTGATAATAATGCACCAATGGAGGTTCATCAGTTGTAATGAATGTACACCTGCTGCCAGGAATTAATAGTTAGGGAATCTGTGTGTATGTGGGGGTGGAGGGCATGTGGGAAATCTTGGACTTTTCCATTCAATTTTGCTTTGAACCTAAAACTGCTTGCTCTAAAAAACTAGTCTTAATAAAAATAAAGGATTGATTCCAGTTAATAGATGGAGAAGGGATAATAAAATTTCAATGTTACCATTTCTAAAATCTTTTTGTTATTTTTCAGTTAAGTGGCTGAGTCTCGATTGGGCTCAGGTCATGATCTCAGTGTCCTCAGATGGAGCCCTGTGTGGGGCTCCGTGCTCAGCGTGGAGACTTGTCCCTTACCCACCCCCCACTTGCATGATCTCTATCTCTCTCAAATAAAAATAAATAAAGAGAACCTTTTAAAACATACAATATAAATAAAATGTTAAACATTTTTTTGAGATAAAAAATGTAGACAATAGTCATTCGTAAGGTTATGATCCATAAAGACTGTCAATAGTATGTGTGGTTCTGTTTCGATTGTGCCTCACCACCTATGAACCATTCCTACTAAAAATGGAAACTGGATCCAAGTAGGTCTCTAAATACAGGAAAAATAATCACAGAGTATAGACAATACCAGGGAACAGAGACCTGTGTCATGGGAATGCATTTTGCAGAGCCCAAAATATGACATACATAATTTACAGCATAAACATACCAGTTCACTAATAAAATGAATTATAAGGCTGGAGAAAGAGACAAGAAAGTGAGAAAGAAACCTCTAGAAAGACATAAAAGATTTGATAATCATATGCAATGTGTGGACATTGACTAAATCAATTAATTTTTTTAAAATGTTGTGGGGCGGAAAAATTTGAACACTTTCTAGATTAAGCAGGCATTTATGATAATCAAATTTTTTTTAGAATGGATAATGGCTTGTGTATATGCTTTAAAATCTGCAGTATCTTTTAAAGATACACACAGTATTTATTGTGGCAATGATGATTTCTGTGATTGATTCCACACTAAGTGTGTTGAGTGTTATAGATGACATAAGAATGGCTATATGTTGGGGCATCTGGCTGGTTCAGTTGGTTGAGAATATGACTCAATCTCAAGGTTGTGAGTACCAGCCCCATACTGGGCATAGAGACTACTTAAAAAAAGAAAAGAAAAGAAAAGAAAAGAAAAGAAAAGAAAAGAAAAGAAAAGAAAAGAAAAGAAAAAGAAGAATGGATGTATGTTAACATTTGTTGGATGGGAGCTCTTTATACCCTTACCCTTATTATTGTAAATATTGGAAATTCTCCATACTACGTAAAGTGGTATTTAAAAAAAATAAATAGCTACTTTTATAGAAATGATACAAAATAATTTACTGTTTCTGAGATGATTTCAGTTGCATATGGTTAAATATAATTTTAGAAGTTTATGTTTTCAAATATTTAAGTGATGTCCCCTTGAATATATGTACCTCACAGAAGACTTTGGGGTGTATTTTATATTTTATTTGACTGTAAATAAGCAGAAAATGAAAGTTATATTTCAGAGGTGAGTTCAGTCTGAAACATAATGTAGGGAGCACTGCTGTGGGTTCTCATTGTTAATTTCACTCATTTTCAGTTGGAGATCCTGTCATCAATGTTTAAGCACTAATTCAGAGCAAGAAAGTTAAAAAAAATCACCACTTGTAACAAATTTGGACTTTTTGCCGTTGATCAGGTTTCCAAGGAAATGCAGATTGCCAAAGCAGAAAAATTCTACTGGACTGCTAAATTACAGAAACATAATGGCAGGTCTCTACCTTCACAATATTACGTATGTGGTTTGAATGGAGCATAGCAATATTTTGGTCTGCTGTGCTTGATTTGAAAACACCAAAAATGATGTAGCAAATACTATAATATTTAGATTATACTCAGTTCCATATATATATATATATATATATATATATATATATATATATATCACAATAATATGAAATTATATTATGGGGAAAGAAAATGAAAAATATCTATAGATACCTTATATTTGTCATTATTATGCATTAGTAAAACCGTAAATAAATGAGGCACGTGCTGTTTGCTTTTGTCATAACTTAGAGGGCTCTAAATTGAAATAATGAAATAATGAATTGGATTCCTATTAGAATTACTAAGCTTTAATTACTCGTAATGACTAAAAAGAATAATCAATAGCTCACTACCTGTTTTAAATCACATGACTCAATTGGAAAACAGTGTCTTGTTAAATAAAAAACGCTAATTTATTTTGCAGTTTCAAACTATGACTGATTGGAGTATTAAAGCAATCTATCTTTATTATGTTACTCTAAATTTAAATAGATTTAATATTAATTAGGTTAGTATTCAAAATTTTTAAATGACCAAGTTGCCTGCCATGCTGTGCAAGAAATTCAGCTAATACTAAGGCCAACACCATCTCTCTGTATCTCTTGAAATCATGGCAGCTGATCTCTGGAATACATATCTCTTGAACGCACTCCGTATTCTTATAGACCCAAGATGATTGAAGTAAAACACATATACAATTTTCCTTTACTGAATTAATTGTAGCAGAAGCTGTCAACACCACATTCAAATCCTTCCGTCCTAACACTGCAATGATTCTTGTCCGATTTCCAACGGTCGGCATCTGGGTATCTTTGCCTGATAACTTTCTCTGTCAACTGGTGCCAGATTAGACTTCCTGCCCACTAGGTCTGTAAATAATGATCACCATCCCCAGACCCTGTTCCAGTAGCTATCCAATAACGACTCGCAGGAGTTAATGAATAATTAAATCTGTCTCGGGTGGGATTACTTTTAAGCAAGTGTTTCTAAACTATGATTCAGAGTTCTTTAGTAGGATCAAGCTCCAGCTGTTCATAAAAGTGATTCATTGATAGTATACAATTAACTATATGTCCTCTGGTTTCCATTGTACTTTCCTGTTTTACACCAGTGGGTCCTAGGACTGCTTTCTAAATAAACTACTTGTATTTGAAATCTTGATTTGGGGTCTGCTTGGGAGAGCTTAAACTTAGACAACTAGTAACAGACCTAGCAAGCAGACCCTCAGAATGGGATCCTGGTGTTGGCTGATATGCTGGCCGGATTATCAGCCAGTGTCCCTTTGCTGTTTTTCAGCAGGGCGGTGCATGAGGTACTACAATTTGTAAGACTATCACATGTTGTGAATTGGGATGGCGTATAATTGGAAGCATTCACTGGTCAACGCAATATCCGTAGTGTTTGAGAGGCATAAAAAGTAATTACGAGGATTGTAAGGTTTATTGGTTGTTGCAAAGAGCCACCATACAAATAACAGGTCTAAGTTAGGGAGCTGTGAACTCGTGGCTTGGTGTGAAAGCTAGAAGACCCCTGTGGCAAGGGCTCATTTCTCTGAGCCAGACAAAAGCTGTGCTGATAAGAACCCCAGGATCAGATGGTGTAAATATCAGAGTTACAAAAAAAGAAGACGTACCCAGCACTCTGCTAGAGTTACAGTCTGATAGGTTAGTTGGGGAACCCCGAAACCCTGGGTGCCTGTATGAAGGCGAATGCACTTTAAATTCCCCCAAATCCAGATTTACCTTTGTTCTCACCACTCTCGTCCTTAGTGTTACAGTCATTCATGTCCAGTTTCCTGGACATGATGATCTGTGATAGAAGAAATACTCCCCTCCTTTGTGCTAGAAAGGCAGAATAGGAAGCACATGATGACCTCCGATGAAGTAAATGTCTCACAAGATTATATCTGGTATTCTTAAATTCTGCTTCAACTTCACCTCAACAACTTAGGGAGGGATAAAGCCTTACCTCCCTCTACAGAGCAAGAGCAACTATCAAGGTACAAATGTGTATGTTATCATGAATGTCAATTCAAAGGAGCTATGCGTCTTTATCAAAATCTTATCAGTTTCCAATATTTACATAGTGAATTAGCAAAATGAGTTTTAGCATAACACTGCCGTGGGAAGCCTTACTTCTAATTACTTTCACTTTAATAAGTACTTTTCTTGGCAAGAGGCAAATGGACAGAACTAGTCTATGATCATTTTATAATATATTAATGTCTCAGGGAACAGTTGTCCTGCCTTCTGCTCACTGTTACCCTCCATATGCCCTAGATCACCATTCTGTCCTCCACATTTGCTGGCCTTCTGTTTTACTTGTGTTGCTCTCATATCCGAACATACCTGATTTCTACATATTCCTTGCCGCTAAATATGTCAATTCCCAGCTGATGTCCAAAATTATTGTGTGTGGGGGGGTGGGGGGTGTGTATGTGAGACTGTTGGTTTGCAACACTCACAGGAGATTCCCAGGTGTAATCTAAAACTGACCCCTGGGCTCAGAGGGCAGAGAGAGACCAAAGAAAGAGGCAGGTCACTCCAGGTTGGTAGGTGGCAATTTTAATAATAGGAGGGGAACTTACTTATGAGACTTGTCTTGGGCAGCAGCAAGACAAATGGATCCCCATACATGCCCTTCAATCTTGAAAGTTTATAAAGAGACCTCAGTGACCTCAGTCACATGTGCTGTGCAGGTGTTTTCAGCACCACATCACAGTCTCAAGGCGAAGCCCTTGGAGCAGTCTCTGGGAGCAGAGTGGGAAAGCAAGTAGAGTGCACATTTCAAGGACAGGGAGAAGATGAGGAGCCTCTGAGTGCCCTGGTCCAGCTCACCAAACAGCGGTCAGCTTTTTGATGACGTTCCCCAGCAATGACTTTGAAATTACATTCTGTGTAGATATCATTGACTTAAGTATTTTATAACACCAGCAAGATTACCTCAAAGGAAGTTAAAGGTAATACATCTCAAGTGTAGAAAAGAAAAATGGTTATAAAGAACAATGCAATTTAAAAGTATTATTTAAATTAATGCTTTTTTTGTTGAGATATAATCGATATACAATATTGTGTAAGTTTTAACATGTACATTGTGTTGATTTGATAATTTACCACTGTAGCATTACCTAACCCTTCCATCATATTACAAAATTATCAGTTCTTTTTTGTGGCAAGAATATTTTAAAATCGAGTCTCTTAGCAAGTTTGAAGCATATAGCACAGTATTGTGACCTGTGCGTTTGCCAGAACTCGTTCATCCTCTAACTGCAAGTTTTTACCCTTTGGCCTGTATTTCCCTAATTCCACTACCTCCCAAACCCTGAAAACCAATGGTCTGCCCTCTGTTTCTATGCGTTTGGCTGTTTTAGATTCCACATATAAGTGATACCATTCAGTATTCGTCTTTCTCTGTCTGACTTATTTCACTTAGCATAATGGCTTCAAGGTCCATTGGTGTTGCCACAAATGGCAGGATTTACTTTTCTCATGGCTGAAAAAATTCCAGTGTGTGTGTGTGTGTGCGCGTGTGTGTGTGTGTGTGTGTGTATAATATGTATATTATAAAGAATATGTGATTCTTTATCTATTTATCTGTTGACAGACACTTGAGCTGCTTCTCTATCTTGACTATTGTGAATAATGCTGCAGTAAACATAGGAATGCAGATGTATTTTCAATACCCTGTTTTAATTTTCTTTAGTTATATCCCTACAGTGGGATTTCTGGATCATTTGTAGTTCTATTTTTAATTTTTTGAGGACTCTCCACATTGTTTTCTATGGTGGCTGCACCAATTTACATTCCTACCAGCAGTGCACAAGAGTTCTCTTTCCTCCACATCCTCGCCAGCACTTGTTATCTTTTTTTTAATGGCCATTTTAACAAGTGTGAGGTGATATCTCCTTGCAGTTTTGCCTTGAATTTTCCTGATGATTAATGGTTAAGTATTTTTTCATATACCTGTTGGTCATTTGTGTGTCCTTTAGGAAGAAATATCAGTGCAGTTCCTACCAATAACCCAATGGCATTTTCACATAAAGACAAAATCAATCCTAAAATCCATAGGGAACCACAAAAGATCCCAAGTAACCAGAGCAACTTTGAGCAAGAAGACAAAGTTGGGGCATCATAGTTTCTGATTTCAAATTATATTACAAAGCTATAGTAATCAAAACAACATGATACTGGCATAAATATAGACACATAAACCAATGGACATTACAGAAACCAAAAATTAACCTATGCATGTAAAGTCAACTCATCTTAGACAAGAACATCAAGAATACAAAATAGGAAAAGAATACTCTCTTCAATAAATGATATTGGGCAAATTGGATATTCTTATACAGAAGAATCAAATTGGACCCTTATCTTACACTACACAAGAATCAACTTAAAAGCAATTAAAAATTAAATGTAAGACACGAAACCATAAAACTCAAAGAAGAAAACATAGGAAAAATTATCCTTGACATTGGTCTTGGTTAGATTTTTTTTGGATGGGACACCAAAAGCACAGA
Source organism: Ursus arctos (assembly GCF_023065955.2). NCBI lineage: Eukaryota > Metazoa > Chordata > Mammalia > Carnivora > Ursidae > Ursus > Ursus arctos. The sequence goes on along the minus strand of NW_026622819.1, from coordinate 10,095,092 downwards.
CAAGAAAAGCAAAATAAACAAGTAGGACCACATTCAACTAAAAAACATCCGCACAGTCTAAGAATTCTTACCTACATCTCAAATATTTTCCTCTTATGTCTTTCCAAAAGTTTTATTTTTCTTACATTTACATTGAAGTCTGTAATCCATGCTCAGGTAATTTTTGTGTGAAGTATGAGACATGCCCAATTGCTCTGGCACCATTTGTGACAAAAGTTTTATTTCTTCGATGCAATTGCTTTTTCACCTTTGTCAAAATAAGTTTGGCATATTTGTGTGGGTCTATTTCTGGGCTCTTGATTCTGTTCTATTGATCTATGAGTCTATACTTCCAATATCACACAGTCTTGATTACTGTAAGTATATAATGTCTTGAAAAAAGATAGAATAATTTCTCCTACTTTATTCTTCTTTTTCAGAATTGTTTTAGTTCTTCTAATTCTTAGGCTTTTCCATATAAATTTTAGAATATTGTCCATATCTGTATTAATCTTGCTGGGATTTTAATAGGAATTATGTTATCCCTGCATATCAAATGAAGAGAAGTAGCATCTCTATCATGCTAAGTGGTCCAATTCTTGAACACAGTCTGTCTTTCCATTTCTTTAGATCTTCTTTGATCTGTTCAATCAGCATTTTGTGATTTTCAATGTACAAATTGATTACATGTTCTATTTACATGTTAGTATTTCTGTTTTTGTCAGTGACTCTAAATAGTACAGTATTTTTAATTTTGGTGTCCTGTGATTAGCATAGAGAAATGCAAAATATATATTACACATATCTTTAAACATTTTTATATTAAATGACAATATATATAACATTTGATAGGAAAGTTGGTATTATAAGTGCTATTTATTTATTTTAATTTTATTTTTGAAATAAGTGTTTTTGTTACCTTTTATGTAAGCTGTGTTCATTTTTGGATTCCTATTTTACAACATCCTTGTTTATGAAGGAAACCAAAAAATGAAAAATTTCCTAATGGAATGTAAATTGATATTTTATTATGCCAATTGAATAATTTTTATAAACCTTATATACCAAGAAATGAATATCTTGTCTCACAAGCATTTAGAAACTTATTGAAATTCTTTAGGAAAACTGACTTACTTTTACTATTGAAATTTACATAACCACTTAGTATAATTACCTCAACTCTTTTGTGACTTTCTGTAAAGGAAATCAGCTGTCTTTTGTTTAATATCAAGGAACATATGGACAACATATGATTTCATTTATTTCACACTCTAACAGTGATGATAAAAGGTCACTTGACAATCATGTAATAAATGATCACTTAAAACAGCAATTGTAAAGCTATTGAGTAGAAAAACCAAGATGTTAAGTGGAAAGTTTGGAGTATACTCTAGAATGTAGTCATCATCATAATAATATAGTTGTTATTATGGGGGGTAGCTCTTGGTAATTTATATTGAACTAGAAAATCACTAGTTTTCTCTAGTTTTCACATTTTTCACAAAGAGTTCATATAGTTTTACCTTAAAGCTATTGTTCCTGATTTTTATTATATGTACTTTTGCATACTTTTGAAAAGGTAACCTTATTATGAGTAATTCTGAATAATAATGTAATTTTTCATAACACAACTATAACTCATGCACATTTTTATGTACAGAATTAACATTTTAATATTTTCATTCTCTATTTGATATTATTTTTGTTGCTTGCAAAATTTGTGGTATTTTAATATGTGTCTACATTTTGTTAATAATTTTCAGGAAGCTAAACTATGGGCTTAAAGCTATGAGAATTTTTTTTTTCTTTTTGTACAGAAAGGAGGGTCAGAGGGAGAGAAAGAGAGAGAATCTCAAGCAAGCTCCATGCTCAGCACTGAGCTGGATCCTGGATGGGGGGCTCAATCTCATGACCCTGAGATCATGACCTGAGCTGAAATCAAGAGTCAGATGCTTAACTGCCCGAGCCACCCAGTGCCCCAAAGCTATGAGACATTTTAAGGATCTTAATAGACATTATAATATGAGAAGATCCTGTGTTACACAGTCTCCATAGCATTTTAAATGGCAGTAAAATTTATTTTTAGAGAAAATTAGAGTATATATAACCATTCTGCAGTTTTTGATAAAGATGTTACACATTAAGATTGTGTTGGAATATTTTACTATTATTCACATATTACTGATACTTCCCTTTGGTAATATTCCAGGAGCAAACTTACTGTATTAGGTGTTATGAACATTTTGAAGAATCCTTATACAAATTGTCAAAGTGTTTTCCAGCATTGGGCTAAATTATGACAAGTAATCACAATGAAAAACAAATAGAAATACTAATTTAATAGTTGCTAGATTAGGATGCCATCGTTATAATTTACAATGACTTACATTACAATAATGAGGTAAGATTTTATGGGGCACCTGAGTGGTCCAGTCAGTTAAGTCTCTGACTCTCAGTTTCAGCTCAGGTGGTGATCTCAGGTCATGATCTCAGGGTCATACCATCGAGCCCCGTGTTGGTTGGGCTCCACCAGGAGTCTCCTAGGGATTCTCTCTCCCTCTTCCTCTGTCCCTCCTCCTCCTCCTTCTCTCTCTCACTCTCTCTAAAGTAAATAAATATTTTTTAAAAATAATGAGGTAATATTTTTTAATGCGTAAATTACGGATTTTGCTATTTTCTTTCATAAATGTTCATGTCCTGAGAAAGATTTAGTTACAAATCATAGTTCCCTTTCTCCCTCCTAGGGAATTCTGATGGAATGATTGCGTTAAAAGCATGGACCTCTTTGTAAATTTGCTAATCATATTTGCTAAAAGAGTAATACTGACGAGTTCTTATCTACAAAATTGTACCTAGCGGGACATATCGAGTCTGCTTAAGTAGTTAAGTCTTAATAAACCTGCAGTTTGTGGTTTTAAGGAACATGTCTAGAATAATGACTAAAACAAGGATGAATGGGAGCTTTTCAGGTACTGATAATATTCTGCTTCTTAATTTGTGTTCTGGTTACATGGATGTGATCAGTTTGTAAAATTTTAGCCAGCTGTCCACTTTATTTTATGTTCCATTCTGCATACATGTTATATTTGAATAAAAATAAGTTTATTTAAAAGGGAAGCATTTTTAAAAATTTTCTGAGAGATTTTGTGCTATCACTTCTTCCTTACAAACATTTTGACTTGCCATCACTCATCTTATTTATCCATCCATTCATTCAAATGTATATTTCTTCGGCACCTAATGTGGCTTTCAGGCATTTGTCAAAAGCCTTGAACAAGAGAAAAGTATTCACTGTTTGCCTGAAGCTTGCGTTCTATCAGAGATGAGCAAAAAAACAAAATAAATGAGTATAATCTTTCAAAGTAAAATAAGTTCTAGCTGTCAAGGAATGTATGAAAGCATTTAACAGAGGTGTTTGGGCAGATTTTACAGGGAGGCAACCTTACTTGTGAATCTTGGCACATGAGAAAGAGCCAGCTATGTGAAAGACCAGAAAAAGCAGGGTTGTTTTTTTTTTTTTTTTAAGATTTTATTTATTTATTTGACAGAGAGAGAGAGAGAGGGAACACAAGCAGGGGGAGTGGGAGAGGAGAAGCAGGCTGCCAGCGGAGGACGGGGCTCGATCCCATAATGCCGGGATCACGCCCTGAGCCGAAGGCAGACGCTTAACAACTGAGCCACACAGGCGCCCCAGAAAAAGCAGTTTTGAATTGAATTAAAAAGTCCTGAAGTCAAGACGAGATGTCCATCATAGATGAATGGATAAAGAAGATGTGAGATATATAGATATATATATATATATATATATATATATATTACTCAGTCATCAGAAAGGATGAATATTTATAATTTACATCAATGTGGAATGAACTGGAGGGTATTATGCTGAGTGAAATAAGTCAATCAGAGAAGACAATTATATGGTTTCACTCATATGTGGAATATAAGAAATAGCACAGAGGATCATAGGGGAAGGGAGGGAAAACTGAATGGGAAGAAATCAGAGAGGGAGACACACCATGAGAGATTCTTAACTATAGGAAACAAACTGAGGGTTGCTGGAGGGGAGTTGGGTGGGGGGAAGGGGTAACTGGGTGATGGTCATTAAGGAGGGCACGTGATGTGATGAGGACTGGGTGTTACATGCAGCTGATGAATGATTGAACTCTACATCTGAAACTAATGAGGTACTATATGTTGGCTAAATGAATTTAAATTAAAAATAAAAAAAGATCCTGAAATGAGAGACTTTTTGGCAGGTACTGGACACAAAAAACATTCGGCATGATGGAACATGTTATGACATGCATATGAAATCAGGATTGGAGATATGGATTGGCTAGCATCCCTTAAAGCCATAGTAAAATGTTCTAAGTATGAGAGAAAAAGTTTGAGCCTTAAGAATATGTACTTTAGACCCTTTTGCTTGAAAAAACAGTCCTTATTCAAAACCACGGATTATTTTTTCCCTTGTGTTAGTGCAGTCCCCAAATTAGGTTAAAATTTTTCAGTCATGCACTCTTTACCAATATACAACTGATCTGTGGAAGAAACTACCCTCCTGATCGATGGCTGTCATATATAAAAATCCATACAGCCACAGCAATTGTCACAGAACTTCTGAAATGGAGAAGAAGGTCTCCAAAAACATTGCTCAGGTAATTAGAAAGACCTGGTGTGAAAAAATTTTTTGTTCCAAACTCTCCTTAAGGAACTGCTACTAACAGCGTTTAGTACAAAACAGCGCAGACGTATTTGGTCAAATTCAGGGTAATTAGCTATAATGCAGATTATGATGTTGAACATGCATAACACTAAAAAATAAATAAAAGAATGTTGATTTATTTGCCAAATGCTAAAGACAATATTTTCGCTTAGTGGGGGTGAGGGTATTTGCATATAGGCCTACTCTAATATATTTAATCTTTATTTCAGTGAAATGCAAATCATTCTAAAAGAATCTCACATAGTAAATGGTCCTCAGAGCGAAGTGAGTGTATGTGTCTAATACAAAACATCTACTAATTTGATACAAAACTTCTACTAATTTGGATGAAACCAGAGCATAATTTATTATTCTTAATGTACATGTAATGCAGTGATTATGATAAAGCTCATAATATGCATTTTATAAAAATGCATTTAAAACATACCTATAAAATGTGTGTATATCTTCCTTTAGTCCCTTATAAAATAAATGTATGTCCTCATGTTCTGTAATGGAAAATGCTGGGGGGACCTAGGTGGCTCAGTGCGTTCAGCATCTGCCTTCGGCTCAGGTTATAATCCCAGGGTCCTGGGATCCAGCCCAGCATCGGGCTCCCTGTTTTTCCCTCTCCCCACTGCTTGTGCTCTCTCTCTTTCAAATAAATAAAAATTCTTTAAAAAATACTCAATGATCACAGGCTATCTACCTCTCTGGGTATCGGTAATCAGGTATTTCCTGAAGTCTTAAAAAACTGAAAATATATACAGCAAAGATTCAGACTCCAGACAGCTAGCTTTCTTTGTCTTTTTCTCTTTCTTCCTTGTCTTGTCTTTTTGTAAAACCTGTCTTCTGCACACTTCCATGATACAAGATGTGCCTTATATAGTTATAAATATTCATACTACATATACATTTTACTAATCCATATTCTTACCCACTGCTCCAGCAATGCCATTAGATATATTTATAAAGCACCTGCCATGTGTTATCTTTCACTCCAGTAGGGACCAGGCTGTAATATAACATGCAAATAGGAGCTCCTCCAATATGAGTTTCTGGTATAGCTTTTAACAGGTTTTCAGGACGAGAACAAAGCAGTTAGGTAAGAGACTCATTTCACATCAGGATATAACATTGGCAGGGATATATTTTGTCAGAACAGCTGTTTTCCAACTATTCTAAAACGGAATACACTCTTCCCTAAATAGTTACTATGGAGAGATTAAATTGGTTACAGCAGATGCTGTACTCTCAGGTGTTCCTTGCTTTTCTTTACTGCTAAATCTGAGAAACTGGCATCGTGACCTAGTAACTGTAACAACTGTAAAACTATCAACAAATACTGTTGATGCAAAACATAAAAAATGGCTCTCACTAAGACAAGGATGGCAAATCTCTATTAGTTATCCTCTAATCTTTCCCCTATTGAGATGGTAAATGGGATATGTTAGTGAGGAGAAAAACTGAATTATACTAACTTTAAGAAGAAAATGAAGTTAGTCATCAGAGAAGTTAATTAGAAATATTGCAAAATGATAGGCAGAGCAACCCAACTGTGATTTTCTGAGAATGAGGGAAGTAGTAGAAGATTCCCCAGCCAAGTCAGTTAACTTAGAATGTCAAGGGCTGAAGGTCAAGGCTGAGAGTTGGGGCTCATTATGATCCATGCAGCATCCCCAGGAAGCATATTCAGACTGCAGAGTGGATAAACTACTGCTATATAAAAAGTGGGGAGAAGCATGGTGGTCAAAACTGGGCGTGAAAGGATGAGGTGTCTCACATTATTTGACTGGGTAGTGCAACTATGATAATGGCAGATCTATCCCTGCATCTGCCACAAAACCATATATTGAAGAAAATAAGTTCTTCAAGACAGAACAACACCATTGATTTGGTTGATTGTAATAGACTCCTTTCTAACAAACTGATGGATATCGGAAATGTAGCCTTTTTCCTTGGTCTACATCTGGAAAGCAGGGACCCAAAAAAGGTCCAAGAAAATGTACTTTGGTTATTAACAATGGATCAACTTAGACCATGCCCACTAAATATAAATTAATAAAAAATATAGAGACAGTATTATTACCGTTATTTTATGATTGATATTTATTGACTAACATTGAGGTTCTAGCCACTGGAATAAGGAGTTGCTTGCATTATTTCTCACATCACGTAATCCTCACAAAACCTGACAGGTACACTGTTTTTAATATGAGGAAACAGAAATTTAGATAGAACCAGATTACCTAATATGGTCAAGCTAGAAAATGACAAAGGTGGGATTCAAACATTGGAATATATGAATCCAAAGCTCATAGTATTAGCAGATATGTTCTACAGTTTATGTTGTACAGAGTTCTGTGGCTAATCGCCAATAAAATTACATGAAGAAGGACACATAGTGGGTAAAACTTATCAGTACATTATGATGAAAAAGTGTAAGCAAAATATTAACGAACAGATTCTAGCACTACATGAAACAGGCAATGTAACCAGAACAGGATTGGCAGGTTTTAGGAACACTAGAAGGCTTTATTACTGAAAAGCCTTTTAATATTTCACCATGTTAATGCTTAAAAATTTTAAAACATATTCATTTTACCAAAAATGCTGATAGAGACTTGCTTAAACTGAAAAAAACAAAGCTCAGATAAATGAATCAAAAGGATATTTATTAGGTGCATGGGTGACTCAATCAGTTGAGCGCCCAACTCTTGCTTTCGGCTCAGGTCATGATCTCAGGGTCCTGGGGTTGAGCTCCTTATCAGGTTCCACGCTCAGCATGGAGTCTGCTTGTCCCTCTCCCTCTGCTCCTCCCCCTGCTGGCACTCTCTCTATCTCTCTGAATCTCTCTACAATAAATAAATACAATCTTTTCCAAAAAAGATATTTACTTCACATGTTTCCAAACATGAACCTCAAAAGAAATATCCATATCTAAAATATGCATACACTGGGACACCGGGGTGGCTCTGTTGGTTAAGACTCCGAGTCTTGATTTCGGATCAGGTCATGATCTCAGCCCTGCATTGGGCTCCGTGCTGAGCTTGGAGCCTGCTAAAGATTCTCTCTTTGCCCCTCCCCGCCCCAGTCATGCATGCATGCTCTCTCTCTTTCTAAAACACAATGAAAATGAAAATAAAATACATGTTAAGTTGGAAAAAAGTAACTAAATCCATGGCCATTTATGAAAAGTTATTTTTCATGCTTTCATTAGCGTTATACATATTGGAAAAAATACATTATATTATATTATCTACACTGAAAATCCTGAGAAATTCACTAGAGTATCTGGACTTCAGGTAGGGCATTTGTTTTTAAATAGATAAACAAAAATCAATAGCTTGACTATGTAACAGAAATTACCAATTAGGAAATATAATGAAAAACAAATCTCAGTCACAAAAGCTATAAAACTTTATATTATGAAACAATGGACTTTATAAGAAATTAGGAAAGTCCATATTAAGAAAATCATAAAAAGTTTCACTCTTTAAAATAGAAATAAATGGTGATACAAACCATAAAGAGAGGCCAAAATAATATATATATTTAATGTAATTGAAAAGCAAAATATCAGCATCCTTTTTTTGGGTGGGAAATTAGCATATTCATTTTAAATTTCATGGGGAAGATAAATATGTGAGAATATCTAAAATATTTTTAAAAGATGCTTAATTATACTATACCATGTCTGAATATACTATATAATTAAACTATAGTAGTTAAAAGTGACAAATTTCCTCATAAGAAACATTGATTAGATAAATATAATAATACAAAATATAGAGTCAGATGTATATATAGGTTTTAATTATATGAAAAATCATATTTTTAAATCAGAAAACAGGTTTAGAGTCTAGGTTGTGAATTTGAAAGAAAAATATTTTATATCTCTACTTCACAGCATTTCTAAAACTAAGTTCCAAATAATTTAGAGTTTTTATTTTTTATGTTATTTTTTTAATTTAGAGTTTTTAAAACAGGGGTATTTAAAATATATATATATATATATATTTATATATATATCTGCAACAAACAGAGTAAACACAAGAAAAATATTGTATTAATTGTGTAAGAAATGGCTTTTTTGGTCACAAAAAGGTTAGAACCCATCATAATAAAAATTGGCTTAATAAACCATATAAAATTATAAATCCATAGGTGGACAGTCAAAAATACTGAAACCTAGGAAACTAGAATATGTACAATCCAGAAGACTATGCGAAAGAACGCTCAAAGCAGAAACCGACATGAGTTGGAGGTGAGGACAAGGACTTTACGACACAGGACTGCAGTAAGAGTTGAGCAGCTCCTGTGAGCAGCAGGAGTTGGTATTGAACCAGAACCAGAGTGGAAATGTTCCAGGAGAGGGTCAGTGGTCATACAAGGAGTCATTTCTCAACATTCCCCTGAATTTGTAACCAGTTTACTCCTGTTGAGAAAGGTCTAAGGAAACTGCAGCCATTTCCTCCTTGGTTTTTTTTGTTCTTCAAACTATGTAACTACCATTTGTTCTCAATTGTCAAAACTGCCTTCTGTGAGAAACTTAAGTTTGTGAGTGGAAGAGTACAGCTTCTCAAAAATGATTAAATTTGTAACAGAAAGCCAAATTAAATTGGCTAAAGCAATAAAGGAACTCCATCCCTGATATCATTATCACTGAGATGCTTTGCCTCAAGTAAGACTTCGGGAAGACATGGAGAGTCTCAGTGTAATCAGTTTAAATTTGTCTCCCCGTGGGTGTCTGTGGTCTGCCATCCTCCACGTTTGGGGCTCTCTTCTCAGCTGACTCGGGAGCTACATCACTGTCAACAGCTGGAGTGATTACATGTGCCTTATTCATATCCGGAGCGATGAAGGCGGCACAAGTTACCATCAAGTTTATGAATGTAATTTCTGGGTTTCCTTTAATTGGCCCAAAGTAGATCTCCTTCCTACTATTAACACCATTTGGCCCCGCATGGGTCTCCCCCCACCAGGCTAGGAGTGTATATGACTAATAAACTCCTGTGGATCACATCTGCCCCGTATTGGGTGGTAACCTTAGGGTTAAAAACCCCTCTTCACCAACAGGGTGAGTAGGAGGTGATCAAAATACTCCCCATCCAGACCACTCCTTTCAACTCAAAACTCATCTATCTAATTGCCTGCTGTGTAACTCCATCTGGATGTCTACTGTCTCAAATTAAAAACTTCCAAAACTGAGCTCCAGTAGTGCCAGGACGTAGCACAGACTTTGGTACCTTGTGTGCACACAGTGTGTTTTGGATGAATAAACGGAACGACAGGTGAACCTGGGAATCCCCTGCTACCTACATGTTCTCACAAGTTGCCCTTAGAAACAAATGAGATGTTTCACAAGGGTTCTAGATTTTCTCATTTTAATAATCTTGCTATACATACATACATATATATGTACTTGTGTTTTGAGTATGCATGTATCCATACAAATGTGTACATGGATATATATGTATATGTCTTTTTTAGTATTTAGCATTTGTCTTTCCTTCTCTTCTCACTTTTTTTTTTCTTGTTATGCCAGCACATTTTGGGACTAGAAAATTTTGTACGGGCACTCTAGTCACATAGACACTTAATTTCATGGCCTCCCCCCAAATTCTCGACCGGCTCTGCAATTTAAGTCTGATTTAAATGACTGAATTTTGCAGCAAGGTGTCCAGACATCTGCACTGATACTGAACAACACCCGAGCATTGTCCTTTTGGTTTCTCCCAGATCATGCAAACGATGGTGAGTGGCGAATCCACATGCAGAGACCAGACACTCATTGTCTCCCTGACCTTTTCTAGACTGGGCTAGGCTATGATAAATCCGATTGCAACGTGGACAGTATCATGCCAGAGTGATTAAAGGCATCAGAAGGCCTGCTACTTGGTGTTTTGAGTTCTTGGGGTTACAGGGTGGAACACAGGTAAGGGACGGGCAACTGCCAGAGACCAGACTTGCAAGCTCTGCGGTCTTCCCAGCTCAGAAGCAAGTCTAGATCCGGGCTTTGCTTCTCTCTCCCTCCCTTACCTTGCACACCCACTTTCAAGTCCGAAGCCCAGACCACCTGGCTGAGGGTGCCACACCCACTCCCCCCTCATTTTTCACTTTAATATAAACAATTCTGAAATGTAGTTCACTCATAATATTTGTCTTTGGCATCATTTTGCCAGTGTTGATAATGGTAAAGAACAAGTTCAGGTTTGTGAATACACGTGCGACATAAGCATTATACAATTTTAGCGAGTTCAATTCACCTTCCTAATGAACACAAATAAGCCTATTTATTCATCATCCCCTGGAGGGAGGCAATGAGTATCCAAAGATAGGAAAAAGTTTTTTTTTTCTAATTCATACAGTTTAGACTGAATTTTATTTCACTGGATTTCATTAGAATTTCAAAGTAGCCCAAACATTTGTTATATGTATATATAATTATATATAGTATATACACACACATGCTTTCAGTTCATTCCAGGAAAAATAAAGAAATATCAAATATGCAGAATGTATAATATATAATGACATCGAAACGTTTATTCTACATTGGTAAATGGAAACAATGCACAGAGAAATAGCAAAATAATATAATCAATTGTTAAAAATATTATCCATTAAGTCAGGGATTGCAGACTCCTTCCATAAAGGTAGACAATAAATATTTTAGATTTTTGGCTAGCAGACCATAAACCATTGACTCCTGCTTTAGGCAGTAAAATTAAAACGTTATTTTTGTTAATTATGTATTATACTTTTCAAATGTCCAAATTGACCGTTACAACCATATACTAGTTTTCTAATAAAATACCGGTAAATGACATTAAAAATAAGGAGTAATAATTGGAGCATGTATCTATTTATGAGAGTGAAAAAGATAAAGATTTATTATTTAGCTCCTAAAAATTAGTTAATATACAACATAAATGATCACTTCCTGCAGTTTTGAGGGAATAATTCAACAGTGCATGTGATAGTTGTTTTCTAACAACAACAAAAAAATTCATTTATTAACATTTCTTGGTCCCTATGAGTCTCAAAAAGCTTTTTATTCACATCTAATTCTGATGCTCATGTTTTGCAGAAAATTGCAATGCATTTTCATGTGCTAAATGCACTTCACACGCATTCTTAAAAGTCAATCCAGGGTGGATCAGTAGTGCTGGAAAGAGAAGCAGACATTGAGAAATGACACATCAGAAGTGTTAATCTGTCTAAAAGCTCATGAATTTTTCTCAGGCAGAGTTTGTCAGACAAACCTTGGTTCATGCAGTGAATCTGACACTTCCTAAATGTCACATCGTCCTTATATAACCCTATTGAGCCTTAGTTTTATCAGAGCAAGATGGGAGTTGTTGACCCTACCTCATGAATTTGTTGCCATGATAAAGGTCTATTCAGCCATCCTCTCTAATCTCTAGCATGCCAAGCATGCACCATAAATAACAAGGCTTAATCTTTCCCTCTTTTTTTCCTCTTTGCATTTCTAGGTAGATTTCAAAGGCAAATTTAGACGCTCATACTTCAAGGTTCTATAATTTCATTAGAATCCTCTATAATTCATACTAAAAATGTTTAGTCCAGTCTTCTCCAAGTCCACTCATCAATAGCTGTAAAGTAATTTAACCTACAGGAGGAGTTCCCCCAGAAAACAGCCAATTTTAATTAAGATATGCAGAGAATTATGAGCCTTTATCTACAAGTCAGAAGGAGTCTGAGGTTAGTTGCCATGCTGGGCCTTTGTTTCTCCATCAAGCTGCAGGATTCTATTAATGACCGCCATATTGATCCATCAGAAAAACTTAGTGCCTGCTTTTGCTCCTGGTACCCTGCCCCCCACAGCACTGGACAATCTGCTTCACACATGGTTCCTTTGTCACCCAGGAGCTGTCTCTGCTCCCACAAACCTGACCATGGCCTACCACCTTGACAAAAGTGACTTATCCCAGAGAATGACCCAAAAGCCATTCAACCTGACAAAAAATGTCTACAAATTCACTTCTGTGTGTTTACCTACTCGTCTGAATCGACTTAAATATTAACGGCCAAATGCTCTACTACTATCATTTGGAAAAGAAATAGAACTAAGTCACAGGACCACCTCCTCTGATCCCTTCTGACTTATTGTTAATCCTTCCAACATTCTCATCATGGGCTTGCCTAGGTAGTCACTAAATAATCTGTCATTTCAGAATTGATCTATAGTACAATAAAAATAAAAGGAGAGAGAGATCTAGAACACCATGAGTCCCCCTGCCATTTTCTACCCTTCTATATTATTTCCCCAGTATGTTAAAAGTTCCTCTTATACAGGAAAAAGTGAAACATTTTATTCTTAATGATAATAATGAGCTTACTCATAATTTCCATGAAAAATATTACCATTTGAACATGGTTTTTGTACCACTTTCCATTTTATGTCTTTAAGTAAAACAAAAATATTTTCTAGTTCCCATTTATATTTAAGGGTTGTTTTTTGTTCACTTAAAACATATTTATTGTGGTAATTATTATACAACACATGCTATAAGTTAAAAAGACATAATACAGATGAATAAAAGCCTATATTGTTATGATACTCTAGTAGAAAAGTAAGTATTTAAAATAACCCACCCTCAAGAACTGAAATTATAACCAGAATAATGGAAAAATTTCATGTTCCTCTGCTTTTGAGAAAATTCTTGAGTTTGATTTTAAAATCAATGAGCTTCAACTCAACCATGATACTTTCTAACTCGTATTGCTTGGTATGGTTTTCTTTAGGTTTCAAGATCCTAATATAAACATGAAAATAATAAAAGCCAAATAACAGGATTGTTATAATCATGAAGTGAACTAGACAGCTGCGCTTGCTTCTACATACCTATAGATCACTGGCTGACATATGGTAAGTGTGCAATTAAGGGAAGCTCCTCTGCTTTTGCTCTGTTTTATTTGAAGTTTCACAGACAGTTTCAAATGTTTTATGACAAGGTCGTCTACTTGGTCATTTGAAATGGTGGTGGAGTATCATTTAAGCAGATACAATGACTATGAAATTATATTGAAGTGTTATTAGCAGCAGCCAGGTTTAAATAATTGATCCACTTCATTCTATACCAGCTGAAGTCATTGAATGAGTAGTTTCAGGTGTGTCTACTCCATGAATTATAGTCATCAAATCTAGAAATTATAACGCTAGGAACATCTGTGGTGTGCTCGGCAGTCCTGGGATGAGGTTCTGACCTCCATGTCAACTACAGGTGCAGATTTATTCCATTTGCTCCAAAATGAAAATTGATTCTCTCTTGTCCCATTGCAGCGCATCATGAAGCAAATTACAGCTTGACTTAGAGTTGGGTTGAGTCAGAGGTTTGCAGTAATAGCCACATTTGAGGGAATTCATGACAGGTGACTGGTGTATCTCTATTGACAAAGTAGAATGTAGCACTCCACTGAGGAATTACACCACCGTTTTGAGCATCACAAAAGTTTACACACCAGGTATGGTCCCTTAATTATAGCAACAGTCAATAAAATTTGACATTGCTAAATAATATTATTGGGGATAATTTTTAAAACCATTTTATTATTCAAATGTAAAGCTCTTTAACTGAAATGCGTGGATTTCTTCTAATATGGAAAGGTTGTCAACCAAAGTTGTATGTAATTTTGGTTCTCTTCTAGGAACAAAAAAATCCTACTAGAAAACATTTGCAAATAATTTTAGATTATATTCTCAATGCTATCATCTGGGGTTTTAAAGTGGTAGTTTTCAAACGAGAGTTGGCATCTGTGTCTGGAAAGGGGGCAGATGTCTATTTGGACATCTTTTTGAAGCACTTTGTGGACTGTTCCACCTAAATTTGTGTTTCTTCTCTCTCCATTTCATTTCAACATAATGCTTCTTACTTCTATTATGAAGTTATTCTCTGTCATTAAAAACAATGACATTGTTAATGTCAACATAACTATTTATTAATTCATATATTATTTCTTCCATTAGTTTCATAATTCAACAATTTATTAAGCAATTACTTCATGTCGGAGGAGATGTAATGAATATGAGATTAGAAAGTGAATACATCAGTATTTTGACTGAAAAGTTTACATCTGAGCTGCTGAGCAGTTTATATTTAAAAGATGTGATCCTTAAAAATGGTCGGTTTTAGCTTCTGGTTAGAATGAAGTTAACAGGAATCAAATTAACCCTCTCACCTTAAACAATTACAAAATAAAGCAAATACATGAAGCAACAAGTTTTCAGATTTTGGAGAACTGGCACCTCAGATACTTATCCTTGAGACAAAGAAAACAAAAAAGATGAGACCGACATTGCCCGACATTACAAATTGGAGAGATTTCAAGTCACCATTTAGGGAGATAGAGAAATCCAAACTAGGGCTAGCAATCTTGTTGAGTTGAGAAAACAGTTAAGTATTCGTGGAAACAAAGGCACCCAGAACCCGTGGGCTGAGTAGTAAGAAGAATGCTGCACAGAGAGAGAGAACTGCACGGAAAGATCTGGTGATCTTCACAGGGTTTCTCTTTGGGTGTTCTTTGAATACCCATCAGTGCGTGCATGTGGAGAAACCACTGGAGGCTGAAGAAAGAACCACCAGAGAGAAAACATGTGGAATATCCTCCAGAGCTCACATCCAAGAACCATGAGTCAATGTCAAACAGTGTAACTTACATGTACTATCTCAGTGGAGTGATATAAATTCTGCCAATAGACCCACATGTATATGATCCATTGATGTTGACAAAGGTGCCAAGCCCATTCCAAAGAGAAGGATAATACTGTCAACAAATACTGCCAGAACAGTTAGATATAAAGAAAACCAGTAAATCACAGACACATGATTTGGACAATTCACAAACGAAATGTGTTGGAGTTGAATTGTGTCCTCCCACTCACTCAAAGATATGTTGAATTCCTAACCCCTGGTAGCTGTGAATGTGACCTTATTGGTAATGGGATCTTTGCAGATGTCACCAAAATGAGGTCATACTCAATTAGGGTGAGCCCTACTCCCTTGGGACTGGTGTCCTTATAAGATGAAAAACCAGAGACACAAGGAGAAGAATGCTCTACTCCCTTGGGACTGGTGTCCTTATAAGATGAAAAACCAGAGACACAAGGAGAAGAATGCCATGTAAAGACACAGAGACACACAGACATGAAAGAAGATAGCCTTGGAAAGATGAAGACTTGGATATGAATTATGTTGCCTGAGCCAAAGATGGCTTATTCCCACCTTATCTCACTTAGCATCATGCCCATGAGGTTCATCCACATTTAAGCATTTATCAGAATTCCATTCCTTCTTGAGGCTGAATAATAGTCTACTGTATGTATATACCACATTATTTAATCCATTCATCCACGGATGGACTCTTGGGTTAATTCTACCTCTTGGCTATTGTAAATAACACTTCCATTAACATGGGCGTACAAATATCTCTTCCAGACCCTGCGGTCAATTCTTTTAAGGATATAGCCCAAAGTGAAATTGCTGGATTATAGGAGGACACGTGTATCCTTTTGTGGTGATGAAAACATTCATTCTTTTGACTGTGTTTGTAAGGACAGAGTTGCGTATATTTGTCATAATTTCATAACACCATTTATTAAAATAAGTATATTTCATTTTCTATGAATTACAAAGATGTATTAACAAATAGAATGGCAAACCAGATTTGCAGAGGATGCGGGGCAAATGTAAAGCTCACAGTGCTTGTGTAAGTGTCAAATTGTTAAAACACTTTGGGAAAAAAAGTTTTGCTCTTTCTAGTGGAGTGCTGCACTGAAGTCTACCTTATCACCCAGAAATCTCCTGCATAAGTATGTAATTAAGAGCAATGAGTGCACATGTACACAAAAATGTTCACAGCAGCTTTATTTCACCAGTTAAATGTTGGAAACAACCTACATATCTATGAAAAGAATAGAAAACAAGTGTGGTTTCTTCTTGCAACAGAATATCACATGACAATAAAACAACATTCTTCTGATTATCTCACAGCAGCATAAGATGAATTATGCAAGAACTTGGGTGAATCTCCAAACATTACATTGAGAAAAAAAAAATCATGAACTACACATTTTTATTTCACAGTTTGTTCTGGGCTGTTCCATGGGTATATAAATGTATTGAATTGTGCCCTGAAGAATTATGCATTTCACCCTTTGTAAATAATACCTCAAAAACCAAAAATAACCCTTTTACAGGATTTTGACATTCGAACAAGTGTTTATCAAATGTTTCCATGGATGCATGCTTACTGCTTCTCTGTGAGGAGAGTGTGCAGCTGGCCTTCTCACACTGGAATGAAGGTCGTAGAGTGCAGCTTTCTGTGTGATTTATGTGTGATTTTTCTTTAATGTCTGGTGTTCAAATTAAGGCCAACGTAATTTTTCTCTGCATCACGTCTGTGTTTGGATTATAACTAAAATAATTCTAAAACGTCGTTGATTCCAAGAAACTTGTCATGCATGTATATTCGCTTGGCATATTTGCCTGGGGACACCCAGACTTTATTCTGACAAGCTTCATCTTGGGGACTTCCTGTCACGGCATTTGTAAAATGAGTAAAAATTTTAAATCATATAGAGAGATGCTGCCCAATCAGACACAGTGAATCTTGCCAGGGGCTACTCATACCTCATTTATCAGTAACTGAAAGAGAACATGGAGAGGGAGAATCCTTACTTTTTATGCAGAGATTTCAACGTAATTCTTTTAAAGGTGACAAAATATCAGTGGTAAATTCATATTTGTGCTTGCTCTAAAAATTTCATATGTGGTAAAGCATATGCCATAAATGAGTGATATAAATATAGTAAAGTTAAAAATCGCTTGCAGGAACATAATAATAAAAGCCATCAGGAAACTTCCCAAGCCATGTTTGTTTCTCTTTCAAACATAAGAAATATGATCAGAAAGACATAAAAAAAAAAAAAAGACATGCAATCATGAGACAATAGTCAACTATTCAACTGTACTAAATGACTAATCTACATTAAGTGACTTTCATTAGACTCCTCTGAATGCATTGTAATATCCATAATCTTAATCGAGGTCTGATAAGACACCTAGCTCAAGGCCAGTCCTTTCCGAACATCTTGTGTCAGGGACCAGACCAGTCACATATCATCAGACATGCGACGCATTTACTGATAGGAACTCAAGCCCGTGTTTAAAGGATCACTAAATCCAAAGAACCAGCACAAAGCTTACTTTGTAGAAATAGCTTGATATTTAAGACTTACAAATGTGTTAAAATTATTACAATATTTGCAAATGTCATGGAACAACATCTGACTATATTATTCTGCTGTTCTCTTCAAAACATGTAAGGAAGCCATCATGATTTTCCAGATGCCAGAGTTGAAGCATAGACTGTTAATTGTGTGCCCGGTCAACAAAGTAGGCTATCACATTTTATACCTGGAGAGGAAGAATTGAGCAAAGTGTGAAGGCAGGTGCACCCATGGGACTCATTTCCTCTTTTCTTAAATAACCTTGTTAAGCAAATTAACACTTTGAAATTTTTGTTTGGAAAGAATCTCTGTCAGTTCTGTAACAATGAGACACGTCATTGAGCAAAGTGGTCTTTTCTCTGGGGGAAAAATACTTAATTGGAGTTATTATCTTATCAGTTTAGGCTGTGGGTATATATGATTCACCATCCAAGCATTCACATTTCATATATTAATAGGAGTAGCAAATATTATAAAATACTGTCCTGAAGGTTTTGTATAATATTTTTATTAAAGATACATAAGTTACTTATATGAAAATATATTTTCTCAGGGAATATCAAAAGAAGAGAGTTACACCATACAAATAGATTGGAAGAGTCGACATTGATCAAAATAAATGATAAAAGCAATGTAATCACATTTAAACTAACAAAAGACTATTTCCAAGGAACAAAATAAACTGATTCTAAATGTATGGAAAAGGGAAAGTTTCATCAGGTAAGATATAATAGCATGATTAACAGAGAAGAAAATAAATTTAGGGTTTTAATCTACCAGATTTCAAATTTTATTTTAAGGCTATAATAATTAAAAATATGTGACAATAGAATGGTAGCTAAATAAATTGATCTCTGTATATGCCTGTATGGTATGCACTTTTCTAACTGATTATACTTACTCATGTTTACATGTAACATTGCATACTTACATACCTACTGCATACACACATACATGTACATGTGTATAGACATATTATGCATACATGTGTGTATCCACACATTTAAAAAGTAAAAATAAAAATGACATTAATTTTAATAATATGCCTAACCTACTTCCAAAGTATCATTGCTTAAACATGCAATCCACATGAAAAAGCTAATGAGATATTTTACAGTCCCCCTTTTTTATGACGTTTTGGAAATAAAGCATGTGTTTAATACTCTCCAACACATCTAAATCCCCCTGTAACACATGACAAGACCAACAAAGCAGTTTTCTTTTCCGCTAAAATCTAACCTACACTTGTAAAGATATGAAGTGGCCCTGGGTGGTACACTGTAAATTCAAACAATGATTCTTCTCGGGAAAGGTGTACAGGAATTGGTCTGGGATAGAGATAAAGAACTTCATCATTACAAGAATGATTTTATTTTATTGATTCAAAATAAAATTGAGCAAGTAATCCACAAGCAGACTCCCTGCTGAGTGTGGGCCTAATGCGGGGCTTGATCCCAGGACCCTGAGATCATGACCTGAGCCAAAACCAAGAGTCAGCCACTTAACCAACTGAACCACACAGGTGCCCCTCCAGTCCTGATGATCTGAAACAGTATCCTTCATATGTTACATTTGTTATTTTGTGAATCTTAAATATTGCTTGTCATATATAAACTCTACTTAATATGGTTCTCTAGAAATTAGTATGGATCCATTCAATTTCACTGCTGCTTCTGACACGACTACATCAGTACAACTATCACTATCACTATTTTATCTGAATAATAATCTATTCAGAAAGATCCCAACTTTGATCTTTTAAGGGTAAATATTATAAAAATAATCCATCAGCTCTGAGGAGTAGAAATGAGGATTTAGGGGAACAGGAGAAACTTTCTCTATCCCCTGTATATATGTTCTTTTCCTAACATTTTAATTTTTACCATATGCATGCATTTATATGTAAAGCTAATTGAAAATTATTTAATCATATTTCATGATCACAGGCAATTCGGGTTAAAGCTTCCAAACACATTTTTTGATCTGTAGAGACATGTTAGTCTTGATTTATTTTGATTTTTCCACCCTCAGATTCACAAAGACAATTTTATTTGATCTAATGAATCTAATTTGCCTCAATGAAATAAGAAACTATAATAAATGTGTTAATGATCAATAGGAAGTCCTAGGAATAAAAAATGTAATAACTATCTAAGTTATTACCAAAAAAACCCCAACATAGCCAGGAAGAACATAACTTATAACTTTTTCCCTTTTTCCTGTAATGCCCAAGTGAAGGAAGATCACTTCAAATACCATCACAGATACACCAACAGAGATTTTAAATGAAAAAGCAAGTATTTATAGTACAGTATATTTTAATTTGTTTTCCTACCAATCAACATGTTGCTGTGCAATCACCCAGCTGTCTGCACTTGGTTTTCCTTGGCCCTGCATTATCATGAAGCTTTGCATACATTTTAGGTTTTCTCTTACCCCAAATCAAGGCTGCATTTGCAAGAAGTTGCATCTCAATGACTCATATAAGATATGCAATTAAACATGCAAAACTGATTGCTGCATGGAATTGCCACTGAAACCATAAAATTTTAGTGCAAACTTAGCATGATTTGAACATTTAACAGTAAAACTGTCACAGCAACTGAACTCAAGGCTTTCCCGGGCCATCAAACCCTTTGACGTCAGACTTGGCAGACTAAACTGTGTCGTCCAGCAAAAGTAGTATTTATATATTTAATCATGAGGCGTGGTGGCCACAAGCACATACAACAACTGCAAGGACAAACTGGAAGGGACTGTGTCGAAAATTGTTTTGAAAAGGGGAGGAGAGCACAACCCCCACCCACCGCCAACACTGTAGAAACATTCATGATACAGCTGCTAGAACAGTGTTTTTCAAGCCGTGACCTTTCTTTACTTCTTTTTAAAAAAAATTTGCCAGTTTTATTAAGGTAGATTTACTCATAAAAATTGTATACATTGAAGCTAATACAGTGTGATTTTTAAGGTGTACGACAGGATGACTTAATTTATGTATACATGGTGAAATGATTACCACAATTGAGTTCATTGGCACAACCATCCTGTGACCTTTGGAACATGAGCAGTTTACCAGAGCTCATCCAGGGGAGGCAAGGGTCTGCCGATAGACAGATGGGACTGGAGCAAACCCTTCAAGTTTGGTGGATGGCCCATGCTGACAGCAATCAAAGAAGATTTTCATTGTTTCCTGCATTAGGCAAAGATAGGTAGATAGTAGGAAGAAATGAGAAACTAACAGTGACTGGAACTTCTCAAAGTCAAGGGGTACATCCTTGAATTTTATGAGGGCAAGGATAAGTAGTAAATAACAGAACCCAGCTGTGAAAAAGTGATAAAATGCCAGGCGAAGTGGTTTAATTTCACTACATCGTTACAGTGCTTATGTAAGTTATATGGTATTCCCTACTTTGTTTATTTATTCTTTTTTAAAGATTTTATTGATTTATTTGACAGAGAGAGAGAACAAGCAGGGGAAGCAGGAGAGGGAGAAGCAGTCTCCCCACTGAGCAGGGAGCCTGATGCTGGCTCATTCCCAGGACCCTGGGATCATGACCTGAGCCAAACACAGACACGTAACCGACTGAGCCCCCCAGGTGCCCCTCAACCACTATCTTCTCAAATACTGAGTTTTCTGTCACAATCTCTTTATGGAGTTCCTGTTACATTCTTTTTAGATATTTGGATATTGTCCAAAAGTTCCATGAGAAGCTATTCTGTTTTCTTTTTTTTTTTTCAACATTTTCATTTTTCTGGTAATTTCTATTAACGTATCTTTAGGATACTACCTTTTTCCTCCATTAAGCCTCTTATGATTTGAATTGTGTCCCCACAAAATCCATATGTTTAAATCCAAATCATTAGCACACCAGAATGTGACCTTACTTGGGAACAGGGCCTTTGCAAATATAATTAGTTAAATTTAAATCAGATCATTAGGGTGGGCCCCAATCCTTGTAAAAAGGGGAATTTTGTTTACCGGCTCACATACAGGGAAGATGAAGGTAAAGGTAGGGGTAGTAATTAATGTGTATTCAGCAAATTCAGAAAGATTCGACACTGAAAATTTTTCAGATGTTTCCACTTACAGAATTTTCTTTTCATTTGTATTTGTTTGTTCCATCTTCCTCCTGGTATTTTCTCACCTTCTCACTAATGGCCAACGTATTTTTCTTGACAATAAAACATGTTTTCCTATTTCTTCTAGGTCCAGTAATTTAAAATTATATCTTCTACTTTGTCAAGGTCAGAATAAATGACTGCCACCTCCGATTCTGTTCTGGGCGCTGCCCCTCCCCTTGCAGCATCTGTGGTTTTCTCCACCTCTTCTTCTGCTTTTTTAAGCCCCTCTGATCATGAATAGCCTATCAGAATTTTAGCCTCTGCTTGTGAACGGAACTGCAGCGTGCCTTCAGGCTAAAAGCTGCTAAAGACAAGATATTCACCTTCTGTCATTCTGTTCTTGCAAATTTCCACTTCGTTTAGAATCTGCCTGCTTATATTCACATGACAGTAAGCTCAGATTTTTTTTTCCCTCCAGAGTGTATAGTTGTTACCTTTTTTTAGAGCATTTGGCCCTCAACGTTTTGTAAAGATTTAATATTCTACACTTTATATGCATATATGTATGGTCACGGGATTTTGTGGGGACAAGAATTACATACATTTATGGATAAGCGCAAAGTCAAAAGTATTCCTTATTTGTTTTAGATTTCTAAAAATCTGCATTGCTTACTTATTTGCCTATTAAAAGAATGCGTTTTGAATTTTCTAGGCCTTTACACATGAAATGTCACCTTTGTCTTATTATACTCTTGAATAGCTGTAAGATAAATGCCTCATGGTGCACCATTTTGTGAAGCACATAATACTTGCCTCATAAAGTCTGTAAACATATAATAAAAAAGTACTTTAGCACCTCTATTTATCTTACTTCCCATTGCATTCTTCAAGTCTCCAATTTCATTTCCTCAATTTCTTCATAAAATTTATACTAAGTTCCTCCTTGCCTGAGATGTTTCCCAAGTGCTACACTAAGCCATATTTAATGTATTGACTTGAAATTCCTAAAAAGAAAGAATTGAATGGGGTTGTTGGCTCAAACAACTCCATCGGTGAAAACTGGACTGGAATAAAAACTTCATTTGTTTAAATGCAATTTATCTCTGTCATAAAACATAAGATGTTGTGACAGTGCTTCGTTTACAAAATGCAAGACAGTACTATCCAGATAATTTAGTCATTGTATGCAATGTCACTAACCGAGAAAGAAGCCAAAAAATAAATATGCGTATGATGCTGTACATATTATCCACAGTCAAAAGCTTGTTACTATCTGATAACTAAAAGATTCAATCTCTAAATAACATAATATGTATAGGAAGTTGCACAATTCAAATGTACCCAGAAATCAGATTTCTGTTCTGTGAGCTAACAAATATTTAAATAAATTTACATATATGGTGTCTCTCTTGAAATGTACTTACTAAAAAAAGAAAGTGTACATTTTTACTATAAAAACCAAATTTCTTCCACTGATGGTTTCTTTTGTATCTTGAGAAGAAAAAAGAAAAAAAATGTTCCTATTGATTTAAGAAATAGCACCTTTAAAAATCCAAAATCAAAACTCTACTTTTTTTTTTTTTTTTTAGCAATTATGATTTCCTAACTTGTGGTAGATTAAGCTAAATCATCATGTTCCTCATTAGAATGAAATTCAGATTCATTTACAGTATTAAGTATTAAAATCAACGAAATCACCACATTCAGAATAGTATCATCTCTATTGACTAGATTGATATAATCTACAGAAAGGTTTACTTTCTGTACATTAGTTTTCTGTACATGTGTTGTTACTTAGACATAAGATTGGATTTTCACACCAAAATTACTTACCTACCCCCACTCTAAATGAACTAAATCTACCTCTCTTCACTCTTTTGTTTTAAATTCAATGTTTATATACTCGATGCCCAAGCTAATCTATATTTCTAATGAATGAATATTATTCCTTTATATGATCGTAGATTTTTATCTAGCCAATTTTTTACTTGTAAATAAATTTCTCCAATTTAGACAGAACTTTGTACCCATATTTTTAAAATTTCTTGAGATGATTTCTTCGTGGTTGAATGACTCACTTCTCAATTCTTTGATTTCGTTGTCAAATCAATCGTCATACAGGCTATTTGCATTTTCCTTGCCAAACGCAGGTGGCATGGGATGGCTTAAATCCTAATAAATTGGCCAGAAGAGACAGACAGATAAAGACAGCACCCACCAGGCAGAAGCCTGAAATTTTAAAAACCTCGTGTAACGTTCTGAGAAATCCAATCTCAACCTTGACTCAGGAACGAGGACTAAGAGTACCTTGAACTCCCCCTTAACGGTCCCCTGTGCTCTAGAACTGGACTGAACATAGAGGCTCAGCCAATAAGCGTCAGGTCCCTTTGCCAGACAAACACGCAACCACACATATTAACAAACTACGTTAGCACAGGGATGGTGGTATTTTTACGACAAACCTTTTTTATGTTCTCTTCCCCTTCTTGGACTACTCTGGGGACTACTAGTATTTGATTTAGTCATGTGCTACTTGGTTGATGCCAAGAACCCAACAAAAGCAAAGGAAGCATAAAAGGAAACGAATTATTCATATGCAGTTTATGCTTTCCTCTTGCAGTATGCTCTTTGCTCTTCTTGGAAATTACATACTAACTGTCAGGTCGCTTCACTATACCCTGAATTTCTCCTTACTGGGAGAAGGCAAACCAAATCCTTGGTGTATTTTGTTCTGGTACGTCTGCTCTTTTGTGAAAAAGACTTAGAACTAGCACTATTTCCCTGCAAATCTTTTTCTTTTTTTTTCCTACATGAATTATTTAGCTGCACTAAAGAAAGGCATCCTTAGAATGTAAACATACCAAGAGATGGATAATAAACATCCAAGAAAATGTCAATGAGCTTTACTTATCCAGCTTCTTTCTCAAAGCCCATTGAATGGGCGCCATATCAGAAATATGACTTATACTCAGATGAAGTTGCATTGTTACAGGAAGCTTTATTCTGATATAGAAATATGCGTTTCAAAGAAGAATGGTGTATTAAAAAGCTCTAATGGCAAGACATAAATGGCAAAAACATTGAAGCTCTGTTAAAATGAAATCAAAATATTTTTAATAAGATAGTTCATGAACTAGTATGTAAAACTGACTGAAGGTGGGATTCTTCTCCTAAGTAAGTTTATAATAAATAATAAAAATAAGTTTAACCTGATTTCAAAACCAAATTGAGAGGAGAGAGGGGAAATTGAGTCCATCTAGAAGCAATTTTTACTATGAAACCTGTTTTTATGCATTTTTATAAATGTGGCCAAAATTGCCTTTGTCACTGGTTAAAGAGAAGAAAAAAGAAAGATTTCTTGATTTAGTAGTAAGGGTATAGATGTTTTATGAAACAGTTTCTGAGAACTATTTCCTATCTAAGACTTCGGCATTTTTTAAATGCAGCAATCGACATGTATAAAACTATGAGGATAAATGCCAATAAAAAATTGCAGAAACATATTGCATTGGTATTGAATTTCAGTATACTAATTAATGAGAAATAAAACACTAATAATATTGTACCAAATACAAGAAATCACAACCTTACAATTAAATAAGCAATATTAAGATACTTCAGTACAAATACAGTGCTTGACTAAATTCATTTTCATGGTAGTATGACTTCCTTAAATAATAAGTAGAATAAAAAGAATTTTTATAAAGGTTTTCACATCTTTAGGCTGCATGAGTTGGTTTATTGATGATTTCTGAAACTTTTCCCAACACCACTTTAACATGCCAAAACACATTCCTATGACGGCAATAAAGTCTTAGCAGCAAAATTTTAATCCCAGGGAAACTTAACACCTTAAACACTGCACTGTGGAGCTTTTATGGTAGTAAAACTTAGAAACAACCTAACTGCCAAAAGTAGTATTTTTAATAAAACTATTGTATTGCCATAAAATGAAAGATTATGGACCTATTAGAAATGGGTTATTTGCGTATGTATTTATCAAAATTAGAATACGTCTGTAATAGGTGTAGTGAAAGCAGGGATTTGGGGCACAAGTTAATATGTACGTATTTACATTTAAAATAACGGGCTGTGGGGAGCCCGGGTGGCTCAGTCAGTTAAGCATCAGACTCTTGGGTTCAGTTCAGGTCATGATCTCAGGGTCTTGAGATCAAACCTCCCATCAGGCTCCACACTTAATGCAGAGCCGGCTTGAGATTCTGTTTCTCCCTCTCCCTGCCCCTCCCTCTGCTCTCTCTTTCTCTCTCAAAAAAATATAGCTTTAAAAAAAAACCTCTCTTCGTTTAAAAAAATAATAATGAGTTGTATTCATTAGCAAACAAGTTTGATGAGAAATGGGATTATGTCTGTCTTCTTCATTACTCTCTTCCCACCATTCCTGCTAATGGGTCCTAACTCGTGTGTGTCCTAATGAAATCCATATTTCCATCTCATCATAGTTATTTCCTTATGGCCTCTTGGTTCTCCTGCTTCGGATCAAGGTGTTTGTACTGGTTTGCTAGGGCTGCCTTAACAAAATGCCGTGAACTATCTACCATCTATCTATTTATCTATGTATCCATCTACCTATGCCCTTCCAAAGGTGGGATAACACATGGACATTTTGGCAAGCTTGAGGGACATATATATATTGTATATTATGTATGTATATTATGCATGCATATTATGTACATATGTATTGTATATTATGTATGCATATACATGCATTGGATATTGTGTATACATACATATATTATATTGTATATTACATATACAGTATAATATTATAATATAATAAAGAATATTATCAGTTTATATATCCACTTCTGTTTGGCATAAAATTTGATAGACATGAGAGTGATATAATAAAAGAGTTACATTTCACCTCAAAAATTCAATCGTAACCTGTACACTCACTAGTGTACTCAATAGTACACTAGTACAAATTTCATATGCATTGGAGCCTGTGTGTTTCTCAAGTTCTCGCTAGCACCATGCATCTCTGAGCTCATATGATTGTCATTACAACATTGCTGTCACTCTGAGTCATACAACAGTGTGAGAAAGTACTTCACTGAGTTTTCTTTTTAAAATGTTTAATTGTCCCTTTGTCATATAGCTAATTTCTATGATGCCCAAAATACATTTTTCTCTTAATTGTTGATTTTATGGTTGGTATTGAAGTAGATTTCAGATTGATTCCCAGATGCCATTCCCCTGAAAGCAAGCTTGTTCAAATGCTTGTAAACAAATGGAGTAAGTAAGTGGAAATCTAAGCACCCCTCACAGCATATGCAGTTTACGTAAAAATATCTCATGCAAGGGGTGCCTGAATGGCTCAGTTGGAAAAGCATGCAACTCTAGATCTTGGGGTCTTGAGTTTGAGCCCCACGTTGGGTGTAGAGATTATTTAAATAAAGAAAAAAAAAAACCTTAAAATAGAAAATATTATCTCGGGGCAACTGGGTGGTTCCGTGGGGAGCCTACTTCTCCCTCTGCCTCTTGCGTCTCTCTCTCTCTCATGAATAAATAAATCAAATCTTAAAAAAAGAAAAAAAGAGATAAGAAAAGAAAAAATTATCTCATGCATGTCTCTCCTCCATTGGGATTTGATGTACTACTTTTTTGAAGTAACTGTAGACTTTCAGATTACGTCATTGCATAGTGAAATTTAGGGATCTATGTTAGAAGGTAAATTAACCATGGACTGCTTACTGAAGTTATCTAGAGACTAAAGCAAGAGAACTATGGTATTAAATAACTTAAATTTTTATTGTGGTAAAAATACTTAGCATGAGTTCTACCTTCAAAACAAATTTTGAAGTCTCTATTTCCATGTTGTTAACTATAAGGACAATGTTGTACAGCAGCTCTCTAGAACTTACTTGTCTTGTATAACTGACTTCGTGTCCAGTGAATGACAACTCCCATTCTCCCTCCCCCAGCCCTGACAACCACCGTTCTACTCTCTGCTTCTTTTGAGTTTGACTCTTGTAGATATCTCATGTAAGTGGAATCATACAATATTTGTCCCTTTATAATTGGTTTATTTTTGTTATCATAATATCTTCAAGGTTTACCCTTATAAATCATTTATCCTCAATAGTTTATCCATAAAAGAAAGCAGGATTTCCTTCTTTTGTAAGACTGAATAATATTTCATTATATATATTTACATACATTTATATGTGTGTATGTTTCTATTCAAAATTAGTAAATTCATAAAATCTATATAATATAAATAAATTTCTTCATAAAATAACTTAAAGTGTTATATTCACAAGACTGTCCTCAGAGAATTATTTCAGCATGCATTAATACATAGTATTAGTTAAATATGTGCCTAGTACTTTAAAAATAACATTTAATTGAACCATTTCAAGAAATCTTTAGAGTATTATCATTAATATTTTATTGCTATTTATTTAGAGATACTTAACAAATTAAAGAATTTATTCAGAGTAAAAGTGCAATAGTGTGTTTAAGTGTGTCTTTAATGTGACTCTAGTAGTACTTCAATTATAGGTTAAAAAACATTCTTTCTAGTGCCTAGAATTAAGAAAAATCAACCTATAAATTATATTTTATATATATATATATATAGGCATAACATATATTAAATTATAAGTGTAAAATTTTAAGTATAATTCTTATTTTAAAATTTTATATATATATATATCTTATATATAAAATTTTAAGTATAATTCTTATAATTATAGGTATTTAAGCATTATTCATATATAGTTAATTGTAAGTAATGTTAAGTATAATTTATAATTATGTATAAGAGGTATATATATAGATAAGTAGAGATAGCTATTCAACCATAGTATAATTCAAAGACTTCTGTATTCTACGTTGAAAATTAACTTACTCTTTTTTTTATTATATTATTTTATTGTGGAAATACATCCTAAGGATCAATGCAGAGCTCAGAGTTTCAGGACTACATCTGTATCTCTTCACCAGTCCTAATCATCCTTCATGTGTAGGCAGAGTGATAATCCGGCCTGGAGAGAAAGAAGGGAAGCAAAGTATGGAGTCAGAGACTGTGGCTCCGGGGTTAGTCAAGACTACATCACCTATTTCATAGGGAAAATTTGAAGATTTTAACTAAGTGCTTAAAACAGATCCAGAAGCATGTTATACACTGTATACAGCCTAGTATGTTATTTTACTCTGTTTCTATAGAAAACGTCAGCCACACATATGCATGGATCAGGGATATTGCTAAGTCTCTTGTTTGTAAAAATGATACTATTTAAAAAGGTCTGTAGGATAAAGAGCAGGGATTTAGCTGTGTTAAGACAGTCTGGACTGCAACTTAATTATACATATTTCACTTCTAATTCGTTTTGAATGACTTGAAGGTGAGACCTGTGATGTTTCTGGTATCAGTTTCTTCCTCTGTTAGTATTTTGTCTCTTAGATAGCAAAGGGTTATATATAGATTTAACTTTACTCTTCTGGACTCCTCCACCCTTTTCCAGCTCAATACATTGCTCCATCATCTGTAAATGTCTCACGATTAAAACTCATCATGCATTTACTGTTTGTTTTTTTTTTTTTAGATTATGATTAACTCTGCCAGCACACAGGGCCATCTCAAGCTTCTCCTCTTCCTATGGAAAGCCTAGTAGAATCCTTTATCTTGTGACATGCACAAGCTTCAGAGTAAATTCAGACTCAGCAAATGTCCCCAGGTTTGAATTGGCCATTAATCTCAGTTCCACTAGGAATGATATATATATAGAGAGAGATATATCTGACAGATATAAAAATACATGCACATTTTTTTTTCCTTCTTCATTGGATTTTAAGTATTTGCCATAGGACTGGTGCCTTCACTGGCCTCCTACTAACTGCTACATACTTCTTGGAAGGCAAGCTCTCAGAATTTGTACTTTATACTTAAATATTCCTCTGCCCTAGGGTATTAAAATCTCTAATGTAGAATATGGAGAATTAGGAATATAAATATTTGGAAAATAAATGCATGAAAATGCATAAATTCTTAAATTTAAAGCATGCAAAATAACTTCTGAAAAATATAATGCTATATAAATGAGTGTTTTCATTCTATCAATATAGTTCATTCATGCTAAGTTCTTTAAAAACTTCTAGTTTGAGAACACTTTGTAATATTAGGAAGACAAAACAAGAGAAAATAAAGATTAAAAACTTAAAAAAATAACAAAGTTTAGTCTTCACTTTTATCGGTGAACATTTCCACAAGCCTCAAGAACTTAATTTGAAGTATTTGTTTTAGTGCAGTTCTCTTGATGTCAAATTGGTCAACATGTGTTGGGCTGAAGTGTCTATTTTTACTTCATTTGGGGGATATAATTTCTGGGCATAAGGTTGTGGATCAGTAGTCATTTTCTTTAAAAAATGTAAAGGTATTCCACCATCTCCTGTATCATATAGTTTCTTTAGAAATGTCAGTGACTAGCTTATTGCAGTATTTCAAAGCAACGTGTTATTTTTCTCAAGTTTTCTTGACTTCTGACATTAAAAAATTGTGAAATTGTTAAGGCTGTAGCAATATTTGTATTCTGATTAATGTAACAGCATTTTCGGAGAATATATTTTGAATCTGAAAAGAAATTAAGATATTAGCTAATAACTTTAATCTAATCAGGGATTGAAATGATCCCAAATTGGGTTTTATTCTTTTTTTTTTTTTTAAGATTTTATTTATTTATTTGACAGAGATAGAGACAGCCAGCGAGAGAGGGAACACAAGCAGGGGGAGTGGGAGAGGAAGAAGCAGGCTCATAGTGGAGGAGCCTGACGCGGGGCTCGATCCCATAACGCCGGGATCACGCCCTGAGCCGAAGGCAGACGCTTAACCGCTGTGCCACCCAGGCGCCCCAGGGTTTTATTCTTTGAGAAGAATTTGTCATAGGTACTTCACCACAATTACTAGAATGCAGGTTGTGCTTTGGATGTCTCAAGTGAAAGCCTAGATTATTTTCCACATGCCATTTCTTAATAGGCCATAACTACCAATCTTTGTCATTCCAGCTCCATGAGAATGCCAACAGTTTGTATTAGCTTCCCAACAAATTTTGAATTGGTTAAATCACATATTCATTGGTAAAGACATGAAAAAAATTAATTATAGCTAACTTTCAAAAACATTGTATACTAAGATAAAATAAATACCCACATCAGAAAAAAATATAAAATTACCAGTATAATATAATATGCCATGATACGAGCTTGATGAAGTCAACACCTAGATGCAAGATGATACTGGCCTCAGTGAATCTGAGATATAAAACTGGTGAAAATAACCATAGGCAATTATTTCATATTGGCTAAGCAGGATCATTGAAAGATAAGGAGAGTCAGTCATTAGAGGGCATAGGGGGTGAAAGGAAGGGTATTTTGTTACTAGTTCTGTTGATGTTTTTGGTTTTATTTCAAGATGGGAAAGAGTTGGCATTGTCATGTATCTAAAAAATGTATTAGTATTAGTTTTAATATTAGTATTAGTAAGAGCTAGATCAAAATATTATAAAAAAAATACATTTCTATTAAACCCTGTAAATTTGAGAAGAAATATAGTGCCCACTGTCAAAGCAACTTTGAAATTTGGGGAGCATAGGAAAGACTCCAATAAACTATGGGTGGCTTCACAGCCATATTAAATTTCAAGGGAGCATGAAAGTTTGATCTTCCCATGTTCCTGGAAGGAAAAGAAAACCAGAAACATGATAACCAGCTCTAATATCTAAACAGTGCATGATATTCGGGTGTGGATACTTCAGTTTTCTACTGATTACATCTTATATATGCATCTTCAAATTAACGTCAAAAATCTCTCTCTAAGATTATTCTACTGTTTAAAGTAGTAACACATCAAAACATGTTTTTCTTCTGAAAATTCCAAACCTGTTTAAATCTCCATGCTCTTCATACTTCCACAATGCCCTTTTTTCTTCTTCCATATACAACACATTCTTCTCAGCTAAGCTTATATGTATCTTTTTCTGTGACTTACTTTGTAAGTCTGTATCGTAGAATTAATTATTGTTGGTCATGAAGGTGGTGGGGTTTTGTTTCATTGTTATTTTAATGATGCATTTGTAATAATGTATGCTAAAAGTAAACCATGTATTTCTTTAATTGTAGAAGTAAACCCTGAGCTCCTAGAGGGCAGGAAGCATGACTTCTTAATCTTTAAAAATATGCCTAACCCCCTCAAGACTCTGCCCATCCTAACTGTTCAATAAATATCTATTAAGTAAATAAATTAAGTAATGTTTGAAAATATGAATAAAGTGAGTAGACAATATTCTGTGCAAGGCATTGAATAAGACAGTGTTACTAATACTGGCTTTTGTCGCCTCTGAAAAAAAGAAAGTACTGTAAGCACATGGAAATATACATAAATTACCGCTTTAGAAGCATTGACATGATCCCTCAGGAGCAGAAGAGGAGGAGAGAATTTGAGGAGAAGTAGGATAGTCTTGCCAAAAAAGTGACCTACAATCTTGCTCTTATCTCCAAAATATGTTGAAAGACCTCTGAAAGTAAGGAACAGCTGATGTATGTATTCATTTCCTAGATTTGCCAAGCAATATTGGCTTCATAAATTGAATGGCTGATATTAACACCATTGAATTAAAATGCAGCACATTTGTAACCACGATTTTAGAAGAAAATTAGTATGCACAGGTACAGCAATTTTTTGATTACTCATTTAGTATTATATCAGCTGCAAATATCAGAATACCCAACTAATAGTGGCTAAAGAAATAAAGACTTAATTATCCTACTGCCAGGGAATCTTATAGAAGGTCAACAAATTAACCTGTCTATCCCTCTTTTTAACTATTCTCAGTGTGTTGCCCTGAATCTCATTATGCTATCTCCTCATTCAATTGCACTTTTCAGGCCCAAATTCAAAGACAGTATATGTGATAAGCAAAGGGGCTTTTCCTCACATGGATCTTTTCTCTCTCAGAAACCCACCAGAAGACTTTGCCTTATTGCTTTATAGGAGATACAAATATATTCATAGGGGGCACCTGGGTGGCTCAGTCAATTAAGCATCTGACTCATGATTTCAGCTCAGGTCATCATGTCAGGGTTATGAGATCAAGCCCGGCATTGGGCTCTGCACTCAGTGTGAAGTCCGCTTGAGATTCTCTCTCTCCCTCTCCCTCTGCCCTCCCTTCCCCTGCTCACTCTCTCTTTCTCTCAAAATAAATAAATGAATACAATTTTTAAATAAATAAATAAATAAATTCATAGCCATGTCTAGTTTGCAAACCAAGCTGAGAAAGCAACTATCTGGGAAAGTTGCACAGGGTTGTCACTGTCCCTCAAAAATATTTTGCTTTTGTTTTATTTTGTTTTTTCACAAGGAAGGAGTAAAATGGCTGCTTGATAACCAAATAATATTGTCTGCCATGAAGAATATATGTGATGCTGACTTATGAAGGGATGAGAAGGTTGAGATGGGTATTGAAGAATTGAATCTCTATTTAGAATCCTCTTTTTGAAGAGCCTGTGGATGGTCTCCATATGTTATCTGATTCGGAATTCTGATCATTCAACATGTTGCTTATAAAGATTGCTCTGGGGCGCCTGGGTGGCTCAGCCAGTTGGGTGTCTGTGTTTGGCTCAGGGTATGATCCCAAGGTCCTGGGATCAAGTCCCGTATCGGACTCCCTGCTTTGCAGGGAGTCTGCCTCTCCCTCTGCCCCGCCCCCCACTCATTCTCTCAATCTCTCTCTCTCTCTCTCTCACATAAATAAATCAGAAAAAAAAAAAAGATTGATCTGATGCTTTGGCTGATACTGATATCCCCTGCTTTTCTTCTTTGTTCTTAGACAACTCTGTCTCAGTTTTGCCATTCTTTGGATGGGTAAAGTTGAAGTGGGTCCTTCACATGGTGGTGCCCTGAAAGGCTGGGGTTGTTGGTTGCTCCCTCTGCTCTCCCTGACATTTGTAAGCGTACTCTAGTGTCATTTTTGTTTGTGGACAGCTGTCTGATTATTGATCTATATCAGGGGGCACAGCTTGGGGTCTCTGTCATCTTGGTGACATCCCTCTCTCCACATGTATTAAAATAATTTGGTGAAAGACCAAATAAACTTGGTTTTCTCTTATCAAACTATCTATTAACAAACTTATCATATTGTATGTTTGATCTACTCATCAGTTAGAATGATCCAAGCTGCTTGTGCAAATAATATGAAGATTCTCAGTATGAAGAGGTGGCAGCATGAGCTGCTTCAGTTTTAAACTGATTACCTCAAGTACGCATTCGGGTTGACTGACGGCAAAGTAAGCATTATTGTAAGAAGAGCAAAATGATTAACTGCAAAAAGACGTTTACATCTTATCAAGAAAGGCGTTTGTCTCCTGATAGCTGTAAATATATGTTTTTTTCTCTTTATAGAGACTATGCTTCCAAGAAGTTGAATGTGTTTTATTTATATCTCTTTTCTGTCTTAGGAATGTGTGCCAAATTTTCTAATTTAGTAGTTGAAGGGCTCTACATAAATGCAATGAAATTCCCTTATTTCCCTTGAATAGGGAATAATTAAGCAGAGTGCATGAATCTCTGAGTCTAGCCAAGAGATATTTTTAAATGTTCTAGAGGATTTTAACAATTGAATGAAGAAAATAACTAATTCTTGTTATTTTTCTACATTTTTATTCTATTTTAAGAGAAATAATACTGGCATGAAGTTAAATATTTTTTGTGCACTGTTTCAGAAGCTGTTTCTATAGATATGCACTTCATACATAAGAATTTGAATTGATATTGTGATTTTATATATTCATAGAATCCTAGTGTTTACCATCTAATCATGTGAGTGATATTTCTTCTGATATTATATTTACTAGCAGGTGAATATAAACAGGCAATATTATTAGCATTTTAATGATGAGCAAACTGAAGCTCAGAAATGTTAGTTGATTTGTTCATCCTTATATAGCTTATTAGAAGTAGAGGCAGGACTCGAATCCTAAGACACATTGTATCAAATAATATGCTTTTTGATAGAGACATGAGAAGAGCTCAGCTACAGTTACAATACTTACAAATACTGTATTGTACAGTATTTATATTATATAAAATATATATATATGGTTTAGTGTTCTTACTCCATTAAAATAAACAAATTTGCATTAAAATTTTAAGAAAACAAATTTGCATTAAAATTTTAAGAAAATAAACAAATTTGCATTAAAATCCCACTACAGTACAGCTGAGACAATTCTTCCATGGGACACCAGTCTGGCACTGTGTACAAAAGGGCATAGCCCTGACACTCAAAGATAGCCAGAAATACATGGCACAGTTGATTACAAATATCCCTTCAATGACATGATACCTATATAGGAGTCTTAAGCGTTGTTGCATTCCTGGGTACAAGCATATGCTTGCAGCTATTCGCAAGAGGAACAATTTGACTGTGTGTGTATATGTACGTGTGTGTGTTTTAATGGAGTCAGAAATTTGGGAAAAAAACATACCCATACAGAAAAAATACTATTTTCTAAATAAAATAGTCAGGTCTATGCTATGCACTGGCTGCGTTCATCTGTGCCAGTTCAGCTGTACTCATCATTGCCTTTCTCTTCATTTGTCCAAAGATTCTTAGGCTACCAGAAGCTTTCATGGTAACCAATAGCTTTACGAAGAAAGAGGTGCTCTTATGAAATAGAACCCAAGCCTACTTGTCTGATAAAATGCCAATGGAAAGTTTGCATATTTTAAAAATTAGAATACTTCTTTTATTAACCACACAATGATGGCTAATAATTGATAATAAATGATATAATTAATGACCATGCAAAGAAGCAAGGTAGTAATATATTAAATAAAAATATTTTTGAGACAAGCATTGGATATTCTCTTGTGTCTGAATATTAGAAAACTTGTACAATGAACACAACCTTATTTCTTTAGGTTTTCCTGTTTGAAATTATTAAATTTATAAAATCCAGATTATATATATTTTTTAATAATTGTTTAACATAGTGTCATTTTTACAAATATGACACTTAGTAGCAATACCCATGATCCATGCATATGTGTGGTTGATGTTTTCTACAGTTATCTATACCTATCCATATATTCATATATACATACATTATACATAATTATACATATCATTAACTATATTAATAATACTTATAATAACAATGATTATAAGTATTATACTTATAGTGCTTATTATACTTACAATTTGATATTTAATATATAATGTATAATTTATAGGTTGATTTTCCCTAATTTAGAGACTGAAAAGAAAAAGTGTTTATTTTAAGCTTTAATTGAAGCACCGTGGAAGTCACATTAGAGACATATTTAAACACATTATTGCACTGTTACTCTGAAAAAATTCTTTAATTTGTCAAATATCTGTAAATAAAGACCAATAAAACAAATGATGACACCCACCTTACAGGTCTCTTGAAATGGTTCAATTAAATGTTAAAGTACTAGGCAAATATTTAATATTATGTGAAATGCCTGCTTAACGCATACTTTGAGGACAGTCTTGGACATAATACTTTACATTAAATTTTTACGAAGAAATTTCTTTAAAAAAAAAACATACAAATGAATATACGGAGCTGACTGGGTAGTGCATTCAGTTAAGCGTCCTACTCTTAATTTCGGCTCAGGGCATGATCTCAGGGTTGTGGGATTGAGCCCCTCGGCTGGCTTCATGCTCAATGCTGAGTCTGCTTGTCTCTCGCTCTCTGCTCATCCCCAGATCTCTCTCTCTCTCACACACACACACACACTCTCTCTCTCTCTCTCTCTCAAATAAAATCTTTTAAAAAAACAAATGAATATATATGTACATATGTGTATATCTATAAAAAATGAGTCTTATAGTTTAACATGCTACTCTGAAATAGTTGTTTTGTCACGGATGAATTGGAAAGATATTGCAGCCAGAAAATACACAAGAAAATGGATCTTGGGCAATCTTTTTTTTTTTTTTTTTTTTTTTTTTTTTTTAGTAGATGGTCCATGATGCATCTTAATTTGTTCATATACATACCTAAAGTTCTGGCATACCAAGTAACTGCTCTTTGATTTAAGGGTATGGTCTTGCATTCTAATGGCACTGACAGTATGAGCAACTGAACTGGGAGGGACTAAATGTGATCTATAAGCTAAAGTAAAAAGAACATGCCTCAAGACTAACACAGTAGTAGAATTGTTTTCCTTTTCCTCTACCAAACTTCTTGTAGATGAAAGCAAATGGATACCTTTGAAAATCAGATACGATTTCGCGGGTTAGCAGAGTTCATACAGGCATTGGATTGGGAATTCATATCGACGAGTTCGTATTTCAGGAAGAACAGAGGAAAACACTGAAGTCTTATGTTCATGCTAGTTTAATATTATATTCTCATGGTCATTCTTAGCAGTTTCTCTATTAATATTTTGCTTATTAAATCCTCTCTTTCTATTCTACTTATAGAGATGATATATGTATCGGCAAGTGATCTGTTTTCCTTATTTTGCTACACTAAATTTTACGCTAAATTAATATTTAGCTGAATAAAATACGATCTTGTCTCTTGGAAAAATGTACATTATTTATACTAAAGCCTCACTCACAAGGCGAGTTGGAGGTAGGTCTGCCATCTTTTCTTACTTATATTAGAATTCATCAGAAATTTAAATTGTAGGGACTGTCCCAAATGCCCGGCAGAGTGAACTTCAGGACCCATAAAATAATAAATGTTCATGGTTGAGGTTTTAGGTTTAATAAACTTGAAAGGATAACTGATTTATACTTTCATTTATGATTTGTGTTTGCCTTACTGAATTTTTTAAAAAAATTTTTATATGCTAAGTAAAGAAGTAAAACAAAGATGAGAATTCTCTTAATCACTGAAGATTCTATTATTATATATTGCAAATTGAAGTGCTTTCAGTAATGCTTATGAATACACGGGAGACTGGGGTTTCTCTGTTAATAGACATTTTAATCCATACTTTTGGAAAAGATTCAGTTTTCTTATTCTGTCATAGCTTTGAATAGAAAAGCAATAGCTTATGAATTTTTTAAGTGAACCAAAATTAATATGCTTATTCTATCAAAGCCATGCTAAATGCAGAAATAAAAATCAAAGCCACTGTTGAATGTACTATTTTCACCTCTTAAAATAAATCCTGTGGTCTTGTCAAATAGGCCATTTTGTAATGTAACATCATTAAAAATAACATGGCATGCATTCTGAAATGGAGACATTTATTCTGAGCAGCTCAGATCTATCTTTGATGTACTTATAAGCTAAAGGGCATGTGAAGAAAAAAATGCTTTAACT
This sequence comes from Ursus arctos, assembly GCF_023065955.2. Lineage (NCBI taxonomy): Eukaryota > Metazoa > Chordata > Mammalia > Carnivora > Ursidae > Ursus > Ursus arctos. The sequence continues at coordinate 10,056,765 of NW_026622819.1, read as the reverse complement.
TTCCCTATATAACTTCCATGCAGGGGAGATTCAAATGATAAATTATTTAAAGAAATTAAAGAAGACACTGAGGGGCTCTTGCTGCTTATTAAGGGTGAGTGATTTTCAAATTTGGTTAAGTTACATTTCAACAGATTTTTTCTTCTACTCAAGCTTTATTTCGCCAGGATCACAGCAACAAAAAAAAGAAAATGTTAAAACTTTTTCATCATTCTCCAAAGAAGATAATGATGAATATTTCCTCCCTCATATCATCCTGAAACATTAACTTGTTGTAATTATATTAGCAGATTAAATTATTAAGCAGGTGATACAAAGCAAGACCCACAGTGATCAATTTCTTTCTGATACTCCTATAAGGAAATTTATTTTAAAAATATAAGATGGGTGCTAAAAGTGATGTTTCACAGCAATATTGGTTCATTTTATAGTATTAAAGGAAAAATAGTCAGAGGCAACCCAAGACGAATCTAGCAAAGGCATTCAGATCAGGCTATATCCTTTCTCCAGGCAGTGAGTTTAGCCAGCTACTGGAGAAACCTAGGGAGATGGGGGCAATTTTCGGGATTTCTCATAGCTGTCTGACAACCGGCTCTCCAAGGAAACTCTGATTCGTGTTTTTCCAGTTTCTGTGATGCAAATGCACCATGATTGATTTCAAACTGCCAGTATGATGTCACTGACCATGGAGTTGCCAAGAAATGCACAGTTAGCCCTCATCAGCTTTACGAGCCAGCTCCAACTTACCTCCAGTTATCTTCCAGCAGCTATAAAGTCATTATGTCCTAAAGGGATTGAATGTGACCCCCATGGTTCCAAAGTAGACACAGATCAATAAGGGAAAAGTAACTAAAGGTAGGTTTCCACCTGTGTAAGAAATCTTTCCAAGAGGAGCAGACCTCATCCATTGACCAGTGGGTCCTGGAATATCAATAAATACTACAGCTCCTTGTCCTTGATTTTCTGGTAATTCTGAGGCATATGATCTTCACTGTCTGACAATGTTCTCCAGAAGGATTTAGCTTTAGGTATTCTCAGTGGTTACGTGCTTCAGAGCCATACTTTATCTATTGCTTTTCCTTCTCAGTGACTCCTGGGATCATCTTCCACATAAATTATTTGCACTATAAATCTTGCCTCAGAGTGCTAGTGACTGCTTCTGAATTTGGTGTCCGCATAGAAGAAGTGAAGAGCAGACATTTCTCCCATAATCTCTCCACAGCATTGGCTTGTTTCAGCTTGTCAGTATTTTAGATCTTGAGTATACATTCTTATATAGATCTTGGATACATTCTTCCTGTAGCAGTTGAACTTGTTTCTTTATTTTTATCTTCCTATACATCAGGGTTTCTCAACCTAGACACTATTGACATTTTATGCTGGACAATACTTTGTAGTGGGAGGTTGTCCCATGTACTGTAAGATATGCTGCAGCTGCCCTAGTTGCTACCCAGTAGATGCCAATAGCAACCCCACTCCTCGTTGTGACAACTAAGAAAAGTCTCCAGACGTTTCCAAATGCTCTATGGAGGGAAAAATTACAAGTTGAGAAAAACCTGGCTCTACATCTTTCAAAAGCTCCCAGTTGAGGTGATAGCATTTAAATCTTCTCTAGAACATATGAAGTTGGTTCCACTCTATTGGATTGGAGTGCTTCTGACATTATTTTTTATGATAACTAACAATAGTAATAAAACTGTGTTATTATTACTACTATTTTTGCTTTCTGGCACTGATGGTTGTTCTTAGATCACCCTAGAAATATCCTCCCTTAACATCATTATAAATAAGTTAAATAATTTATATTAAAATATGCTGTAATATTTATAATAGAATTCAGCTCTTACACAGTTCAAATAATTAGTCAGATCTTAATTATAATTATTGCAAAAGGAAAATTGTATGGCAGGAAAATTAATAAATTTGCAGTGAAGTCTCCTATAATCCATTCCCTGCTTAGGAAATTTCTTTCTGGTGTTTTAATACTTCATTCAACTTCAATGGACATTAATTTGCTTTGCCTTCTTGTTTTTGGTTTTTAGCAAATCAGACAAAAAATAGAGTTAAGTAATTTTTAAACTATATAGAACAATGCACAAAGATATTTAAAATATGAAATGTGTTTCACAGCACAAAAACAAATGAAAGTTTGCTATTATTGCATAATTCAAGTAATATATAATCAATGCAAACCCTTCAGCTGAAAGTTTATATATTTATTCAAAAATAATAATTGCCATTATTTATTGAGCACTTTTTAATTTTATTTTTAAAAGATTTTTATTTTATTTATTTGTCAGAGGGAGAGAGCATAAGCAGGGGGAGTGTCAGTCGAGGCAGAAGCAGGCTCCGCTCTGAGAAAGGAGCCCAACTTGGGACTAAATCCCACGACCCAGGGATCGTGACCTGAACTGAAGACAGACACTTAACCAACTGAGCTACCTAGGTGTCCCTTGAACATTTATTTTTGACAGGTAGTGTGCAAAGTTCTCAATAGACTTTTCTTCTTTTCCATAAATGTTCAAAACCCTCTAGTGAGGTGTATGGTGTAGCTATGCCCAATTTTATAACATAAACCTCAGTACACAGGTACAAATAATTCAGTCCACGGGCCTGTTAACTATCAAAGGGTAAACTGAGCAAGAGTGAGCAGCCTCCAAAATCCATAAAAACATGAAATAATCTTCAATTGCCAAATTTGAAGCTCTATGGAAATATTAAGAGATGATTTAGAGTTACAGGGAACTTTCATGAAAATGGCAAACATTATATAGTGTCAGAGATTATTAAAGTTACAGACTATATCTTAACATATACTTCAAGCAGTCATGTACTAACAGGAGAAGAAAAAAACAGAATTTATTAAAATACACTGCTTTATGTGGAATGTTTACTAATGAAATCAGATCTTACATTTTGAAAACATAATTAATGTGAGATAAAAAAGTATATTCTCCTGTGAAGGGTATTTAATGCTTACCATGAGGGAATATACTTAGAAAGCTGGCTTCAGGGGCGCCTGGGTGGCACAGCGGTTAAGCGTCTGCCTTCGGCTCAGGGCGTGATCCCGGCGTTGTGGGATCGAGCCCCACGTCAGGCTCCTCTGCTGTGAGCCTGCTTCTTCCTCTCCCACTCCCCCTGCTTGTGTTCCCTCTCTCCCTGGCTGTCTCTATCTCTGTCAAATAAATAAATAAAATTAAAAAAAAAAAAAAAAGAAAACTGGCTTCATTACCCAGAATCAACTTAAAATAGACAAGAAATTAATTTGCATTGTATTGTATGAATACAAATTTAAATGTGTCAACTCTAAAAACTTCAATATTAAACTTTTTTTCCTAATCCTGTCTTTTTAATCAGGATACTCTGTTAGATGTTAGCAGACAACTTGTATAATAATTAAAACTCTAATTTTAAGCTATCAGCCTAATTTAAAACTCAGTAGTTTATAGATTGCCACAATACAGCAAAGCTGTATTTGTACAAGATGCCAAATATTTTTTCAATAAAGGAAGATGCTAGGGTCTTTTAGCAACCAATAAGAGATAGGCAAATTTGAAGAAAGCATATATAATTCCCTGAATTACACTCATTACTTCTCTAGGCTTTGAAAATAGCAGAAACTAGTTCTCGTGTCTTCATAAACCCCAGAGAAGTCAGATTAACAGCAAATCAGTGAAATCAGATTCCCAAATATATCTAATTCTGTGCTCCAAAATTCTCACAGACAATAAATATGAATTAACAATTAAAAAATGTCTTCTTGGAAAATAATTCCCCTACATCATCATCAAAGTTCAAAACTGAAAAATATATTGCTGGAGATTTTGAATATATTCTTGGAAATACATAAAATAGAAAAGTGGGAACTCCCTAATTTTATAAAAATTGCACAGGGGTTCACTCACTCATTCATCCACCAGTTTATTCAACATTCAGCATCTCTCACGTAGTAGACACCGTATTAGTCACTGAACTTGGAATAATGAATGAAACAGATAATAGTTTCTGTAGCCCTCGCTTCACGATGCTGACATTTTAGTGTGGAATGTCAGAAAATATACAAAATGAGTAGAACACATAGCATGTTATTTGAAGTGCAGAAGATAAAATTAGAGATTGCTAGGCCAGAAGGGGATTGCAAACTGTAAGTAGGGTCCTCAGAGATTCACATACCGACAAAGTGGTATTTGAAGTAGGAACAATAGCTGAAGAAAGGAGCCCGTGCGCACAGGAGAAAGAACATTCCAGCTAGCTGGAAGAGCAAAGCACGACGGCCTGAGCTGGACTCATGAACGCATGATCTAGAAACAGCAAGGACCCCACGTGCTGCCGCAGAGTGAACTAGGGAGAGAGTGGTGGAAGATGAGTCGTAAAGAATTGGAGGAACTTGGATGTTGGGATTCATTTGTGTTAAAGGATTGGCATTTACTGAGTCTGATGGGAGAGATTTGGAGAGGTTTTAGCAGAGGAGTGAAAATATCTGACTTACTTTTCAAAGGAGCGTTAATCTGGCTTACTTTGAAAACTGTATCCGAATTGCCATTTAAAGGGATAATGGACAAAGGGTTGGGGACTTGAGTGTGGTCTGTAGTATGGAATCAACAAAGACGCAGGGAAGACATAAAGGAAATGTATTGAACTCAGAGAGGTGTGAAATGATGGGAGCTCCAACAGGGTGACAGCAGAGCAGAAAAAGAGAAGCACTCACACTCTGAATATGTTTTGAGGTGAGAACAAATAGGATTAGTATGGATTGAATGTGTGGTGAGACAGGGAAAAATAGGTAAAACAGAAGAATGATAGTGGTGCTTTTCAGAGAGGTAAGAAAGACCCCTGGAGGAACTTAATTACGGGAGAAGAGCAATTTGCCTTCCTAATTCCTACGTCCAAAAATTCTAGTGACATTTCAACAGCAGTTTTGGCCTTCTCCTTTCCTCTGGGCTATCACAAGTAATGCCTTTCCTGTGCTGCTTTTCTCATAACAATAGAAGGACTTTTGTCATTCTATCTTATTCTCAGTTGCTCATATTTTGGTATTTCTTGGGGTATGTTGTCACTTAGTGTGGCAGATTAAATACGGTTGCCAACTCTTAACAATTTTGCCAACAAAGGGGGAGCCTATGCCCTACACCTTGAATTTGGGAGGTCTTCATGTTGGCTTGGACAAATAGCACACACTGGAATGACACCATGCCAGTGATCAGGAGGCTGGTAGTTTCTAACTTCCTGCCTTTTGGAATCCTCTTACTTGGAAGCCCCAAGCAACCATTTAAGAAATCTTACTACCTTTCAACCAGCATGCAGGAGCATTGTCAGTAGGTCAACTGGTTGGTACTTTGAACAAATTTCAGCCTTTTACCCATCCCATCCAAGGTTACAAACCTGTAAGGAATGCTCTGTTTGGTCCTGCAGACCAGACCAACTACTGAGAATACTACTGAGAAACTTCAGTCAATATCACCTGGAATAGAAGAATTACCAACCAGAGCCCTGTTCAAATTTCTGACTCATAAAAGAGTGAGTTATTATAAAAAGTGTGTTTTAAGGCACTCATGTTTAAAGCAATTTGTTACATGGCAAAACATAGAAGGAACAGATCTATTTTTTATTTTTGCAAATGTTTTCCATGGAGTTTTAGTTTTCTTATCCTAGTTTGTTTGGGAAGATTTAAAATTGATCTCTATATCACCACCATCTTCCCGGAATTCGAGTTCTTTACTGTGGTGTCATATACAACATTGCTTCTCAAGAAGAAAGTCATTTTATAGCAGTGGGAAATGCAGAGATTTGGGTTGTTATACCAAGAATGTGATAAACACTTTGAATCAAATAGTAACATTTGGTATGGCTTTTCCCAAAGGGGAATATATGCATTTGGAAATCAGGAGCCCAAGTGGGAATGACTTGTCTCATTATTATGCCCAACAATATCCACATTTAAAAGTTTCTTTCCCCAGTATTTTCATTTTATTGCTTCTGATATTTTAATTCCAAGGACTGGAATCTCTCAAAGCTCACAACGATTCCTTAAATCAGTGTAACATCTGGCCATTTTGATGTCTTCTTGCTATAAGGGATTATTACGTACCCTGGTGTGATTGATCCTTTCTATCTTTAATATGCATTGAATTACAGAAAATTATTTTCTCCGTCTATGAGAGATGACCATGAGAGGAGAAAATATAGTTTCTAAGTGTAGTAAGAAATATGAGTTTCTTTCTTATTGTGGTATATGCATACACTATTATTATTATTACTACTTTGGTCTTCTTTGAGTCATCTTTATATTTCTGGAATATCAGATTTTTAAACATCAACTATTGAATACTTTTAAAAAATGTTCTAAAGATGATTACTTTCATATTTATAAAAATTGTTTATAAAATTTCTCCCTATTGTGCCATCTCTCCAGCATTATTATCAATTTTATCATTGGACTCAATGATAAAACTTGAGAGATTTTCCATGATTTTTTTACTGTATTCAATAACTCTTTGTATATAAAAACAATGATAACAGTTAACAGGTTTGTTAGGTCCAGTCATAGAGACAAATGCTCTTTGTATCTTCTTTATGAGACTATCTTTGATCACTATTATAAGATATTTTATTCTTATTGATCAATTCTGGTTTCTATTTATTTCTTTCTATCATACCTCTTAAACTTATATTTTTTAATTTTGTGTTCATTTAATCTTGATTTTCAAAAAAATGATGCAATGTTTTACATACCATCCTCCAACTTAATATTAATTTATTTCTCAGTTACATGAGTTGCCAGCATCATTTAACACAGTTTTTTCTCAACTAAACCAGTGTTTCACTTGGATAATAGTCATATGCTCTCTCCTTGGTTTTCTTCCAAAATAACTAACTGGCCTTGTGAGTCTACTTTGCTATTTTCCCCTCATCTTTTCAATCTCATAGGATCTGTCTAAGGAAATCTTCTCATAATTTTAAATATCATCTAATTGCTGATGAGTCCAAAATTTGTAGGGCAACCAGATGTTTCTCCTGAATTGAAATATCATAAAAATAGTTATTTTCCATTCCTTGAACATTTCATAAAATCCCTAAACAACTCTCTAGGAAAATAATTGTTTTCATTACATCTTTAATAAATACCGAATTGTGAAGAATTATTTTTCTCTATCTATGGAAGATGACCATGTGATTTACATATATTCTGTTCTTCCTAACTAATTACTAAATTGCTTTCCTTGCATTATTTTCACATTTTAAGAATATTTACTCCATCTTTCTGTTGACAACATTTAAATTAGTTAGGTATCCCATATCATCTGAGAAAAATTTTAGAAATCAGGCCCATGATTTTTTGAAGTATTATGCAAAAGATTAAAATACCACATTTATTATTTGAAAAAGACAATTTTATTCTAAATATCATATAAGAGAAATATTTGCAAATGTAAAGATGTGGCGGTATTAATAAATTATTCTTTAAAATTAAATATAAGAATGCACTTTCTGTCAAGTAATTCTTATCACTTTACATGTACTATGATTTCAATGGTCTCATTATGAAGTAAATTTAAAAAACATTTTTCTAAGCAAAGCAGCATAAAAGTTATTTTACTCATGACAATTTAGGCAGATGATATGTATATTTTAAATATTTTAAAGATATAATCAATTTTGGTATTATCCTTAATACCAATTTAAATATATCAAAGTAGTAATTAGTTTCGTGAAAGAGTATATTTGATACAACTGAGACTGGAAATGAAGCCAGAGTAAGTAATCTTTTACTTTGACAAAATTTTAATGCAAAGTCTACAAAAGTGAAGGGAACCAGAAACAAATGTAATGAAATATTTCTAATCTTCTGTCTCTATACCTATGAATTCAAATTATAAGTAATTTCTTTGCAACCTCCCTGTGGAGAAAATGAGAACCACTCTTATTTTTCTATCGCTGTGGGTTAGGAATGCTTTTGGGCAGATAAAATGATATTAATAATACCCCAGATTTGTATATTACATCTCAAATAAGAAACTGTCAATATCTGCTAGATAGTTTATTCCTTATAACAGCCTGAAGACATTGGTAGAGCATTTAATAATATCCCTGTCTTTTATAAAGGAGAAACATGAAGTTTAAACTGCTAAATAACCTTTCTTTGGTGATAATTAATCCTTTTCCCCCCCCAATTCCTTAAGCTTTTTTTCACAACATTCTAATAAAAATGTAATTCACTAAGCTGCGACCAGTTAAAAGTCATTATTTATCTCTTGTTATGGAAAGCAGATAATTTGGTACTGGAGAAAAAGGGTTAAATGAAATTGATTTCCCATCTTGAGGAACTCACAGTCGAGAGGAGCTTCAGGACACGTAACTACTTTTTTTCTAATACCGGGGAGGGGGTGGAATTTGATTTAATGATGGCTTTTATTATATCAAAATTTCCCCAGAAATTTATGCAATTTATTGTAATATTATTTATGTGTGCATAATATAGGACTAATATATTTAGTTAAGGCCTCATGAGTAATTGAATCCTAAATAAAAGAGTTATGGTTGGAATTCATAATTATAGAAGAAACATTTGCCTTTTTACCAGGTAACCTAAGGAAGGAAAAGGTTCTAACCTGAAATGAAAGTATGCCGTCATAACTGAATCACTAAATTGTACACCTGAAATTAATATTACGCTGTATGTTAACCGACTGGAATTTAAATAAAAGCTTTAAAATGAGATAAAGTACACCGTCATAAATAAATCAAGGTTAACAAATACAATGACTTGGAATGTCGGACAAATAGAGAAGGAACACAAAACTTTAGATCTTTGTTTACATACCTATCCCCAATAACATATTTTTAAGTGACCATTTCAAATGTGTGTTCATGTGTGTGTGTGTGTGTGTGTGTGTGTAAACATATGTATTGAGGGTAAGCCATCATCTTATAAAATTGTTATTCAAAAAACATAACTACAAGCCTTCTTATAGTTATACTTGAACTTTCATTAAGCTCTGGTTTTTAAGATTTTGAGAACCAATGAAAAACAAAAAATTAATGTAAATAGTCACCTAATAAATATTATCATAAACTTGTTTTTAGACTGTATATATAGTTGCCAAATATTTAAAAATTAAAGATTGAAGAGGATCCACATAGCCCTTTAAATTAATTTATTTTAGGGAAAAGAACAGAATTCAGAATGAGACTTCTTCACAGACACATTTGGATAGCAAACCAAAGACTACCAAATATTGGTTAAAATCAAATAAAGGATAATTTTTTTTCTATGGTGCCACACAAATGAAGAATCGGTGTGGAGAATGAAGTACAGAATAGAAGAGTAGAATATATTAATTCCGAGAGAGAGAGAGAGAGAGAGAGAGAGAGAGAGAGAAAATAAAATCTCCTCATCTCCCCAGAGTTTCGTGCTTATCTCCATGTGCTGCATGGAAAATATTTGTAATGGGACACATAAGCTTCAGCACTGTGCTGTGGGGTCGATTGCTGGAAAAAGACCTTGCATTTAGTCCTTACAGTCTCCAGTCTTTCTCCCACGATCGTCTCTTGCCAACGCATGCCAAGTATTTTGGCTTCTGGCTTTCGGTACTATTGCATAAATCTGACGTATTTATTCAGCTATCATGTGCAAAACACATCCTATGTGATATTCAGTAAAAATATAAACTTTACTAAAACACACTAGTCCTCAAGGTATTTATTCCCTGCTGAAGGAAGTAGGCAGTGAATTAACTAAATTTTGGTTATACGATTTTTTAAAAAGAATTATGATAAAACACCAGAGGGTTAACAGTGTGCAAATATTGCTAGAAGTCTTAAAGAAAAATGAAAATTCTATTTCTATACAGGGAAAGAGGACTGTTCAGGCAGAGGAAATACCATATTCAAAGGTATGGAAGACTTATGATACATATTGTTTCCAGGTCATGGGACGATTGTTCCCCAGTCATGTTAGAACATAGTGGTTCTGAAGAGGGCTGCTGGGTTGACAACGAACTGCTGACATTGATTAACTATGTGATGCTGCCTAAGTTTCTTAGCATCTCTGGGCTTAGTTATCTGTAAAACTAGAATACTAATGTCTTCTATCCCATAGAGTTGTTATGATTTTTTAATGTAGTAATATATGCAATGTAATATATGCAAAGAAGAGAGTTTATCACAAAGAACCATTCAATAAATGTTAGCTATAAATAGTCAAAGCATAGATCATGTACTGAGGTATAATTAGTGATAATTTATATATGTAGACAGGAGCCAGATTATGAATTACTTAAACACCACAGTAGGAAGTGTGGAATTTATAGGAGACTACTGATTACTATAAGGAAATGATCTGATTCTTATTTTAGAAACATGATTTCAGTAGTAGTGAGAAAATCATAGGAAAATGAGACAAAGGAAAGGAATCTACATAGGAATGTCTGCTGTTAGAACTGAAAAAAATTATGAGAGTTAGCAGTGATGAAGAAACAGAAAGGTTTAGGAATTATTTTGGAAATGGGCATGACTTGGAGATCTATTGGATTTGCATAGAGTTAAGAGGATGGGGTTTAATTGCAGATGTATGTTTAGGTTAGTTATAATAATCTCCAGATTGTCCCCACAAGGAGAAGAGGATTTAGGAAAGATCATGAGTTCAGCCTGGGGTGTATTTAGATATCCAGGGGTCATTTGAGATACGAGAGACAGAATCTTTTGACTGTTTGGGTCTGAAACGCAAAAGATTCCAAAGGCTCTAATTGTGTTTGTCATCAGAGATACTAGTCTATTAGTTAATTATAGTGTTCCAAAATTCCATTCAAAACGGCAGATCAGGATAACTCTTCCCATGTTCTAATATCTTCACTTGGTTTTCTATCAATACTACAGTACTTTTGGGTTATTGTTTAAGATCATGTTTGTTTTGCCCTCACAAAAATACAGAAATGATGAATCTGTGGTTTTTCTCTAAGAACTAAAATACCGTAAGGAACCTATAGTGTTGGTGTTATTTATAGGATTCTAAGGGATTGCCTTTCAATGTATTACTTAAGAGTATGGCTAGCACTCAACTTACAAATTTTCAAAGGCACTTATAGAGAGGTAAGAGTATAAGTTTATAATAAGACATTTAATCAAGTATTTATGAATGAAGAAAGAATTTGTTAACCAAATGGCAACTAGCAGAACAACAACAACAAAAATGAGTGTCAGGGACGCCTGGGGGCTCAGTCGGTTAAGCATCTGCCTTCAGCTCAGGTCACGATCCCAGGGTCCTGGGAAGGGGTCCCGCATCGGGCTCCTTGCTCAGTGGGGAGCCTGCTTCTCCCTCCCCCTGCGGCTCCCCCTACTTGCACTCTCTGTCTCTCTCTGATAAATAAATAAATAAAATCTTCCAAAAAAAAACTTAAAGAAAATGAGCATCAAAGAGTTGGAATATGTCATGGTGGTTTCTACATTTCTAAAGGATCAGGTGTTCTAACTATTTGCAGTTAACTTTCCAGTTATTTTTTTTTTTTTTGGGCTGGCATAAATGTGCATGTCACCAGATCTTACTATATGTATGACTATCTATCATTACAAATATATTATGTGATCCATTACTTTTGCATGGGTTCATCTCTTTGTTGGATTAGAGCTTCCAAAGAGCCACCCATTTATGTACTACATCTTTTTTCATGAACTCAAAGAAATCATTCCTAAAAAATCTATCCATTTTTCTGGGATATTCTGTGTCTTCTTGTGCTAGTCAGGTTTGCTGTGATAACAAAAGCCTCAAAACATAATTGACTTAAACAAAGGATTTACAGATGGTCTTGACTTACAATTGTTTGACTTACAATTTTTCGGTGGCGTGAAAGTGATAAACATTTAGTAGAAATTGTACTCGGAATTTTTAATTCGGATATTTTCCCTTGCCCATGATATGCGGATGACCCTCTCTCCAGAGGCTGGGCAGCGGGGGCAGCTCCCAGTCAGCCATGCAGTAACGAGGGTCAACAGCCAACACACTGACGACCTTCGGTACCCACACAATCATTCTATTGCTCACTTTCAGTCCAGTATTCAATGAATTCTATGAGACAGTCAACACTTTATTATAAAATAAGCTTTGTGTAGAAAGATTTTGCCAAACTATAAGCTAGTGGAAGTGTTCTGAGCTTGTTTAAAGTAGACTTAGGCTAAGCTATGATGTTCAGGAGGTTAGCTGTGTTAAATGCATTTTCAACTTAATGATATTTTCACTTACAATGGCTTTATCTGGATGTGACCCCATCATAAGTTGAGGAAGATCTGTATTTATTATTCACAGTTCATAGTAGCAGCTGTGATTTTGCTGCTAGCCATGGGTCTGCTTAGTTTTTCTTGGCTATCGTCGACATGCCTTCTCATGCTGACATCCAGCGCAAAGCTGGAATCCCTCCCTGGGATAGGTCTGCTCTTGCGGGTAAGGAGAAATCAAATGGAATTATATACCATTTTGATTGGCTTCTTTTGGCCAGCAACATTTTTGAGATCAGCCATACCATTTTGTGCAACAGTAGTTCATTTCTTTATCTGGATGGGTGGTATTCCATTTTATAGATAGATCCAAATTTGTTTATGCATTTATCTGTGGATGGAGATGTGAGTTGTTTCCAAATTTTGGCCTTTAGAAATAAAGCTGCCATGAACATTCATGTAAAAGAATTTGTATGGAATTAAATTTTCTTTTCTCTTGGACAATTTTGCAGAGTAATGTGGAAAACATACGTTTAAGTTCACAAATATTGCCAAATTATTTTCCAAAGTTGAAATATTCTCCATTTCCACTAGCCATGTATAGCTATTTGCTCCATGTATCTGCCAACACTAGATATTATCAGTCTTTAACTGTAGCCGTGATGTATACAGTAACATATATTGGTACACGATAGTAGTTTTAATTTGCATTTCTCTGATGACCCAAGAGGTGGAAATCTTGTTTACATATTTATTGGCCACTCATGAAAGTTCTTTAGTGAAATGCCTAATCAAATATTTTGTCCATTCTTGCTTTTTTGTTTTTATTATTAATGACTTTAAAGGTTCTCAATATATTCTGTGTATAAATCTTCATTGGATTTATATAATCTAAAAATAATATCCCGGGGCGCCTGGGTGGCACAGCGGTTAAGCGTCTGCCTTCGGCTCAGGGTGTGATCCCGGCATTATGGGATCGAGCCCCACATCAGGCTCTTCGGCTATGAGCCTGCTTCTTCCTCTCCCACTCCCCTGCTGTGTTCCCTCTCTCGCTGGCTGTCTCTATCTCTGTTGAATAAATAAATTAAAAAATCTTTAAAAAAAAATAAAAAATAAAATAATATCCCAATTTGTGTAGTTTAATTTTTATTTTCCAAATGGTGTCTTTAAAGAGAAGATATTATATTGATTTATTTATCCAATTTTATTGGCTCATGTTCTTTGTCTTTTATCGAAGAAATTTTGCTGGCTGAAAGGTGATGAGGATTTTTTTCCTAAATTTTCTTTCAGGCATTTTACATTTTAGTTTGGATGCTTAGGTCCGTGGTCCATTTCAACTTAATTTTCATCTATGGCATGAAGTGACCTTTGAAGTTCACTTTCTTCCATCTTGATATTCAGTAGTTCCTACTCAGCTTATTGAAATGAATGTTCTTTCCTCATTAAATTACTTTAGCACCTTTAGCAAAGGAACTGGTGAGAAAGAATGAATGAGAAAAAGAAATAGGGGTGCCTCGGTGGCTCATTCGGTTAAGTGTCTGCTTTTGGCTCAGGTCATGATCCCAGAGTCCTGGGATTGAGCCCCAAGTTACCCTCCCTGGTCAGGGGGGAATCTGCTTTTCCCTCTGCCTCTCTCCCTCCCGTTCTGGCTTAAGCTCTCTCTCTCAAATAAATAAATAAAATCTTTTAAAAAAAGAAATAGTTAAGACAAAATTGAATAAAGATGCAAAGAACTACATTAAGGAAGACCCACTGGTCAGAAAGCCTCCGGAGACAGGAATGAAGTGGTGTAATATTTATTTGTTCAAAATTTAAAGTGAGAAACTGAAAAAAAAATAAAAGGTCACCATTAAGGAGATGGATTCAATTATTATTTTCCTCCATAAATTTGTAAAGGACTCCTTGAAAATGGACTAGCTAGCCTTGTCCACACTATCCCAGAATTAACTGATTCTTGTAATGAAAATCAGAGATGATGCTATTTTAATGGGGGTAGTGTCCAAGCAACAGGCATAACAATAAGGATAAGATCAGTGCACTCAGGCAAGTTTTGCTTCAGAGAAAGAAGAACCAGCAGCCATGTATTTCGGGGTATATCTGTGATCCCAGGATGCGCAAAGGCGGCGGGAGTCTAAGCAGTTCTCTGGTCTACCTGAGCCATTCTTTGGCAGATGAGAAACAAGTAAATTGTTTTTAGCCTGTAATTCTGTTTCCTTGGAGTTCTGAGGAGGAAAATAGGTGGCCCAGAAAATATTCCTTGGAACTATTAATTTGGGGAATTAATTTTTTGAATGCATTAAATAAATTGATTTAAGCGATTCCATCAGTGATCACACATACTACCCTGGGAACACCAAGAACAGATCATGTGGCGTGAGGAAAATACAGGCTGTATCCATTTTTGAATAGTAAATATCGGGTAGGAAAATAGCAAAGAGTTAACTCTATCCATTCCAGTGTCCACTGACACAGGTTAGCATCATAGACGTTTAAATTAGTATGATGCATTTTGTCACTGCAATGCAGTGCCCCTAGTGCTGCACACTGAGTATTTTCAACAGATACACTGCACCACTTACTTGTCCTAAAAGCCCAAGGAATTGAGTATCCTGATGACATCCATAAGGAAACTGAGGTTCACACGGATTGGACAATTGTCTACATTTACCAGCCGGTAAGTAAGAAAACCCGTGTGTGAACACAAGACTCTCAGACTCAGAAGTTCACATTCTTGCCACTTGTTTTGAAGACAAGATGCACGGCAGGCATACTCTGTTTCAGAGGGGAAAATCCCCTTTATTGATATTATAAAAATCTAACAGAAACAGAAAGAAGTAAAGGGCCATCTGTGCATAGATGAGGGCACCCATAAGCAGCAGAGAAGAATAAGACATGTACATCAGCTCAGGTGCTTACAACATCCAGCATCACCAGCTGGGCAAGCCCCGTGGGGACAGCCAGGCTGGAGTCCCCAGTGAGACCCTGGGGGCAGCATCGTCCCCTCAGGTGAGACTTCCAACTGACCATCTCTATAAGGGCCATATGTATAGAGCACATGATGGGGTCTGAAGTTAAACAATTGTTTGTCTCCCTGCAGCTTGGAGCGAGCTGCATTCCTATGCTATCATGTCTTGACATCTTCAAGGAGCCTGGGCTAGGTGTGCTTGCCTTGCTAGAGTCCACTCCGGGAGGCCAGCCCAGGCTGGAGCTGGAGGGGATGGAAGGCAAGATTTGCAGCTCTCGGCGTCCAGACCAGAAGGGCCATTTCTGACCTGGAGGCCAGCTAATGTCAACTAACCGAGCTCCCGAGGTCACTCATGCAGCACGAGTCCCACAGACAACATGCTTTAGCCTGCCTGCCTCCGTGCGGGTCGGGGCGGCGGGTTATGCGGGCCACATCACAGAAACCGCCATCCGTTCAATACTCCGCTGTATGCTGCTCCCGCCAGTTAATGCCACGGTTAGCGTGGGAGGGGAGAAACGTTTAGAGCCAAATGATAGACTGCGGTTCTCTTT
This sequence comes from Ursus arctos, assembly GCF_023065955.2. Lineage (NCBI taxonomy): Eukaryota > Metazoa > Chordata > Mammalia > Carnivora > Ursidae > Ursus > Ursus arctos. The sequence goes on along the minus strand of NW_026622819.1, from coordinate 10,041,042 downwards.
CACACACTCCCAGCACGCAGGGCATCCTTAGCACATAGTATCTCCCCCAGGTACTTGTCAGGATGACTTGCTGATCTTCTTTTGGTATTTCCATAAATCTTTCTCAGGAAGCTTAGCCTGACCACCTAACGGACTGCGGCGCCCGGTCATGCCTGCACCCACACTGACAGTCCTGCCGAACTTGCTTTGCTTTTCTTCATGAACACATATCATCTTCGAATTTACCATGTCATTTAAATATTTATTTTAGATTTTTCTTCCTCTCCCCCACGGCAACCGGAAGATAACCGGAGATCTTTTATTACTGTTATTGTTGTCGTTGACACTGTGATTATTTTATTGACTTCTTATGTATTTAGAACAGTTATCTGGCATAAAGTAAGCATTCAGTAATGTTTAGATGAAAAAAGCAGGAAAGGAAGAAAGGGAAGGAAAGAGGGAGGAAATTGAAAGATATGGGAATTCAGGAGAAAATAATTTTATTCTTTATTTAAATTTGGTATATCTTCCTAGAACTATCACACTGCTTTTACTGTATTTTATTGTCAATATGGAAATGTAAGAAACAGATTTAAAAATGAGTGATTTTATCTCTAATTATAATTTTTATAATTATATAAATGTACCTCATCTGTCCCATAGATGATAGTCACAGTCGCCTACTTTACCTTAAAGGGCATTTGATATTGGCTCAAGTTTTATTTGCTTAACTCAATCATTTAATATGATTCTTAAAGTACTGTTTCAACATGAAGACTTTCCAAATGAATTATACATTCCCTCAGTGCACTGCTCTAAAACATCATTTCCCACTCTCTTGACAGATCCTAACAGAAGGAAGCCATCATGACAGAGAATAGGGAGGCATGCCGGAAGACAAAAAGCAGGATCAAAATAAATAGTATCAAAGACAGGAATCAGAGATGTGAGAGATTCACAAAAAGTGAATGATGCTGCCGTGTGACAGGAGTTGCAGTAAATTCAGAAAGACTTAGCACTTCTTCTTTAGTCAAATATATGACAGGCCCTGCTTTATGCGTTTACACCCCTGTGGTATAACACTCCTCGGGATTCTTTAGAGGGAATATTACTGACTACAGTACTTTGTAGCTTGTCGGGTTCAAAGTTCTGCATGAAATACACCTGAGATCCTGCAGTGTTCCACTGATTGATTCAACATACAATCCACAGACTTAATTACCTTAAAATTCAATGTGAAACTACATTTTGATACACTCTCATGAGGAAACAGTCTAATCTTTCATTATACTAAGCCTTTTAGTTCTATGAGGCATATCCTTAAAAACGAGAATTGCCTTCTGAGTGAATGTAACGCTGTCCAGGTAAACGAAGAAAGACCACTTGCACGTGATAGTCTGACCTAAATAGTCCTCTCTAAAACTAAATGCCATAGTGTATCCAAAGCATGGAGTTCTTCTTATGTTTCAGTCAATGAAAAGTATAGTCACCTGACAGCATTTTAATTAATATAGAAAAGAGATGAATTAATGAAAGTTGATCAAAATAACTCTTAATAAATATGTTCTAATGTCAAGTAGTATTTTGATATGAAGGTTTCAGCTCTGCCCCCAGGGACTAGAGGTGAAGTACATATTGGCTGAACAGTATAAATGGAGATAATTGCACCATAACTCATGAATTGCATCTTTCACCAAGTTGAATGGTATATTTACCCTTTCTTAAAATGATATTTATTATATCTTAACTCCAGCATCTTAAGTGGCTACAGTGTTTCGGGATGTTTCCTGTCAGTAAGTCTTATGGATAGAAACATAGCCCGAGAACTATATTTAAAGGTCAATCAATGTTTCCATTACCAGTTTCTGATCGTTTTACTTTGTCATGTTAAATTACATGGTAATATAATGTGCTTTCTTTCCATTTAGATTTCAGCTTAGTAAAAATAAGACAATGGCAAGCTGATGATTTGACACATTGTAACATTCTCCAGGCACATTAAGTGTTTGTTACTGCTGTTTCTTTTGAAGGCAAGGAGTAATAAGAGAAAAGATAGAGAAATACATCAATTCCACTCTGTGCCAAGATTTTGGCAAATAGAGGTAGAGAAATTAATGAGCAATGGGCTAATGTAGATATATTCTTATTTTTCCCAGAAAATACGAAATGAAGAGACATAATCTTGAAACTCTCTTGAGGGTTATTATGAAAAAGTCCAGGGATATTTCATGGTGGAGAAAAATTAAACTTTGATTTGTTTGCATTTATCCCCATAAGCCTACAATGTTGGGAGTAATTGTAGACATTGCAAAATTTATTCTGTGTAGAATAACCTGAGAAGGAGCTAATAAGGCTACTCTCTTAAAAACATATCTCAAATCCCTTTGATGTTGGATAAAGCTTTTTAGTTCTCTATTCGAGAGCACAAAAAGCTTTGCAAGGGGCGCCTGGGTGGCACAGCAGTTAAGCGTCTGCCTTCAGCATAGGGCGTGATCCCAGCGTTCTGGGATCGAGCCCCACATCAGGATCCTCCGCTATGAGCCTGCTTCTTCCTCTCCCACTCCCCCTGCTTGTGTTCCCTCTCTCGCTGGCTGTCTCTATCTCTGTCAAATAAATAAATAAAATCTTAAAAAAAAAAAAAAAAGCTTTGCAAGACGTAGTGTTATTTTGTACACTCACCCTAATTAAAAACTATAGCTAGAAGGCCACTAAAATTAATTTTCTTTGTCTATCTTAACATTAGTTATTTAACCTAATGTAAAGAGGAACTAAATAAAGATAAATATTTACAAATATTTATCGGATTAATACGATTAAATTTTGGTTACTTATTCTTGTACTATGCACAGCATATCATACCAGATTCTCTATATAGAGAAATCAAATTTAAACTGAAAATAATCCAATCAAATCATTTTAAAATTGTATTAATCTTACATCCTAATACTACTGACGCATTCTTTTTTTAAAAAATCATGTATGTACACGCATGAACTCCCACATACAGGCACACACAAACACACACGGGGCATCAAATCTACCTCATTAAATTACTAGAATGGTAGCCAGTCTTGCTTCTGCCTTCCCAAGTCAAGTGAGCTCTTCCCAAATGGCACACAACAGATCGCATTAAAGTATTTTCAAATGCATGTTTCTGTGGGGTTTTTTTGTTACAGCTTCATTGATGCATAATTGATAAATAAAAATTGTGGCTATTTAAAGTATACAACATGGTGCTTTGATGTATGCTGTGATTTATTTCTTACAATCAAGTTAATTAAAGCATCTGTCACCTCACATAGTGACCTTTTATTAATTAATTAATTTTGTGGTGAGAACACTTAAGATCCTTTCCGTGGTAAATTAGCTACGCTTTCTTTTCCCAGTGTCCACTATGATATTTTTCTTCTATATTTTTCTTCTTCATATCCAATAACACTATTGATTTCATTAATTTTAAATTTTAATGGTGATCATGGACTTAGTCAATTCTATTATTTCTTATAGTTTGAGTGTTTGCTTGGGTTTTCTATGTGGACAATATTTTTTCCAAACACAATTTTCTTATGAAATCCCGTTTTAATTTGAAAACTCTAAAATCTTTAATTGCATTGATTATTGCTTTGGATATGATGGCAGGTATAGATAATTGGTGTGGGCAGATGATGTTTGCTCATGGATTTAAGAGGAATGATATGAAATATTCATCAAGATGGATGGCATTTGCTGAGGGTTGTACACAGAGAATGGGGATTGGATTAAGAGTCTTTCCTGTTTTCAAATTAAAACTTGAATAGGAGTTAATATTTACTCTCCACATTTCTTTACATGTAAAGTGAGACAAGAACGACAGTGTTTTTTCTTATTTAAACTATTTTTAGTAAACATTCTTGCATTTCTCACATAAAAATCTAGTTTGCAGTGATGAGTTCCTTTTAATTAGTAGACTTAAGTTTCAGAGAAGGTGTAGGGTTATAGAAATATTGCTCAGAAGAGTTCCTACACACAATTCTACCCCCACACAGTATCTCTGTGGTTAACACCTTGCATTAATGTGGTACATTTATTAAAACTGATGAACCAATATTTATGCATTACTAAAGTCCATAGTTTACATCTCACACTTTGTGTTGTACAGTTCTGTGGGTTTCAACAAAGTTTTCGAAAAGATAATGCCAAGTGTCCACCAATGCGGCATCTTAGGAAATCACTGCACTGCTTGTGCAAAAATGCCTTGTATTCCACGTTTTCATCCCACCCCATCCACCTGAAGCCATAACCACTGATCTTTTTACTATGGCTCTAGTTTTACCTTTTCCAAAATACCGTATAGTTGGAATTATACTGTATCTAGCTTTTTTAGACTTACTTCTTTCACTTAGCAATTGTATGGACTAAAGGTTATCTCCCAAAATACATATAAAGATTTTATTTACTTAGAGAGAGAGTTTGAGTGGGGGGAGGGGCAAAGAGAGAGGGAGAGAGAAAATCTCAAGCAGACTTCCTGCTGAGCGTGGAGTCCGCTGCAGCTCGATCTCAGGGCCCCGAGATCCTGACCTGAGCCAAAATCAAGAGTCGGACACTCATCCGACTGAGCCACCCAGGTGCCCCATGACTGGTGTCCTTTTAGAAGAGGAAAAGACACCAGAGGTGTGCAAGCAGAGAGGAAAGGTTAGGATTCAGAGAGAAGTAGTCATCTGCAAGCCAAGGAGAGCAGCATCAGGAGAAACCAAACCTGCTGACTTGATACCGGATTTCTGGCCTTCAGTATTGTGAAAAATAAATGTCTGCTGTTTAAACCATCCAGTCTGTGGTATTTTGTTATGCCATCCCTACAAATTAATATAGCAACATACATTGAAGGTTCTTCTGCAATGCCTTTGCATAGCTTGATAACACATTTCATTTTTTTAATCCATTCACTTATTAAAGAACATCTTGGTTGCTTCTAGGTTTTTACTATTATGAGTAAAGCTGCCATTAACTTTCATGTGCAGGTTTTTGTGTGGATATGTTTTCAAATCATTTGGGTCAATATCTAGGAAAATGATTGCAGGAATGTATGAAACCTGATTTAGCTTGGCAAGAAACTGGCTGTCATCCAAAGTGGCAAAGTGCAATGTGGGTACCATTTTGCACTCTCACCAGCAATGAATATAATTGTTCCTATTGCTCCATACCCTCACCAGCATTTAGTGTTGTAAGTGCTTTGGATTTTAGCCATTCTAATGGATGAGGAGCCTGAATAGACATATTTACAAAAAGATATTCAAATGGCCAACGGGTACATGAAAAAGTAGTCAACGTCATCAATCATTAGGGAAGTGCAAACCAAAACTACAAGGAGATATCAATTCATGCCTGTTAGGAACACTACCATTGATATACTCTTCAACCATAAAAAAAGGAGGAAATCCTACCATTTGTGACAATATGGATAGACCTTGAGGGCATTATGCTAAGTGAAGTAAGTCAGGCTGGGAAAAACATAAATTATATGATCTCACTTATATGCAGAACTAAAAAAAAACCAATTTCATAGAAAAAAAGAAATCAGACTCGTGGCTGGCAAAGGCTGGGATGGAGGATGGCAGAATTAGGTGAAGGTGGTCAAGAGGTACAAAATTCCAGGTATAAATAAATAAGCATTGGGGATACATTGGACGACATGATGACTATAGCTGACAATGCTACGTGGTATATTTGAAAGTTGCTAAGTTTTCGACTTCAGTGAGAGAGTTCAGTTGTTGCGAAAGTCATACATGAAATTAAATAAATAAAATAAATATAAGACAATGATGAAAAAAACACCAAAAATTATACAGTAAAAGAAATATAAATGTTCTACAATGTGTGGTTTACATGAAAACACTGCTTACATAATTCTAATACAAACATTAAATAATAATTTAGATAACTGTATCGCTATTATCATCTATCTATCTATATATCATCCAACTATTTATACAGAGAGAGAGGGGGAAGGAGATAGAGAGGGAATTACATAACACACAATTAGCTTAAGAAAAAGGAGCATCTGTAATGGAAATTTGGGTCTAAGATCTAAATCCCAACGTTGTTTAGTCCAGATACTGTGTAAATTTGAAAGCTAATATATAATATTGTTATAAACATCCTATTTGTATAATTTTACATATATATTATATTTACACATATATATATTCATAAATAAAACCACAGTCTCTGGTAATTTGGGAGGTGGGGGATAAGGAGTATTATTTTTAATGATAAGCTTGTCAGATGACTTGCTTCTTTTTTTTAAGATTTCATTTATTTATTTGTCAGAGAGCAATTGAGAGCACAAGCAGGGGCAGCAGCAGGCAGAGGGAGAAGCATGCTCCCCGCTGAGCAAGGAGCCCGAGGTGGGACTCATTCCCAGGACCCCAGGATCATGACCTGAGCTGAAGGCAGACGCTTAACTGACTGAGCCACCCAGGCGTCCCAGATGACTTGCATTTTACTATGTACAAAATAATTGCAATAAATTAAATGTTAAATAAGAGAATTATGTAAGCTCTACTTTAAAAGAAAGTTGCATGAATAATTAAAATGATAGTCATTTATATGAAACAATGCTTACTTTTTCAAAATTATCATTAAGACAATGATAATTTTGCCTCATATTTGCTTTTGCTCTTGATTCCTATAGTGACTTATAGTGTAATTTAGTGTTGTCTGTATAATAAAATTTGTTAATCATAAAAATAATGTAAAGCCAAAATTTGAAAAACCTGAAGGCTCAGACTCAGCTGTGGAAAAAGGATTTGAAAAACCTCTTTCAGGAAATGATTGTCTGCAGATATAGGAAGAGTAGCTACACAAAAGGGAAAAAAATGTACAAATTCCCTTAGAAAAGAAAACCCAACCACATTTAGGAGTAAAACCCAATGAGCCTGAGAACAAACAGGCAGAAGGCAGAACTCTATGGCAGCCAAGCCGGATGTGCAACCCATAGGGGAAATCACAAAGAGGCACACTAGCTCTGGAGAAATCCAAACTGAGGTCCAGAGCACAGACAGAACCTAAAGGCACAGCCCAGCTGTCAGAAACTACCGTGAGAGAGCAGCTGTGGGGGGGAACGGGTATTTAACTAACAAATACACACAGGAAGGAAAAAAAATCTAAATAGAGTGGTGAATTTGACACATACAAGTAAAAAGCCACAAAAAGCAGTAGGAACAGCAAATGCTAAAACAAAGAGAACATAAAAGTACAATACATTAAATTTGAATAGGAGAAAATTGCCTCAGAGAACAGAATGAAGCAGCCGCAGCAGGAAATCTACAGATTACAAAATAATAATGTTCTTCACCACATTTAGTAGAAAAGGATGAAACCCAATAAATGGACAAAGTTAAAAGTGCTTAGAGAAGATAAACAAATACCACTGGGCGAGCTGACTATTATTTTTTTAAGCGTGTGTAAAAAAATACTCTTAAATTTACCGTGAACAGGTGAACTATTGCATACATTCGTCTTCAGACTCATTTAAAGTTCAATGTTGACTATAGCACTATAATTTTTCAATTCTAAAGAATGGCATCAACCAAGGAGCCAGCAACACTGGATTGACACAGAACAAATTAAGCCCCCTATTTTTCCTATAGGATCATGTCTCTATCACCCCATGAATCTATGGCAAACAATGTGCTATATGGGTACAGATCACATGTATTTTATTTTATTTTATTTTATTTTATTTTATTTTATTTTATTCTTTTTTTAGATTATTTGTTTATTTATTTGTGAGAGCACAAGCAGGGGGAGCAGCAGGCAGAGGGAGATGCAGACTCCATGCTGAGCAGGGAGCCCGATGCGTGCCCCTGGGATCCCAGGACCCTGGGATTGTGACTTGAGCTGAAGGCAGACTTAACCGACTGAGCCACCCAGGCGTCCTAGATCACATGTATTTTAGAGCAGAGTCAAATAAGGATAAGAGAAAGACTACTTGGTGGTATATAAACGAATTACAAATCCTTAGTGCACAGCTACTCACACAAGCCGCATTCCAACCATTTGTTGTCCATGCGTCCCACGGCTGGTGGATAGAGGCAGTTTGTATTCTGTTAAACACATTCCATTACAACCCAGGTGTTGTAACTCAGCACAATTTCCAGACGCTTGGTCCACTGCATGAAAGGACAGAAATTTTGGTTGACTGTTGCACATATTCCTTTAAAACCTCACTCTTTCAAAATATGAAGTTACATGAATTTATGTTAATACTGAACAGAGAGAAAAAGAGAGACAGAAACACAGAGAGACTAAAGTCTCTACAACAAAAGTGGGAAATTATTAAGGTTAAGCATAAAATAACAAAAAGTAAATATCTGCTTATGAAAATTAAATATCTATATATTATGACAAAGTCATTCCATTTCTGAATCTGTATCTGTTTAGGGAAAGGCTCACACAGAGCTGCAGTCCCATGTACAAGGCTAATCACCTCCTGACTGATTGTGCTGTCAGTTGGCTTTAACACAGGGACCAATACAGGGGAGTAAATAAGTAAAACAGCTTCGATCACCATACACTAGGCACCATACACTAGGCACCAGACAGAAGCCAAAGTCTATATAACCCTGACTATATTTTAAAAACATACCATTCAGTGAAGAATGTGACATAGAAAAGCTTTGTGTAACAATACTTCTTCAGATTAAATTGTATACATGAAATACATACGTTTTTATATTGTTCATGTAGACATATATTTGCAAGGACATGTTCACCAAATATTAAGAATGAGTACTTTTTACTGAAATGGGAAGTAGGTGTCCAGAGCCCCTGTAGGAACTGGATTAACAACCCTGAAAATTTGATATATGAAATACTTTGTCAGATGGTCAAACCAAGGTGTCGAAGCTTATACCTATTTACTTGTTAGAAAATTTCACATTTTAAAAATATGAATTAGGTGTTTCTTCTCAGAAGGAAAGCAAAACAAAACAAAAAACCCAAAGAAATTTTAATCATGGTCTTAAAGATGGAGAATCTATAAATGGGAAATGAGGGTAACTAATCACAGTGCCCCATTTGGGGGCTATTCCTCTCCTGTCATTGAGGGAACATCTACATTTATGGGCTTCCTAACAAAGTTGGCATAACTTTGCTACTAAAGTAATTTATGATATTCCGCAGAAGAAAAAAACGTATTTTTCATTTTCCAAATATAAAGATCCCAGACATTTTGGAGATTTTTGTTTTGTTTTGTTTGTTTTAAAGATTACCCATCAGAGTAAGATTCCTTGGGATACATTTGGCAAATCATGATCTATAAAAATATATTTGAATGAATCTGGGTGGTTTAGACTTGGGAATTTTAAGTGAAGTGTTTATAATTTATGAGGAAAAAAATTAGCAACCTGGAAAGGATCTTATTTATCAAAATAGCCTACACACTGAAATGGAGATGATGCAGGTCGGGTCCGAGGGCCAGAAGAGTCCCGCGTGATCAGCCAAGAGGGTCATTGCCATCACACAGGATGGAAATCAAAGGTGAGCCAGCAAGAGGTGAAAGCAGTTTATTGATGAGAGAGAGAGTGAGCAGATACAGATGGGCCCGGCCCATCTGGGACACCCGGGAAAGAAAAGAGCATGAGTCTCAGCTTTCTTCAGGAACTAGAGGTTTCTACTGAGGTAGGTGGTCTGGTATACCTGTCTTCTCAGGCCTCCAGGAACAGATTAGAACAAAGACAAGGGCCCAGGTGTTATTCAGCGGAGTCGGGAGTCTTGGCATGGAGAGATCTAGCTCCAGCGGTCTGGAAAGCACACATGATAGCTCCCTCTGGTCACTCTCCCCTGGTCCTTCCTTACACGTTATCTCTTCTAGAGAATCATTAACTCCTTGTCCCTTACAGGGAGGACAATGCTATTTGCATTACAAGGCATTCGTAGGGTAGGGTGGGAGCACGGGTCCTAGCAGGAACGAAAGCCCGAAAAGAAGCAAAGGGAAAAAAGAGCTTTTTCTCTCATGGGGTCCCTTTCGTTTCCCTGTCTCAGAGTGACCATTGCTCCACTCCACATTCACTGGCTTTTTTCAGTGATTGTTTTTATAAGTCACTATTACACCAACTTTTCAGTTCACTCGCTGTCTTCTACTTCTGTGATCACTCAGATACATGCAGTTGTTTTTCGCTTTTATTGAGTATAAAATAGATCACAAAATCCCAGCATACCTCTCTTTTTTGATGTGAGAAACAAAGGCAAAAGAAACAAATTAAATTTCCTTACTGCCTATAGCCCACTGACAAGTCCTTGAAACAGGCAGAGTGACCTTCCTCTGGGGGCTCAGCTACCTCCATGCTGACACCTTGCTAAGGGCAAAAGGCAATCTTGGCCCGACATCCCCCCCGCCCCGCACCCCACCCTGCCCCCGCCGCCCCTGCCCAGGATCCTGGGAGTCTACTTTAAACATATAGAAATTCCTTTTGGAAACTTCCTTTATCTCTAACCTCCCCCCCAAGATGTATGTTAGCAGTCATCCTCCAAGCATATGACCCACTGATATTTATCCGAAGGGTCTCATGACTGTGTTTTTACTAAACAGTAATAAACGACTTTTCCCAACAATGGCTAGCTCCCTCAGGGTCCTGGAAACCAGGCTTCCAAAATTCCTTAGAGACTTACGCTCTCCCTAACCCCCTCCCAATGTGAAAGTATATAATGGGCCACTCCTCATGACCCCAGTTCAGCTCCTTCTGCCCATGGGTCCTGTCCCTGTGCTTTAATGAAACCACCTTTTTGCACTGACGATGTCTCCAGAATGATTTCTTGGCTGCCGGCTCCAAACCTCATCAGGGTCTACACCATGTATTACAGCATGAGCCATTATCATTCACTGCATTGCCTTACCTAATGTAATAGATTGTTAGTAAAATTAATAAACATTTTAATTTAAATCTAAATAAAATATAACAAAATAACATGTGAATGAATTCAAAATGTATTAAAAGAAGATACAAATAACTTTGTATGCTACACTATGTTTCACTTCATTGACATAGAATATTTATTTTTCTATCTACCTGCATTGTTCTTCCCTTGAATAAGTACTGAAAATCATTCTCTTTTTAATCACATTTTTGAATCTGCAACAATTTCTATTTTTCACTATGTGGAGCTGCTTTATAAAAATTGCTTATCTAGAAAGTTAATTTAATCTGTAATGGAAGTGATAAGATGACACTGTTTTTACATGATTACATTTGAATATTATTATATTTTAAACAATATTCTTACATAAATGATACTTGTAGATTCTTTCAAAGCCCTAAGAACACTTGAATATTCAGCAGTTACCATAAACAAAATTGGAGTCTTTGAAAGTGTTCTATGTTTTAACAAGCAACCAAATTACTTTTTTTTTCCATTTCAAAAGCTTGTTTTGTTTCTGCAGCAAAAAAAAAAAGAATATATTTAACAACATGATCCAAATCAGAGATTATTGTTTAATCATTACCATTTTACAGGGTGGTAAGTGATGTGGTGGGAAGCCAACAGGTTTCCCTACATGTATGCTAAGCTTGCCAGCTGATGGGCTGGGATACTGCGGCATGAATGAAAGCTTTGCCCCCTGTGAGCTCTAGTTGTATGAACAAATCAGTTAACCTTTGTGACTTAGCAGTAAAATGGTAAAATAGCAATGCATATGTCATAGTGTGGTATAAGGATTGAAACGACACAATGCAAAACAGTACTTTCCACTGAGATTGGCCTAATGAAAGTCTTTCATAGGTAGATGCTCTCACAAATAGTCATCTATTAACTTACACTTAATAAATCAAGATTATCTATGGATGATGTATAACCTTTATATTAGAAAATAATTTTATTGTATCTGGTAATTCTCTTTTCAATAAAGGGAAAATAGGAAAATAAAAAAGGGCATGGAAAATAAATATATCATTGTTTCTAATTTCCTTTTTGATTTCTTCTTTGATCCACTTGGTTTTTCTAAGTGTGGCATTTAATTTTCACATCTTTTGTGAGTTTTCCAACTTTCCTTCTGTTTGATTTCTAGTTTCCTTCCACTGTGATCAGAAAAGGTATTCAGTATGAGTTCCATCTCCTTGACTGTGTTGGGATTGGTTTTGTGTTAGGTCTATTTGGTGTATAGTGTCATCAAGTCTGTGTTCGCTTACTGATTTCCTGTCTGGATGTTCTGTTATTGAAAGTGGGGTGCTGAAGTCCCCCACTGCTATCGTATTACTGTTTATTCCTTCAGAAGACGTTGTTGTATCTTCCTGATCCTTTTATAATTATATAATGACCTTCTTTGTCTCTTGCGATCATTTTTTTACTTAAAATCTAGTTTGTCTGATATAAGGACAGGCACCCAAGTCTCTTGTGGTTACCATTTGCCTGGAATATCTTTGTCTATCCCTTCACTTTCAGCTTATAAATGCATGTTGAACATAGACATTTAAAAGTGTATCTTAGAACAATGCTAGTCAGTGTTTGAGGGGCTTGCATATTTCTGTCAGAAACAACCTAGCACCCATGTCCTCTGGGAGTCTGGCAGGAGACTGTCATATTCCATCACACATCTGGGAAGAGAGATAAGATTCAATAGGAGGGACACACCAACCAATGGCGTGTCAAAACCATCACCAAACACAATCACATCTGAAGGCAGTAGTTTATCTTTTTTGTCAACTGCTTTATAATATATTTAATGATAGATTTCATTCTTTTTGTTAAAAAAAAAATACTTGTTAAGCCTACCTGAGCTTTGGGAATATAAGGCTCAGTCAATAGGGCCCGGTGTCCATGTGGGGCCAACTGAGCAGAAGGCAGGACACCCCCAGGGAATTTAGGCAGTTTGGAAACCAGAATTAGGCCAACCCAGTTTTGGCTTCGTCAAAAATTCACGTAAAGCCTTGGATAGAGAAGACCGATGAATCAGAAGTTATCCAACAAATATCTATTGAGCTATGATTATGTTTAAGGCATGTGAGTGATAAAAATGTGAACAATTGGAGATAAACCTTTTATGAGATAAAATGGGGCAACAATACAGAAATTATCAAAGACCTGGGAACGGAGACAAAATTACCAGATGCTTTCACCTGCAACACAGTTTGATGGTCTTTTAAGGAAAAATTCCATATTCGATTTATTTTATTCTCAGTTTTTGTATTAATCTAAAATAATTTCATTTTGTATTTCCTTTCACTTATAGTTTCTTTCATTAATATTTACAGGTCTCTTGAGTCACTAAAGTAGGAACATTGCTTTGTTGAAAAACAAATATATTCCAAACTGTGGCTTTTATTTAATAAATAAAGTTATACCTTGAATGCCAAAGGAAGGACTTGTCACTTACTTGAAGCAAACACACACAGAGCTGAATTTATGGCTTCTTAAGTATGGAACAGCAGAGCTTGCAAAATTTAGACTTTTGGAAAAAAGCATGAGCTGTACTTATGGGATCTGGGGGAATATGGAATTCAAAAATCGGGGGACTTCACAAGTTGGAGTGTTTATAAATTGGTTGACTTTTAGCTGTGGAAGCATGTGACTGGGGTGTGACTCTGGCCGATTGACTTTGAGAAGCGAGTCACCAGCCTGAGGCTGAGAAGTTAGGCCCTCACTAACTGGCTGACGCAGAGACACTGAGATGAACCTTCTTCACTAATTGACTAGGACAAATTTAATACTAGGTTTGTAGCTACTTGTTCATGGATCAGGATGAGGACCAAGGAATATTTGATCTGTTTTTGTGTTTGGAGAGCACAAATATTTTATTCTCACATATTCAGGTTAATAAGTAAGAGATCATTTCCAGCCCATGAACTGGATAGTGAATTGAATAGGTTTGCGCTTCTCAAAATTATTCATGTTGGCTGCCAGCAGATTTCTTTTAAATTCCTAGATTAAAAGTGCTTAATAATGTTATATACCTTTATCTGACACAAATGAAAAGTTCTAAAGAGTGTAGAAATTGACTTGACATACTATAATTAATAGTTTTTGTGAGGAATCCATATGTTAAAACCAGACCAGGTTATTAGCCTTTTAAGAGAAAAAAATACATATTTTCAAACTTGAAATCCTAATATTCACTTACTATTTTAGTATGTATTCTTTTATAGAAAACTAAAATAATATATGTATAAAAAGGGAAGAAAAATAACAACTAATAAGACAATATGATTTATTAAATTATGAAACAAAGCTTTATTCACTACTTTCTTGTCTTTTCTATGACACACTATGGACTCTGGGAAACAAACTGAGGGCTTCAGAGGGGAGGGGGGTGGGGGGTTGGGATAGGCTGGTGATTAAGGAGGGCACGTATTGCATGGTGCACTGGGTGTTATACGCAAGTAATGAATCATGGAACATTACATCAAAAACTAGGGATGTACTGTATGGTGACTAACATAACATAATAAAAAATTATTATAAAAAAATTTAAAAATTTAAATAAAATAAATAAATTTAAAAAATAATGTACTGAAAAGAAACAAAGTGCATTTGAAATTATATTCGTATGAAACTGAGGACTACATATAATCATTGTGTACTTTAAATGAAATTGTAAATGCTCCTATCGTGTTATTTGCATTATACATTTATAATAATATGCCATGTTAGAAAACATTGTTAAATAGGTATTTTGCTTATCTGTAATTTGTCAACCCTATCTTGTGCTTATAGAATTCACAGTTTTGTGGGGCTCTATCTTAGCAACACCTGGTGGAACTGAATTACTATAGAATTTATCAAACTAATAGAAAGATTAATTGCTAACTCGATTTCCTGAAGCCAATCCTCTAAAATATAGTTTGTTGAGGAAAGTAGAATTAAATCAAGTGAGTTTTCTGATATAAATTGGCAGTTCCCTTGTAATGTAGGAACTGGGGGAGAGCTTTACCATGCACAATGTGTAATACATTCTGTACAAACATGGACAATATGACAGTTTCTCGGTCTTCTTTGGGCCTGGATAATTCTTTGGGAGATCTAATAGCATCTCTAGTCTCTACCCGCTAGGTCACAGTAGCAGCCCTCCCAAAAAGAAATGTGATCCAGATATTGCTAAATGTTTTTTGGGGGGAGTGGGGAACAGAAAACAGCCCGCAGTTGAGAAACTGGTCAACTATGAAGTACATATTTATTTTGTTTAATGTTTCATCCTGATGTGGCCTTGAACTCTGATTATATGAATATCTACATGGGAAAACCGCCAAAACTAAAAGGCAGTTTACCCATGTTTCAAGTTTTCCAAAGTCAAAAATAATGTAAAAAGAACATCTCACTGCTCTTGGACCCTCATAACCACTAGAAAAGACAACGTAAAAAAAAAAAAAAATTCCAATAGTGTTAAAAACTATAAAGCATATGGGAATTATTCTATACACAAAGCACTCACAGAGCAAGCATACAGGAGAAAATGTGAATCAATTGAGTAGGATACCACATACCTGGATGGGCTTATCTAATAGTAAAAATGAGACTGGTCTGTGGCTTTCTTTCCTTGTGTGGTCTCTATTAGGTTTAGGTATTAATGTTTTTCTTGTGTTGTGAAAAGAATTTGAGCCTTTTTCTCCATTTTATATGCTCTAGAACAACTTATTGAACAATGAGCCCGTGTGGTCTTTGAAGACAAAACTCTCTGGGATTGGTGCTTTTAAGAAGTGTAGTTTTTAAGTACCTATTTCTTTTTTATCTACAGAAATTGGCCTCTTTGAGCTTTTCTTCGTTACTGGGTCAAATTTAGTAAATTACATTGTAGTCTTTGGTTTTTGTTGTTAAATTCATCTCCATAAAGATTTCACATGTTCTTTTATTTTTAGTATATTTTATTTCAATAGTTAACCTCTCTAATTTATTTAGCTAGTGGACTGGTTATTTTATTATTTTTATCAAAAAGAAGACAGATTTATTAATTAGATTGGGTTTTCCTATCTCCTGTTTCATTACTTTCTGGCTGTATATTTATGATTTCCATCCTTGTATTTTGTTTCATGGTTGTTGAGACTGGATTTGAATTCATTTTTTAATCATTTCCTATTTTTGTTTATTTGTGCTTCAGACTTAAAATGTTTCCACTGCTCTAAATATATCCCATAAACAGTGATGTTTTGTTTTCACTGTTATTTATAACACTCTGTAATTTTAGATTATATATCCCATTTTGAGCATGAGATGTTTAATAAAGGATTATTCATTTCATTTCTAGTTAAAATGGGTTTTTTTTGCCTTATAATTCTAATTTTTAATGCAGTTGTATGTGACATTTAAGAATATTTCTACTCTATGGAATTTATTGACGGTCTCTTTATATTCTTATATATATAATCATTTTTTGTGATTGTTCAAAATGCAAATGAAGAGAAGGTATATTCTGTATTACTTGGGTGTGTAGTTTCACATACATAACTTTAATCTGCTTTACCAGTACATGATTAGGTCTTCTATTTTTTAAAAATTTTGTGAATTATATCTGCTTTATGCTGACACTGGTGGCTTAGTATCTTGTATTTCTAAAGTATTTTTATTAGTATATTTCATTTTGTAGCTTCTTGACTCTACTGCCATTTCTGATTTTTAAAGAAGTGGTGTTATCTAGTGGTTGTATATTCCTGTTTATGACTTTATTGTAAATTGTGGCTTCAACATTAGAACATATCTTTCCTTGGCTTCTTCAGTGATTTCGGCCCTGCATTTCATTTTGTGTGATATTAATATCACAAGCCCTGCTTTGCTTTGCTTTTGATTTATTTGGCATGGCTTTCTTTGATCATGCTTTATTTTTAGCCATTTGAATTATCTTGTGCTAAACGTGTTCGCCTCCTATGCAACGTACAACCAGGTCTTTCTTTGTAACTCAAACTGAAAATGCTTTTTAAACAAGTGGGTTAATATCATTTGCATTTATTGATAAGATAGCTTGATGTCTGCTCTCTTATCATTCTGTGGGTGTCATGTTTGCTGTGTTTCTCTATGTCATGTATTGTCTTTGTTCTTTATAAATTGTGTTAGAATTTAAAAATGTTCATAGTTCTTTTATACCAGATACCTGTGCGCTTGTACCTTTTTGGTGTCCTTACCACCCTGTTTCCTTATTTAATCTTTTATTACCACTGTGTCGGTGGTAAAAGTTTCTTTGACTCCCACCCACAGCCTATGCAATTACTAGGTTTATTCTTTCCCGTAACCCACTTTGGTCCCCTATGATTGTTTCAGTGGCATTATTTATCGTAAAAATATGTAAAACATTTAGATGTAATTTTCTGATGTTTATCCCTGCTTCATTTGAGTCTTAGATTGCATTTAAGTTTAAGTACACTTCATGTCTACCCTACAGGCTTTGCCCACATCTTGTCTTTCGAGATCGCGAACTTCTCTGTCTTGTTTCCTTGTCTTTCATCTTCCCCAAAATTCACCTGGAGCTTCCTCTATGCTTGCTTCTCTATCAGAAGCTTTGCCTCCCAAGACTGTCGCGTCGGTATCTGTGCACCCATTTACTCCCTGGTGCTTTCTCTCTTCCAAGCAGCTTTTTGTTTGTTTGTTTGCTTACTTGTCTGCTGATATTGCTTTTGTTTTGTTTTGTTTTGTTTTGATTCTCTAGTTCTCCATAAAGACTTGCAGCATGACCACAAGCGTTTTCTTGTTAGAGATAAATTTTATTTTTCGACTAAGTTTCCATTCCTTCCAGTTGTGATGAAGGCATGGCTTTTTGTATAATTCAATGTGATGTATACAGTACGTTAGAAGATTTAGTAGAGATTTATGGAGATCTTCATAATTAGAAGATCATAATGGCCACCACTAATTTATCCCAAAATAGCCATTTTATAAATTTTTGAAGTATTTGATACTAATGGCAATGAATAGCACTCTATTATAATTTAAGTGAACTGATTTTATTTAAAATCTTTTTCCAGTTTTATTGAAATATAATTGACATAGAACTATATATTAGTTTAAGGTATATAATATACTGATTTGATATATGGATATATTGCAAGATGATCACCACAATAAGTTTAGTTAATATCCATCATCTCATATAGTTACAACCTTTATTTCTTCTGATGAAAACTTTTAAGATCTACTTTCTAACAACTTTCAAATATGCAGCATTGTGAACTATAGTGACCATGCTATACTTTACATTTCCAGAACTTATTTATCTCATAACTGCAAGTTTGTATCTTCTTGACCACATTCACCCATTTTCCCCACCCACCCCCATCCCCACTTCTGACAACCACCGATCAGTTCTCTGTATCTATGAGTCAGGCTTTTTTTCAGTTCCACATTTAAGTGAGATCATACAGTATTTGTCTTTCTCCATTATAATATTTTATATTTAAATTTCCTATAATAATAGTAACTCGTAAGTGGAGCACATGGGTTGCTTGCATCAAATGCATTATTCTAACAAACTGACATTTTTGGTGTATACTCGTGTAAGTTGTTTTTTGCTTCCCCAAAATTAACTCTTTCCCTTCCCCCTTCTTCCCTGCAAATTAGGGCATTAGTAATGCGCTAATTGGCTGTTTTTAATATCTCTAGGCCTCAGTAACTGCATTATGAAGTGAGCACAAATGTGGCATCCAAATCAGTCACCTCTTGAACATAATAGTTCATGATGCAGTTGCAACAATAAGGGCTTGTAGATGTCAATATTTTGTATCACCCTTTCTGAGAAGAGTTAGTTTAGGTGACTTTTAATATTAGGTCATCACTTAAGCTTTCAAATAAAAATAGAGAAAGTTCCATTTTAGTTTCTATTGTACTTTCAAAATAATTCAGGATGGTGACACAAATACCGGGGTTTAATAAACACTATTTAACATCTCAGATCAGATGCAAACAGAACCTTGGTTTATCCAGATATCCACTCTTTTTCTATGTATCGCATGGGTTTTAAGATAACATGGCTTCAGGACCATGTCTAGGACTAAAGTGTGCTAAATTGCACCAGGATAGTTTCCTAACCCTTGTTTCAATATTTACTCAAAAAGACATGTGATCCACTTGGGCCAATGAGATGTGAAGAGAAGCACATTTTCATCTTCTGGGGAAAAAAAGTTTCCTTTTTTTTTTTTTTTTTTTCTGGGAGAACTTCAAGAAATATCATTACAATGTGTCAGGTCTTTCAGGAGGGAGCATGACATTCTGCATATCTTTGCAGCAATCCGATACCACAAAGACACCAACCACAGCACGAAAACAATACGGTGCTTGGAAAAGCAGAGTCAGAGAGGCCCTTGGATCACTCTGTAACCTTTCCGACACCTACTTCATATAAAAATTTAATCTATGAGCCAAGAATTACCCTAGCCTTTCATAAGAATATGAGTTAGATTTTTTTAATTGCTTAATTCCAAAATCACATTAACTAATCTGCTTATATTGTTTAGCTGTTTGTAAAATCATACTTTTTAAAGCATGATTATTTGTTAAATCCAAATTAAACATATAATCTATAGTGAAAAGTCATTGGTCTAGGCATAAAAACACAAAAGTATATTATTAAATGAGAGGTTAGGAATTTTCAAGACTTATTTCCACAACATCAAAAATAAATAGGAATTTGCCTAAGTACTTACAGGGATTATGAGTTTGCTAGTTTATAAGGTGTATCTTCCATTCTCGGAGAAGCCTATTTTTTTTTTTTTAAAGATTTTATTTATTTATTTGACAGAGATAGAGACAGCCAGTGAGAGAGGGAACACAAGCAGGGGGAGTGGGAGAGGAAGAAGCAGGCTCATAGCGGAGGAGCCTGATGTGGGGCTTGATCCCATAACGCCGGGATCACGCCCTGAGCCGCTGTGTTAAGTGTCCCGAGAAGCCTATTTTTTAACCAGTTACAATGTATCTGAAGGATATGGAACAATCCCAAACTTGTTGCACTTTACCCCCATTTTCAAATATAGGAAATTCACAGACACTACCTCATTCTTATGCAGAAAAACTGTATCTGTCAGATAAAAGTCATTGTTTTCATTATTGCATAATATATTTTCTTATCAAAGTGAAATTTTCATCTCCATTTTAGCACGGCATCTCCAGAATCACAATGATGTCATACATCACGTATAATACTTTTCAACATCCCGTACAAATAACAGAGGACTTTATAAGTTCTTGGGTTGCTTTTGTTGTTGCTGTTGAATTTAAACATTCCCTACAGATCTGCCTAATCCAATAACGGTATAATTATTCTAAATGCCTTGTAAGCCCTGAATCTGCTGTTTTAAAATTATTTTTACAAATATAGTTCATGCGTTTTTTTCATTTTACATTATTTAACAAGTTGAGCACACGTTGTTTTCAAAATTTGATTTCTTTTCTTTAATGTATCTTTCTTTGTCTATTTAAAAAATATCCTTTCAGTGGTGGCAAAATTCCACCCCTGCATCTCTGGATTATCTTTCTAAGTAAGTGAAATAAAAAGTTGGAATAATTTTAATGTCCTTTTGATCTGAGATGTTAAATAGTATATTTTGTGTCACCGTCCTGAATTATTTTGAAAGTACAATAGAAACTAAAATGGAACTTTCTCTATTTTTATTTGAAAGCTTAAGTGATGACCTAATATTAAAAGTCACCTAAACTAACTCTTCTCAGAAAGGGTGATACAAAATATTGACATCTACAAGCCCTTATTGTTGCAACTGCATCATGAACTATTATGTTCAAGAGGTGACTGATTTGGATGCCACATTTGTGCTCACTTCATAATGCAGTTACTGAGGCCTAGAGATATTAAAAACAGCCAATTAGCACATTATTAAGACCCGAATGTAGCTCTTAATTTGCTCCTCCAGTCCAGATTCTAAACCAATGTGATATTCTATCTCAAATAAAGGAGGATTTTCTAAAGATGTGTTCATTCTCTTTTATAAGCCAAATTAAAAAAAAACCAAGTTCTTTACATGAAAATGATTATTCCCCCTAAAGAAAATGGAAAGCCAAATAAATTATGTAATACAACATATTAATAGATAATGAAAATGTCAGGTGGATTTTATGGAATCTGGGATAAAAATATCACCAATAGCCAAACTGATTTTGAAAAAAAATGTGTCTATACTTGCCTGATGAGGTGTTACAATGTTTGAACATATATAAATGTGTACATATGGCATAAAAATAGAAAAATTATTGTATGCCATATGGATGGCTATAATAACTATTATTTTTAATATACAGCTCTGAACAGACTGACATTTTCCACTTCAGCTAACTGTTCCTAAGCATTACTAATCTTTCAACTTACTCTATTTTCCTTCTGAGATTCAAAAGCCACTATTGATAACGCTTCCACTGTGGGTCAATATTTCTTTGTCTGTTGTATTGAAACTTAAAGAAAGCCCTCTATATAATTCTTTTGTATATTTACCTCTATGAAATAAGTTCTGAATTTTTTTAAATCTCCTTGAAGGAGAAAAATAGACAATCTTTACATAGGCAAATAAAATTGCTGCTACGTTAGTCTTTTCCTATGATAAAGCAGATAAAAGTTAAAATATTTTGACGTGGGGAAGGGTAATATTGGAGTTAAGGCAGGATTTAGGAAAATGAGAGGTAAACATACAATAAATGGATCTTGAAAACTCTTGGAGGGACTTAGGTCAGAAGCCAAAAAGACAAATGATTCCTGCTCAAAATGAAGACACAATTTAAAAAACACCCACTCCTATTCATTACTGCTCAAAATGTGATAAATTATTGGAAATATTTTAACATAAATCAATGACAAAATATTGCCTTTGGGACTCTCAAGGTTTCTCTCTTCATGACCAGTTATTAGAGGCTGAGAACTCATTAAATAAATGAATTATTTTTATCTTTTTTATTTTTTTCATAATAATATTTTTATTATATTATGTTATTCACCATACAGTACATCCCTGGTTTTTTATGTAAAGTTCGATGATTCATTAGTTGCATAGAACACCCAGCGCACCATGCAATACGTGCCCTCCTTACTACCCATCACCAGCCTATCCCATTCCCCCACCCCCCTCCCCTCTGAAGCCCTCAGTTTGTTTCTCAGAGTCCATAGTCTCTCATGCTTCATTATTTTTTAAATAAATCTAAAGTAAAAATCTCAATCATCTGTAACTGAAAGAAAAGGAAATATTAGCTTTAACTAAAGAGGCATGTATTAAAATAGAGTAGGCTGTAAGTTTCAGCTATCTTCAATGCTGTGCACTTTGAAGAGATATCATGCCATGCAGCCTTTAAACAACAACCAAAACCTTATCCCTATGCTTTTGAAGCTCATGAAAGTTCACAAGCATCATGTTGCTAGATGTTTTAAGATTAAATCATAATTGCATTATTAAAAATCTACAAGTGATATTTTAAATCTGGCTTACTGAGATGAAATATTGGTCCTTTTGTCCTTTTGAATTTTGAACATATTTTAAACTTACTAAACATTAAATAAAAATATATGCTCGCTTTCTTACATATAGGAGTAGATTTTTCCAGACCATACTATTAAGGACACGTTTCAAAATGTCTAACTTTGGATAAATAGATCATCAATCACCAGGTATGTTTGCATTATTCATTGGAAACAGTGTGCATTAAATTGTGAACGTCTTTCCTCCAGTTCCATGCTACTGAGAAGAATCAATAGATGGCACTGAAATTAACTGTAAAAAAGGCTGTTGAATTTGTCTAAAATGATCTACTCATCAATCAAGTTAAAAATCATTTGGGTTCTGATGCAGCTTTGTGGATGTCCAAATGATAGCAGGATTATGCTAAAGAGGAATTAGTAACACTAGGTCAATCTGAGGTAGAAACTACAAATATAATACCTCTTTGGCATTTTTATCAATACCTTGATAATGAGATTGAAATTTTATTCAATAAGGAAATGGCTATCACTAGCTTTGGAGAGTTCCATAACATTGCAGGTCTCTGGGAAAATTATTGGAGGCATGCTCAGTAGCCCCTCAACTACCATAAGAGGTAGTGGGACTTTGCACAGGAAGAATGGCCTCCCGCCCACGTTCCAATTCTGATCCCAGGTGAGACATTGCAGTGGAGCAAGTGATCTCAGTAACTGGGCGGTATGGGGACATACCTGGCATTAAAGGCAATGTGGGATTGGCCACATCCCGTTTCTGTTCCCCTTTGCTGTGGGTAAATGGAAGTTTGACGAAAAGCCTGCAAAAGCCTGGGTCCCCGGTTGCCTACGGTGAGCAGCGCCCCCTCCTGCCCCATGTTCGAAAGGCAGCTTGAGCTTAAAAGCACCAGTTTGTTAAACCCTGAGATTGGAAAGTCACACCCTAGAGCGGTGTGATGCAGCCCGTCACAACTGGCACGAGACTCTTGGTCTTACACATACCCACAGCCCACAGGAAGCCACTGGAGAGGACGCACCACTAAAAAGAGGGAGCAAATCAAACGCAAGGAAAATTTGTGACCCAACAAACAGGATTCAGCTGAAGAGCGGGGTGGTGAACGCGCAGTCCAGAGAGCATGTCATATTAAAAAAGGTGACACCCGTGATGAGGGAGTGCTGTCCATGAGAAACAAAACAAAACAACACTGCCAGAGGATTTAAACTCGTTAAATATTTGGACAGTAATTTCTAGGTGATTGACAGTTATCTCAGAGTATTTTAGCAGCAGCTGTATGTTAAAGTAAGGGGAAAAAATCCAAGCAGTCATTGTTAATTAAAAGAAAAACAAACACTGCGCAATAAATGAAACAATCATTGGAGATCACTTGGCCCAGCACAGAACATGATATTGAAAATGATAATAAAGTAAAATGATACTAATGTAAAATCAAATAACGTGATAGACAGGAGATGAATTTTAAGTGGATGAGAAAAATAGAAGCGAAAATGGTTGTGGAGACAAGAGAAATCTTTTAACCAAGAGACCAAAGGCCAATAGATATACACTGTCTAAAATTGATAATGTAAGAAAAAGTCATAAGCATAGTCCTTAAAAAGAGGGGTCGAAGTAAAGAACTGAAAGTGATTAATTCTGCAGAACAATCTGGACCCTGGAAATGTGGTCACAAAAACCTGACCAGTGTCTTTGATGTCGTACTTTTAGTACTCTGTGATTTTTAAAAAAAAAATACAATGTATATATTACGATAGAATTCCAAGTTTGACATTTAAATTGTTAGTCATGTTTCTGCACCTTGCACAGCCTGTGAATATGTTCCCTGCAAAACTTTGGCATAACCAAAAACACATCTGAAACTTACATTTCTTGATAAGCTAAAAATAGGACATGGGGTTCACCTGAAGTTTCCTAGTTCTCTGAGCAGGATGGATTAAAGTGCTCCTAGGCACGACTGAAGTGTTTACAGTTCAAGCACCCAAGGCACCTCTTCATAAATCTGCCCTCCTGTCGCTCTGGAGAACCCCCAGGTCCTTGTGTGTCACCCAGATTGAGGATTATCCACTCACAGTTTCTAATGCGCACCGTGTGAAATGCCTTTGGAAGAACGCTAAAGTCATTTATGAGATATTCGAATATTTAGTAAAATGTCAGGGCAAAGACTTTTTACTGCCCGCCACATGTCACCGCAGTCTACCGTAGACAATGAAAATTATATCTTAAAGTCATTTATTTTCCTCCTCCAACACCATGTTTCTCATTGTTGAATTGTTTACAATGCCAGCTGTAGGACTGTCAATATTTAAAGGGTAAAAATATGTCTTATAAATGAGCCCGCTGAAACCATTTCTAAAGGCTGGCCAGGATTTACTCAGTTCCATAAATAAATTGCTGCGTTAATGCCATGCCATGTTTTCAGAAATTACTCACCGTTCTAAACACATGCAATGCTTTTATGGGTGTTGAAAATATACAAATAACAAGTTCCATAAAACCACTGTACTAGCATTGTTCAAGTAAAGGACTTTAGGACTCCAGAGGCGCGGGTGGTCAAGGGGAAATCTGAAGGTGAGAAATCTGAGGGGCAGACAACCATGAGAGACTATGGACCCCGAGAAACAAACTGAGGGTTTCAGAGGGGAGGGGGTTGGGGGATGAGGTAATAGGGTGATGGGTGTTAAGGAGGGCACGTGTTGTATGAACACTGGGTGTTATACCCAACTAATGAATTATTGAACATTACATTAAAAACGAATGATGTACTATACAGTGGCTAACTGAACATAATCAAAATAAATTAAAAAACTGGAAAAAAAATAAAAGGGCCAAGGGGGAACAAAAACACTTGAAGCAGAGGGAAAAGCATGGAGTGGTCCAACGGGATGCCTGGAATTACATTCAGATAATTGTAAGAGGCTCTCCATGGCTGGAATCCATGACACAGAAGGTGAAGTGTCAGGGGATACAGTTACTCAAGGGACTAATGTGTGTGGAACGCCTATTTTATGCAGATGATGCCCAAAGTGCTTTGCAGATGACAACTCATTGAACTAAACCGAGATTGTAATACTTTCTTAGGATATGGGAATCGACAAAACTTTTGAGGAAAGAAGTGATTTGATAAAATTTGTTTTGGCAGAAAAGTGCTGAGGACAATAGTAAGGAAAGACTAAGTGTGTGGGATATGGGGGATGTGGGATGTCTCGAAGGAAAAAAAAATTACGAATCACTGTTCATATAGTTTAATTATGAAACTTACAGCACAATCAGTAAAGGAAAGAATGCCTCTCAATATGGTAGAGATAAAGAAGTAGACAGAAATTACAAAGTTAAACATAGCTACGGATGTATTTTCTTGGTTAATTGAGTTACACTTCTGAGTAGTAACACATTTATCAAATATTTATGAAAATCATATTTAAAATTTTAACTTTCAGAATCATTTCAGAGTGTATATAGTGCTTATTACTGATGGCAACACAGATTAGTATTTTGACATTCCAATCTTTAAGCATCCTTATTTGTAAGGAAACATTTAAAGATAGCTTTAAAAAATTTCTATTTAAAGGGATTTTTTGCATTTACTTGCAAAGTATAATATTTACTTAATGATATTTTCATGTGAATAACAACTGTGCTAAGTTGTATTTCTGTAACTTAAAATTTGTAGGTCCTGCTTACCTAAGGCTGTAATGAATATGATTAGCAAATAAATAACACAAGCTATTGTTTTTGTTTAAAGAAAGAAGTTGACTTTTAAAGATATTAAATAACTGGAAATATTTAAAATATTAAATGTTAAAATGTATAAGTATATGTATCCATGTTGTTCCCTTTCCTGCACTCCCGGTTCTTTCTGAAAATCCATATTTATCTGGTGTCATT
The DNA here is from genome assembly GCF_023065955.2 of Ursus arctos. Classification (NCBI taxonomy): domain Eukaryota; kingdom Metazoa; phylum Chordata; class Mammalia; order Carnivora; family Ursidae; genus Ursus; species Ursus arctos. The sequence continues at coordinate 10,014,811 of NW_026622819.1, read as the reverse complement.
TTCCTTTTAGCAGAAGAACCTCCTTCAACAAGGACGAGTTTCCCTGCACTGCAGGTCTGCTGGTGGGGAATCCTTGAGGTTTGGTTAAGTCTGAGAAAGTCTTTATTTGTCCTTATTTGAAAAGATCTTTTTTTTTTTTTTTTTTTTTTTTTTTTTTTTTTTTTTTTTTGCTGGCTATGTAAATCTGGGATGAAAGATTTTTTTTTCTCTTTCAGTGAGTTAAAGATATTGCTAGATTTTCTTTTTCACTTGCATAGTTTTTGATGAATGAATAATCTGCTGACCTCTTCAGTTTTGTTTCTCAGGATATTATGTGCCTTTTATAATTGGCTTCTTTTAAGCTTTTGTTTTGAGCACTAGTTTTGAAAAATCTTATTATTATGCCACTTGGTGTAATTTTCTTCCTCCTCCTCGTCCTCCTCCCCCTCCTCCTCCTCCCTCTCTTCTTCCTCCTCTTCATCTTCCTTCCCCTCATATTTCATTGAACTGCTTGCATCTAAGGGTTTATAATTTTCATCAGATTTGGTAATTTTTCAGCTGTTATTTCTCCAAATATCTTTCTTTCCCTTCCCCATGGGTATATCCCATGGGTATACTTCCTTACATTTAATGAATTTTTCCCCCACACACTGATTCTCTGTTTTTTTTTTTATTTCTTGTTTTATGGGTTCTTGCTGCGTCTTCATATTCACGAATCTTTTCTTCTGCAATGTTAAATCTTCCATTGGTCCCATCCAGTTTATTTTTCATCTCCAACATTGTGATTTTAATTTCTAGAAGTTTGATTCTGGTTTATTTATAATGAACATATCTATATTTAACATTTGAGCATATGGAAAGCAGTTATAATAACTTTTTATTTTCCTCGTTTCCTGATTCTAACATCTGTGTTATTTTGGGGACTGTTTCAACAGATTGATTTTTTTCCCATCATCACGGGTCATATTTTTCTTTGCATGCCTTGTAAAGCTTGGCTGGTTGTCACATATTATTAATTTCATTTTGTTGAGTGCTAGTAGGTTTCTCTATAGAGAATATATATATATATATATATATATATATATATATATATATATTAATAGTATGCATATATATGATTTAGCTTTTCCCTGGGATTAATTTCAGTGATATGATCACATTTCACATTGCTTTTAAAATCTGTTGGGTGATATGTGAATAGTGTTTGGTTTAGGGCTTAGTTGATTACTAAGGTCAGGACCTTCTAAATACTCTACCAAATGGTCCACTATTAAACAAATTTCCCAGTCTGGATGGTAACAAGAAATATTCCAGACCCTGTGTATTCCTGGAGATGCTGTTCCCTTCCATTCTTTCAGGTACGTTCCTTACATGAATGTATCAATCAGTAATCGGTTGAATACCCATGGAGGAGGAGACTCTACATATCCAGAAGGTTCTCCGGTACTCCATCCTGTATCTAGCTGCCTTGATTTTCCTGGACTCTCAGCTCCATCTCCTCAACTCAGGAGTCTGCAGGGCTCCATCTCTGTTATCCCTCCCATGCTGCAGTTTGGAAACTCTCAAGGCAGTAAGCTGAGGCACTTTCCAATGACATCATCTGCTCGCCATCTCTCAGGGGTCATTGCCCTTCATTGACTGATATCTTGAGGACATAGAAAACTGTTCACATTTATTTTGTCCAGGCTTTTGCATTTGTTTGTTTGTTATTTCAATTGGAAAGGGAATTCTGGTCCTTGTTACTTCATTTTTGCCAGCCATGGGAGTCCCAAAATTCATTTGTGAATTTACTTATAAGACAACATAATGTATAAAATAACAACATTTTACTCTGGGTATTAAATCACACACACGTAACATTATAAGAAAATACTATCACAAATGATGAAGTTCTGGCAGATGAAATCATATGACTACAAGATTATTACATGTTGCATAAAGTGCTATCTATATATTAGCTCAAGTGGACAATGATAAGTTCAGGTGATTTTTTATATTCCCAGAGAAATCACTAAAATATAAACAAACAAGCAAACAAACCAAGAAAGTTTAGTTAAAAACTAGTAAAGAAAATTTAATGGAAGACTAAGAATATTAATCATTCCAAAATTAGACAAGACACTTATAACAAAGAGTTAAAAATAAGTTAGAAGGGGAGAAAAATAGCAAAATTGGGTATTAAGTCCCAAAATAACAGTAACTAAATTAAATATAGATCAAACATACCAATTACTAGGCAGAGACTATCATTAGATTTAAAACAGAACGAGACCAACTATAAGCTATCCACAGGAGATGTGTTTTAAAAATAAAGATGCAGGGGCGCCTGGGTGGCTTAGTTGGTTAAGTGTCTGCCTTCTGCTCAGGTCAGGATCTCAGGGTTGTGGGATTGAGCCTGTCATTGGGCTCCCTGCTCAGCGGGGAGTCTGCTTCTCCCTCTCCCTCTGCCCCTCCCCTGTGCTCGTGCTCGCTCTCTCTCTCAAAATACATAAATAAAATCTTTTGAAAAATAAATAAAATAAATAAAGATGCCATACGTTAAAACTAAAACAATGGACAAAAATTAAGCATAAGAAGGCATCAGTGGCTACCTTAAAATCAGTCAAAACAGATATTCAGAGATAAGAGACATTAGCATAAAGACAAATATTTCAAAATGACAAAAGGATCAACTCCTAAGACATAGCCATAAATATATTTCCTACCTCCCTCTTACTTATATTAAAACATTTCAAATTTATGCCCCAAATATAAAAGGATCCTTTTCTTTCTTTCTCCTTTTGTCCTTTCTCCAGCTCTTTTCAGAAAATTTAAAATTCCTTAAATAGAAGTATCTATCTATAATGAAACTAGTTAGGTAGGACAGGACGTAGGTAGGGTACAAAGTTACACTGACATTCAGACATCATCGGATAGAACTGTGTGTCACCCGTAAGAGAGATTGCTAGTTTGATGCTATAAATTGTACCACACGCCCACTGTAAAATAGTAAGTTAAATAACCGTATGTATTATTTGTATGTTGTATAAAGTGTTATACTTTCAACTCCTGATTACATGAGTTTGTTTTAATAGAAGAAAGTATCATTCTTCTGCATGTAGATGTCCAATTTTCCCCACACCATTTGTTGAGGAGACTGCCTTTTTTCCATTGGATATTCTTTCCTGCTTTGTTGAAGATGAGTTGACCATATAGTGTGGGTCCATTTCTGGGTTTTCTGTTCTGTTCCACTGATCTATGTGTCTGTTTTGTGCCGGTACCACACTGTTTTGATGATTATAGCTTTATAATAGAGCTTGAAGTCAAGAATTGTGATGCCTCCTCCTTTGGTTTTCTTTTTCAACATTCCTTCGACTACTTGGGGTCTTTTCTGGTTCCGTACAAATTTTAGAATTGTTTGTTCTAGCTCTGTGAAAAATGCTGGCATGATTTTGACAGGGATTGCATTGAATACGTAGATTGCCTTGGGTCGTAGACTTCCCTTTTGAATTTCACAAAGCACTGGGGGAGGGGAAACATTTTAGTGTCTTGTAATGTTTATAAGTGAACATAGACAGTTTTGAAAATCAACGGTCAATATGAAGAGTAAAAATTTTCAGATTTGAATGTAATATCTTCCAAAATTTGCAGGAAAATATATCAAAAACATTTTAAAAACTTTAACTACAAACTTCACCGAACTAAAAAATCCAAAAGTTGTGTGGATTGCCTGACATGAAGCTCTGGAGAACTAAATGTTATTTATATGAAATTTGGCTGGTTTTGCTGTTTAGATTGCGCCTGAACGAAAGCCAAGTGCTTTAGAATTTTACTTCGGGAAATGAAAGCTTCACACAACTCCACAGTCACAGGTGTGTACTGTTCTCTCTTTTTGCCAAATTTCCCTAGATTTGTGTATTTTAAACTACACTTGTTCCATTGTTCCATTTCAGTGAACAAGGTATTTTTTGGGGGGAGATTAATTCCCCAATTAATTCCCCCCTATTTTAGTGAAAACATTTGCCTAAAATGAACTGCATTGGATTTATATTATTTTTATTTGTTATATGAAGTAAAATAAAGCATAATTTTACTGAGTTAATAAATGTACTCAATTGAATTTGTCCAGTGCTAGAAATGATGTATATCTTGATATGTGTCCTGTATTTAAGAATATTTTCACCTTATGAATGTTGAACTTCAATAAAAACTTCCACAGTGTAAATGTAATCAATCGTATTTTATTTAGCTTTTCTTTTTTATGTTTAACACTTTTTACTTATAATAAATATATTCTGATATTTTGTTTCTGTGTCATCTTGTTGTCCTATTCATTACTACCTTTTCCCTACTTTGTTTCGTTTTGCAGATGGCTGATACTCTCCCCACCCCCACCAACCAATTTTCCGGCTTCTGGTCCAGCCTGATTTCTTCATAAAGAAGAAGTTTGGGCAATGGGTGGTGATGTCTCTGGTAGCTGCTTGCCCAATTCCCTCAGGTGGTGGTTCCCTCCTTGGACATAGTTCTTGATGTGGAAATGTTGGGGTTCAGAGCAAACTGTCAAGAAAGAATTCTTGAGATGTCTTGCATGCAAAAAGGTGGTTTTATTAAAGCCTGGGGACAGGACCCTAGGGCATAAAGATCTGCACTGGGGTTGTGAGGAATGACTGATTATATACTTTCAAGTTGGGAGGGGATTTGGGAAAGCACAAGCCCCCAGGGAATTTTAAAAGCAAGGTTTCCAGGACCCTGAGGGGGTAACTATTGTTGGGAAAGGTCATTTATTACTGTTCAGCAAAGACTCAGTCATGAGACCCTTCAGATGTATATCAGTGGGCCAAATGCTTGGGGGATGACTGCTAACATATATCTTGGGGAGGTAGAGATAAAGGGTGTTTCCAAAGGAATTACACGTTTTAAAGTCGACTCATAGGATCCTGGGGGGGTTGTTGGGCTAAGATTGCCTTTTGCCCTTAGCAGTGTCAATATCAAGGCAGCTGAGCTCCCCGAGGAAGGTCGCTCCGCCTGTTTCAAGGACCTGTCAAAGGGCTGTAAGTAGTAAGGAAATTTAATTTTTTCTTTTGTCCATATTTCCCACAATCACTTCCCACTCGGGAGACCCACTGTAGTGCCACATCCTCACATCTGGGATCACCAACTCCCCTGTTCTCTCTTCCAATCCTGTTTTGCTGTTACTCACTTCTGGGTTGTCTCATTCTCCCCTGAATGCCCTTTAAATTTTTCTATCAATGTTGTAACCAGTTGTTATATTAAATCCCACCGATTAAGCTACCTGGCATGGATTTTGTTTTCTTGAATGGACTCTGATTTGTATAAACTAAAAAAAAAAAAAATTAAAATTAAAATATAATTAAAAATTTAAACTTTCTATTTAGTGTATAGGATAAGGGAGGTGTTTTATGTCTTTTTTTCCTCCATATGATAAACAGTTGCCTGCACACATGTGTTTGGAAGTCCGTCTAGACACTGTGTCTCCTGATGTCATTGTAATAATGTATCGTGTTTCTATATAAGTCTCTTCAAGTTCTGTTTCTCTGATCTCCGTATTCTGGCCTATTTTTCTCTACTTTCACTAGCACTATATCCCTCTCTTAACATAGCATTATGTTTAATTTTATGCTTCTTTATAACAGATATCTCACAAAATACTTTCCTTAAAGTTGTATTGACATTTATTTATTCTTTACTTTTCTATGTGAATTTTAGTAACAGCATTATCAGGTTTTGTGTGAAATTCTCCCGGTATAGCAAAACATTACAGATTAATTTGGGGGCAATTGATATCCTTCTTCTACTTCATGTCCCTATACATGAATATCGTAATATATTTATTCAAGAATTCTATGTAATTTAAAATGTTTTATTTTTACTCAAGTAAACACACCACACATCTATTTACATGGTTTCACGTATCCCTTCTATATTTTCCGGTATTATGAGTAGATTGGATACTCAGTCATATTTCACATCTGTATTTAAGAATCATAGGTGTTTTCTATATTGATCTGGAATGGAATAACCATATTCAATATGAATTACTAGTTGACCCATACAGTCTCTATTTTTTCTTCAGTATACAATCCTATTATCTCTGAATAAAAATGATGATACTACTTTTCTCCAATCCTTATGATTTTATTTTATTTCTCTAAGTTATGGCACTAAAATTAATCCACATGTTTTGTGTGAACTGAAACAATTATAAAGGCGTACTTGTTTTGATCCTAACCTTATTGGGAAATTTCTACGTGGGGAAAAGGTGATTATAAGTTTAATAAATATATTTTGCAAGTTTACGCATGTTCAGCTCTCTTCTTAGCTTTCCGGAAAAGCATTTTTTTGTGGTTATTCATTCATGAATGCTGAATTTAATTATTTTTACTTGTTAATTTAGTCTTGATAAATATTTGCTAATTTAGTCTTGATAAATATTATGCTATAGTTTTTAATGATCATTTTGTTGGTTTTAAGGTCATGATTTTATGTTATTTTATATATTTATTGTAAAGGTTTAAAACTTTTTAACCATTTAAAACAATAAAATGAATTTCGAAACCTGTCGGTATCTGTGGTTATAATACATTTTATTGTCACCTAGAAATAAATTTAATTTCAGAAACTAAACACAAACTTAACATATCACTTTAAAATTAATAGGTACAATGAACTCACTTAAATCAATATGTAGATACATGTGTATAAACAAACATATTCACTCCTTAGACTGTAACTTTTTATCCAGCCTTTCCCAGTGTGCATGTGTGTGATTTTTGATTAAATAAAGCTATGGATAACATTTTAATGAGGATGGTAAGATTTTTAACTCTTAGTTTTTCTTGTACTAAAATACATCTGTGTTTACCTGTCAATATTAAATGATTGCTGGGGCACCTGGGTGGCTCAGTCAGTTAAGTGTCTGCCTTCCACTCAGGTCATGATCCTGGAGTCCTGAGATGGAGTCCCGCATCAGGCTCCCTGCTCAGTGGGAAGTCTGCTTCTTCCTCTGCCCCTCACTCTGCTCGCACTCTCTCTCTCAAATAAATAAATAAAATCTTTAAATGATTGCTTAGCTGAGCAGGAAAAGGGAGTGTGGCAGAGTTTCTCCTCAGCACTTTGGAGATAACCCTAACATTCATTCTGCCCTCAGTTCTCATTGTTACTCTTTTTGTTTGTTTTGACAATCTGGTATTTTTCTCTGGTATCTTTAACAAATGTCTTTATTCTTAATGTCCTGCAATTTTACTTCTTCAGCTAGATATGGAGGTTTGAAAGTTTTTCTTTGTATTCAGATATCATTTTTTTAGGATTCATGATTTTTCTGTACACCTGAATAATTCTGCATAATTATCCCTTCAAATTTTGCTGCTTCACTATTTTCCCTTGTCTCCTTCTAGGAATCCTATTAGATGTTTTCTCAAGCTGTTAAATGTGTCTTCCGTTCACTTAATATTTTTACATATTTCAAATTTTCTGATATCTGAGCCATGTTCTTTGAGAATTCTCAGAACAATTTTAATATTCTTTTTTGTTTTTTTCCAGATCAGAATTTATTTCATCTATTCATAAATTGTAATAAATGTGTTTTCATTTATGTGATTTATTTTAGCCTTTTTCTATCTACCTGCTTTTCAAAAACTTCTACCTATATGCCTTTATGTTTTCTTATTGTTTCAGCTAAAGACATCCCTTAATTTTCTTTTGATATATTTGAAACATGCACTAATTTTCTGTTTGATTTTCTTGACAATCTTTTTTTTTTTTTTTGTACTGAGAATTTTGTTTGCAGACTAATTAAATACGTGACTTTCTAGCTCCTGTGAGTGATTCAGGTTCCTAATCCTATAACTATATTAAGGGCATAAAAAATTCCATTTCTAGGGGCTTCTGGGTGGCACAGCGGTTAAGCATCTGCCTTCAGCTCAGGGCGTGATCCCGGCGTGATGGGATCGAGCCCCACATCAGGCTCCTCCGCTATGAGCCTGCTTCTTCCTCTCCCACTCCCCCTGCTTGTGTTCCCTCTCTCGCTGGCTGTCTCTATCTCTGTCAAATAAATAAATAAAATCTTTAAAAAGAAAAATTCAATTTCTAGGCCAACAGGCAGCCAAGCCCTAATTCCAAATAAAGTCATCTAGAAAGTAAACATGGGAGTGCTTTAAAAATATCATAGAAGGACTGTGGGTAGCTGAAGATAGTTTTTGAAGCCTGGGTCTGTGCCATCCTCAACATTAAAGACAAAATATATGACCAAAGTCTAGTATAATATTTCAAAATCTAAGAATGAGTGGAAGTGTGAAAACTAAATTTAATTTGTTATTTCTGATTATTTATTTCAGTAAAACGTTGTAACTATGTAATAGTGCCAAACATTTAGCTGTGTGCTCTTAATAGAGTGGTTTTAAGTCATTTCCTGTTTTGATTCATGTGTTTATTGTTTAAACATGTTGTGTTTGAGTGCCTGAAAGGATGCTATTATGTGTGATGGATGATGCCACTTTATGAAGGCTGGAAAAGTTATTGAGACTCTACATTTTACATTCTATTGGGTGGACTTAAACAGATGATCTATGCAAAGCCTGGTATATGGCTGTGGGGGAAAACAGACTAACAGCAAGAAATGTCTTGTGTCAGCAGAACATGGAAATCATAGGGTGGTAGTCAACTGCGTGAAAAGGGTAAAGCAACCTCAAATCTATCAGCAGTTCTTAGTCAGTCATCTAGAAAATTGTTAACAATAAACTGAATCCAGGGCAGACTATGTAAGCAGGAATGATGGAAAAATACAGAAATAACATGAAAGCAATAAATAGCTTTAGAAGAGGAATCCGGCTATTTAAACAAGATACAAATGGGTTCATTGAACATGTATCAATATAAAGGAGATGCTTATCACTGAATTTTAACTGGATTTAAACACTTGTCGGTAAAGTTAGTCTTTTTCTTCTTTGTTTTGTGTTTGTTTTTAAGCAGACACTATGACTAAATTTCAGTCGAACAAAATTGATACAATTAATAAGGGAAAATGACAATGTCAGTGTTATCGATAAAGATAAACCAAAGTGGAGTTTGGATGGGACTCAGTATTGTAAGAGAAAGGAGAAATTTGATGCCAGAAAATATGAAATCAAGTCCAAATTATGTGCAAAATAAAATGCTTAAATACATTATGTAGGGAAGTTTTATACCTGTGTAGGAGTAGTTAAGAGTCATGAAGTAATAAGGAGGATTAGATTGAAAGCACTGATAAAACTAAAGGTCTAGGAAATATAATGTAATCGTAATTAATTATTTATTCTGTAACTAACTAAAGATGGCATGTATTTAAAAGGATTTACTGTATAATGCAATACAATTTGGTCTGGACACAATTTCCCTAGAAATATTGATTTCCCTTGCTTATATGTAGAGGTAATCTAGATAAGTGATCTTTTTATCCTGGAAAAAATAAATCATTTAACCTCTCAGTCTAGGATCAAAAGAAAGCAGTATTGAGTCAAAGCCTTCTTTAGAAGTCCATTTTTTTTCCTTCTTTTAAGGAATGTGATCTCAGAGGCAGGAGTAAGGGATGGAGGAGAAGGGCAAGGAAGGATGTGGGTACCATAAAGGAAGCGTTATCAAATTGACAGCTGCTCTGGGAGACTACTGGCTAGGTTCAGCTCTGGGAGATAGAATTGGATAAGTATTTATCCATCAGCTCTTGCTCCTTATTGTCTAAGAGTTCACCCAATAAGGCATTAACTCTATTGATCTCTAGCTGCTGAATAGGCTTTGTCAGAAGTCCCCGCCACAGTGATAACACAGAAGTCCTGAGCATAGAAGCAAAGGCACAACACCATCCAGTATCGAAGTGCTGTCAGAATCCACTCCAGTGAAGGTGCAAGTGTGTGATTCTAATTAGTGCCCAGTGGCAGAGGGGTTCCTTTACCCCATTGCTGTCCTATTTGAGTCTCAGTTCTATCCCAGGAAAGGATTAGTGTTGTGAGGATGTGGAAAATAATTCTTTTGCTGGGAATGTGAAATGGCACAGCCACTACAGAAAACTGTTTAAAGATTCCTACCAAAATTGAAAATACAACTATAATCTGATCCAGCAGTCCCACTTTTGGATATATATTCAAAATAATTAAAATCATGATCTCGAAGAGATACGTACACTCCCACGTTCATTGTAGCATTATTCAAGTAGCCACCATATGGAAACAACCTAAATGCCCATCAATGGATGGATGGATTTTAAAAACGTGGTATGTACTTGTACCGGAATATTATTCAGTCTTAAGAAAGAAAGAAATCTTGTATATGTTGTAGCATAGAAGAATCTTCATGACATTATGCTAAGTTAAATAATCCAGTCACAGAAAGATAAGAACATGATTCTATGTAGATACTCAAAATAGTTAAGCTCATAGAAACAGAGAGTAGAATGGTGGGTTGCTAGGCACTGGGGAGAAGGAAAAGTAGGGGGTTGTTCAAGATAAATAAGTTCCATAGATTCCTTGCACAACATAGTGACTTATGCTTACTTCACCGACCTCAGTTACACTTGCTTCCTGTGCTGAAAGGTCTATGCTTATTACATTACAATCACACAATGTGTTGAAAACTTAATTACAGAAGAGCCTAGGACAAGGCGCCTCCCTCGCATCTGGGTATTTCTCCTACCAGGATTTCCCTGGCACCTCATAGAACTCTCCAGATCTGTAGGAAGGGGCTTCCTCTCAGAAGAGTGGGCAGGCCAGCAATGCCTGGGACCCAATTCCACATTCTGAGATGTCCGTGATGTTCAGCACATCCTTGTTCTGCCATCAGGACCTACCCTCATTCCCCACATGTGCCCCAAGCCACATAGCACAGTCTATGGGCTCCAACTGTGCCCTGTTTGCCTTCCTGGGAAACCCCACACTTCACCCACCCTGTCCAGGCCCTCAGGCATCACCCATGGTGTGCAAAAGAGGAAAACATTAAAAAAAAAAGAAAGAAAACTTTTGGGAAAATCAAAGTTTCTGCTATTTAGTCTAGAAGGTGTTTAATCCTTAAAAGCATGAATCCTTTTACCCACAAATTTTCATCATCTGGACAATGCTTTCATATCCCCCTTTTAGAGTGTGTTTTTAGACATATCATAAAATTTTCAGGTTCAGGTCTCCTAGTTTTTCCTGCTGGAATTCATATGTTTTATAATCTACTGACTGCAGAAAAATCATCAATGACTCTAACTTTTATGATAAGGATCTCTGAAAACAAAAAAAGCCACAGCACAAAGTATCATAATCTTAAAAGAAAAGAACACATGCCCTCTGACCAAAATGCAGAGTTTACTTAGCTGTTCATTAAACACTCTCTGACAGGTCTCCATGCTTTTATTGTGAACATGGACTGGTATTGCCTTAAGGGCTTTAAAAAGAGTTTTTGCTCAATCATAGATATTTGCTTTTCTTAAGAACTTTGGGGACCATTACATCTCCTAACTCACAAAGAACTGCCTAAGAAAAGATATTTTATTTCTATTGAACTCCTGTCATATCCTGTTGAGTAGGTTAACAGAGCTATCAGACTATGATTACTACATATCAAGGGAATCACTCCAGAAAGGATTCACTCCAGGTTACCATTAAAGTATTTTGTTCTATTTCCAAAGAAATTACTGTATCTATGGGTTTAAATAAACCAATCAGATCATTTCCTATGTCAAAGAAAAAAAAACCCTTAGTATTTAGAATCCCAGCCTATACATTAAGTATATTTGTTTATTTTCATAAAGAATCAATATAGAAAATGAATAAAAGCTAAGCCTTTTATATATGGATGAAATTCTTTATATTACATGACCTATTAAAGATATTTTCATGTTCATTGTAGAAAAATCATATAATTTTGGAAACATTCTTAGAGAAAGTTTGTTCCCAAAATGTCATGTTTGCCCCAAATGTAATTATTGCCATTATGGAGTGGCGATAAATGAATTTACTTCCCTTGTCCTCAAATGATTTATATGAATATGTAAAATCACTTCCATTACTTCAATATATCCTGCAAACCTATTGGAACTAACCTTAAAAATAAAACTGATGCCTCATCTTAAGGTAGGAATAGGAAGCTGTATTAGAGCTGTAGGAGATATTTAGTGATTCCATATGATTTGATTATTTTTTACCAATATTCGAAAAGAATAGAATTCAGGCTTGTGTCATTCAAGTTAAAACTTATGTTATGGGTTATGAAAAGTTTTTACTTCCTTTTTTTAAATTCAATAACTTGATTTTCTTTATTGTTGCCTATAAATCACTCCCTATAGCTACTAAAAATATGAACAAGAACTAATTATTTCAATTAAAATATTAACAGTTGATGAAAAATGAAACATAAATCATGGAATTTCCAGGCACCTCCATAAACACATTTTTATCCCCTCTCTACATATTCTCATGTTGCCACATCACAGATCTGTATTAAGAGTAAGATCATTATTTCAACTTGACCTAATGGTCAAGACTGAAGCAGTATATTGACTGCATTGGTTTTGATAATAAAAGTGGTGGAAATGATTTGGTTGTGTTGCCTTGGGGTCTGGTTAGATAGCAATGGATCAGTGCATCAAATCTGAGGATCTAACAAGGCAATTAGTGCACTGACCAGAGAGAGCAAAAGAAGGAGCGGAGGAAGGGAGATACACACACACACACACACACACACGCATGTGCAGAGAAAAGGAGAAATTTAATGAATCTATAACTTTTATATTATATTTTTTTTAAATTTAGGAACATAGCATGTTGGTCTTCTAAATGTACTGTACTGATGATAGTTTTTCTTCATTATGGGCATTTCCTATGGATCTTTTATACCAAGTTCTTTACACCAAGTCCTTTGAAGAATTAATGCACTCCTATTCATAGCTATCATTTATAGAAGTTGTGAATGAATGCTAATTATAATTTGATATAATTGATAAAAATGTTTCAAACAGATAGGTTTGAAGTTTAAAAAAAAAAGCAATGATGTGTCACTTACAAGATGGATACTTGGCAGATAGAAAGCTACACTAAGATGCCCCTTCTCCTTATTTCCTTCCCTGTATTTATTTCCAAGCCCAGCCTGGTACTTGTAGTAACAGGATTGTTGTTGTTTTTTTTTTTCTTAATTTGTTTCAGAGTTGCAGAGAGGGCTTAGTAGGTCATTTGGACCTACTTAGTTGGTCATTTGGACCCCACTTTCTCCCAAAGTGATATGAATTTAAAGTCCAAGCCTCAAAAGAATATCAGAGAAAACCTGATCACAAATTGCCTCAACATCTAGAAATTTGGGAAATTGTTTCTCATAAGACATCTAAGGGGAGGGTGACTTTTTTGAGGTATATTCTAACTTAGAAGCAAGAAATAATGAACTCAAAGCATAGTCATTGTGTGTCGGTCAGAATATATAGGCTAGGTTATATTGCACTAATACACTAAACCAACAACAAAATAGCTTAAAACAACTAAAGTTTATTACTCATTGATACCATATCCTTCAAAGACAGTTTGAGGGCTTGTCCCCCATGTTGTTGTTGACCTCACTCCAAGACCCAGGTTGATGGACTGGCCAATAATCTGGGACATTGTTATAAAATGGGGAAGAGGTAAAGAGCCCTCTAGAGGTCTTGCATCAGCACAAAATACAACAGCCCAGAGGTGACACGTTTCGCTTTCACTCCCAGCTCATCAGGCAGAACTAAAAACACAGCCCAACCCAACCACAAGGATAGCCAGAAAGGACAATCATATCATTTAACTGGGAAGAGATGGGAATATCAGAATATTGGCAAAATCCCTCACTGTATTTTGCCCTCTGTGCCATCCCTCCCCACCCTCACAGTAAAGAAAGAAAATATCTCATGAAATGATAATGATGTTAGAAAAGTAGAAGCACAGAATATTCCTCAACAGAATACATAAAGGCATATTGAGGAGATGAACTGTCTGTGGCCAGAAAAATCCACGGAGGATTGTTCTCTGTAGGTGACACCTCAATGATACCACTTTCAAATATTTCCTTGCAAAATGAATGGATAAACCAAACTGAATTTAGACATGTACATTTGGAACATATTCCCTCCCCTACTACTAACTGTATAAAAAGACAAAAAACTGGTAAAGGGCAAATAAGACATTAGTGTATTTTCAGACTCACATGCTTGAAAAATAAAGACGTCAGTAAATAATTCTCTGGCAAAATTGGAGGACATGCATTGGATCTCTGATAAAATACACACCTTGGCTCTCTCTTGTAGAGATTCATATCTTCAAAGCAAACCCTGAGAAATGTTTTCTGTATACAGCATGTAAGAATGCAGCCAGCCTCACTGACCTAGTTGTTGTAAGAAGGGGAAGCACAAAAGATGAAGGAGGGAAGGAAAGTCATCTCTGATAAATGTGGAGTCATGGCCATCGAGGTCATTTCCCAGAACGAGAAGCAGGTAAGGAAGTCGTGGGCAGTGGGGGAGGGGGGTAGGAAGTGGGAAGCAAGACTGGGAGTTTTCTGCAAAACATTTTGAGGGAAAAACAGCAAGGAAGCCACTCTATATAACATTCTTGCAAACTATTGTATGATACAGATGAACAATTAAGGTGTTTTTATTTTTTCTTTAGGGAAACGGTGTTGGGCATTCATCCCTGTGCAGACCACTTGTATTTACGTGCACATCTTTCTCTTTGGTATTTACCAAGAAGTGGAAGTACGAGGATATAAAGCACGCAGATTTCTGTTTTACTACAAACCCTCCATTTCTCTTCAACATGGCTATACGAAGTTGCACTCCAGTCAAAATGCATGAGTTTTCCTAATTTGTTCACACAAATGATACTTTGTTTAGATAAATCTGCAATTCTCCAATTAGTGAGTTAGAATATTTTTCCAGATATTCACTCATTGTCACTTTCATGTTAATATAGTTTTCAGTATTTTAAATTGGGTTGCTCGAATCTAATTAACTAGAAGGGCTTCTTCATGTGCTTTGATAACTGATCCTTTGCCATATCTATTTGAAAATATATTCTTTAGGATTCATATATAAAATTGTACCTTATGATGAGGATATTTTAATGTACTGAAGTTTGTTGTTGCTTGTGCCCTAATTTTTGTTCCAAGGGAGGCATGTGAAAATTGGAATTAACTAGCTGTCTATACTATTGATGTACGATCATATGAATATTGCTTTGCAACAGCAGTGGCACTGAAAATCAGTGGAGGAGAAGTGGGCTAGTCAACGTGTGGTTCTTAAATAAGTTCTCTCTATTGAGGAAAAGTGTGTGTGTGTGTGTGTGTGTGTGTGTGTGTGTGTGTGATATAGTTGAAAGAGTTATAATTATAAAGATGCTATTTCTATACACATCATGCCCAAAATGTATTTCAGATGGAAAGAAGGGCCAAAATACAAAGAACATAAATTTAGGATGAATAATCTAGTTATCATGTTGCAGTTGAATAATAACACAGTTAAAAACAACTCAAGCCACAAAAATGGAAAATCACAATAGATTTGAATAAAAAGTGTGCTTTCTAAAACTGTGTGTTATAAAACAATATTGTACAAGGTTAAAAGATAAGTTAGAGAAACTATATTTGCAAGCAATTAATGACCAAGGATTGGCATCCCTGTTATAGAAAAAACACTCTGAACCCATAAGTAAATTTACCCAAAACAGTAAAAGAGAAATGGACGGCTAACTCAAAGACAAGGAAACCGAAATATGCAGTAAACGTAAGAAAGATGTTCAATGTCACAATGTAAATGGAGCAAAAGAAAATTATAGAACAAACATACATATATGAGGGTATGTATACATTTAAAGGTTATGATTGCCTCCTTGGAGAGAAAGAGAGAATGGAAGAAAATAATGCTCCATTAAATCCATAAACTTTTCATTAAAAACGTTCAAACACAAAACATGTTAATATTTAGTCTGTGGTAAGAGAGATTTTTAAAAAATTTTATTCTCTGCCCTTTTCTGCTATTGAAAATATGCTGTCATTATTATTTTAACTCAGAATTAAATCAGTCCATTTACCATACTACTGCTTTTAAAATTTTTACAAAATTCCTAGATGGTTAATAAGAAGGTGAAAAAATCTATATATATTCACACAATTTTTTCTCAGTATGCCTGGAGGGCATCTGTATAGTACAGGTGATATCGTAATATCCTGGGTGTGTCAGAAAAAGAATTTTTTTTTTTTTTAAAGTCCAGATTCTGCACTTCTTTTTCTTTTTTTTTTTTTAAGATTTTATTCATTTATTCGACAGAGATAGCCAGCGAGAGAGGGAACATAAGCAGGGGGAGTGGGAGAGGAAGAAGCAGGCTCACAGCGGAGGAGCCTGATGTGGGGCTCGATCCCATAACGCCGGGATCACGCCCTGAGCCGAAGGCAGACGCTTAACTGCTGTGCCACCCAGGCGCCCCAGAAAAAGAATTTTTAAGCAATAATCTAACATGCGATGTCAGCATGTTGATGCTATCTGGGTTATAGCCTCCTATCTAGACCTGTTTATGTTAGGTTCACTGTCCTAGTCAGGCCATGATCATTGGTTCCTGAACCATATTATTAATCATAAACAGTTGAAAAAAAGACCAGGTGGAAGAGATTCACATTCCAGAAAAATATTTAATTCACTCCAAACCTAGTGGTGACTGATTCAAACAACTGAGAGCTCTACTTGGCCCAGCTAATGTATCTCGTGTTGTTCCTTAGTGAGCAGAGCAGAACATAGAGCCCAAATTATACTTTTTGAAAGAAGACATTTGGTACTTGCTTGGTGCAACAAGTTGTGCTCGATTTGTGAAGATCAGATTTTGATATTCCTAAAGAATTTATAAGACATGTAAAGGCTGATCTTTAACATCAATTTTTATTTATGCTTCAGCTCTACCTTAATGATGATATCTAATATCCTTCTGCACCTTCTGTGTGGAGCAAACTTAATGCTTTCAATTATCTGCCAGTGACAGTGTAATATGTGAGGTTTATTGTAAATAGTTACCATATATCTAGAATTTCATCTACACTTTTCTGAGTTTCTGCTAAACCCACACGTGATATCAACTAAATACCATTAAGTTCTTCCTTGTATAGTTTCATGCTAAAATATTCATATAGTCACAGATTTTCTGTTAAATATATTGGCTCATGATGTCTCAATAAATGGCTTAAAATATGTGGACCAGAAAAAGTTAAAACTATGAAAAAAATATGAGTAACCCACTGAACTAGAATAGATACACTTTACATAGAAAAAAGTGGCAGTCCACTCTTACTATGGACCTTCATTCATCAGAACATGAGAGGTAAATGGGAAGTTGGACCAACAGTAACTGGACTTAAAACCAGACACAAAATGTCCTAGGCATGTAACTTTGGACAAATTTCTGAGCTTCTCTGCATCTCATTATTTTTGTTTAAAAGATTGGGAATTTTAAAGATTACATCTGTGAACTGATTATAACAGTGACTGGAACATATTAAATATTATATAGTAATTGTCATTATCATCTCAGAGCTTTAAGACATGTGTTCTTATCAAAACAATTACAAGTAGCCGTCACATACGTATATCTGATAAGGTTCATTGATTTGTTCAAGACTTCTCAATGCTGTGATTTAATCACTTACTAGTGGTTCTCAGGCTTCTGATAAAGATGGTACTTGGTGCTTCTTTCCTCCCTAAAATACTCTTCTCAAACATTTTCCTAGGATGGGTTGTAAATGCAAAGACTGTAATATATATATATATATATATATATATTATATAAATATATATATTTATATTATATTATATAAATACATTATATAAATATAATATATTTATATAATATATATAATATATATTATAATATAAATATAATATATAAATATATTATATAAATATAAATATATAAATAAATATATATATAATATATATATATTTCACTCTCACAGAAGCAATATCATCAGCACAATTTCCAATTTGACCTTTCACGTAAATTCTCCCCTGTAAAACCTACAGTGCATTGTCATAAGATACAAGGAGATAATCACGAAATCAAAGTCAAATTGAAAAACCTCCACCTTGCACTTTTTTTTTTTTTGGTCTATTGGTTTAATTTTGTCAGAATGTATATTTCAATACTGAGTGCAACTCCAATCAAATGGTAATCCTTATAAAGGGTAGAGAGATGATATTCAAGATTCTGATTGAATTACATATTTAAAAATATAACTTAAACTTTCAAAGGTACCATCCCAATATACAGTTTCTTATTTTCACAAACACCCAGGGAATAAAATAAAAGTTCAAATTTAAAACATTGGTAAGATATTTAACTGCAAACTATACCTGCCTCAAAACTTCCCCACTGGGTCAAACTAACTCACATTCATTACTATGAAGTAAAATAGTATTTTTCAGAAGTTACTGCTTTCTCACTATTTCTAACTCTAAGTCCAACTAATGTTGAGGGGGGAAAAAAGGATTGAAAAGGGAATCATCAGGAGTAACATGTTAAGAACAGCACAATATATTACAGCAAAGATCTATTTTCATAATAATGATCATGATAGGTTTGTAGAAGATGAAAAGTCTACATCACAAGCAATATAAAACCTTGATTCCAGCTTGTTTCTAAGAAAAGCACATTTAAAAAATTTAAACCCCATGTTTACTGAACAGATAGATGTGTCATAATTCTGCTTATGTCCCTATTTCATACAGCTACATTTGTAAAGAGATTATTTGGTTCACGTTGTCCTCTGAAGTCATTTGAAGGTTAGCATGGCAGCCTGATAGCAAGGATATTAGCTGATACTCATAGATATTTACTATTGGGCATTTCATTTTTTTATCCTTTATTTTTCTACTTCTCTTTCTATTTATCGTCTTCCTATTTTTTTAAAAAAATTTTTATGTGAGTATACTTGACAAACAATGTTACATTATTTTCAGGTTTACAACTCCATGATTTGACAAATTTATACATTTTGCTATGTTCACCGCAAGTATAGCTACCATCTGTCCTATTATATAGTTATTACAATATCAGCGAATATTCTTTATGCTCTGCTTTTTATTCCCATGACTTACTCATTCCATAACTGGAGGACTGTATCTCCCTCTCCCCTTCATCCATGGTGCAGACAAGAAAAAGAAATAAGAGCCGTTCATACTGGTAAAGAAGTTAAATTGTCACTATTCACAGATAGCATGAAACTAAACATAGAAAATCCTGAAGATTTCACACACACACACACACACACACAAAACCCCTAGAAGTAATAAACAAATTCAGTAAAATAGAATGATATAAAATACCCAGAAATCAGTAGTGCATACCAGCAATGAAGTCACAGAAAGGTAAATTAAATTAAAAAAAAACACACACCATTTACAATTGCACCAAAAATGATACAATACCTAGGAATAAACTTAACCAAAGAAGTGAAAGACCTTGCACTCTGAAAACTATAAAACACAGATGGAAGAAATTGGAAACGATGTGAGCAAATGGAAAGATACGCCATGCTCATGGATTGGAAGAATGAATATCGTCAAATGTCCATACTACCCAACGTAATCTCCAAAGTCAATGCAATGCCTATCAAAATACCAGCAGCATTTTTCACAAGACTAGAACAAAGAATACTAAAATTTATGTGGAACCACAGAAGACTCCGAATAACCAAAGCAGTCTTGAGGAAGATCAGAGCTGGAGGTATCACAATGCCAGATTTCAAGACATACTACAAAGCTGTAGTAATCAAAACAGTATGATACACATCATTTGAGTAGACACATCATTCTCTTCTTCTTGACCTTCAACCCCAAGCCCATCATTTTTGTGTTACCTTGATTTCTCTGATATCTAATTATCTACTCTTTCATATCTGTCTTCTATGACCTGTAAGTGTAGGGGGGATGGTGTTCCAGATATAAGGGAAGGGATTGGATGGATGCAGTCCTAATGACTGATGCTAGTAGCACTGCCTTTATGGAAAGCCTCTTGCAATGATCAAACTGCCACAAGGTGATGTCCTCTGGCCAAAGTCTAAATATTGTGTACCCTTATAAGCCTGAAGAAATTTTTTAAGGTTTGAATGGTAACTGGGCAACTTAGAAAAAAAAAAAAAAAAGTAAGGCAACTTCGATAAGGTAAGAACTTCCTGACTTAGCGTAATTCTTTATAAACTACCAAAGTCTAAACCCTTGACTACACATCAAAGACCGAGACATATACATGTTGGCTCTGTGAAAAGATTCTCTATATGGTCATGCAGTGTGCAAATTCTACTTCCTATGTTATGGCTCAGTGTGAGCATAGCTGTCGCCACTGGTCTTCTGAACAAATTAAGAAATAAGACATAGAGGTGATAGATGGAAACCATATAATAATAATAATTAATAATAACAATAACTTTTATGAATGAGGAGGGTATAGCTGAGTGTGAAAACAAAATGCATATGATAATGGGCTGTGGATTAGTTAGGGTTCTCTGGAAAAACAGATATAAGAGAGATTTTTCCATAAACTGCCAGTAAATCATCCCAAAAGGTAGTGGGCAACATCCCTGAGACTGTCTTTCCCTAGATATTGCAGCCCTTCCCAGCTACTTGGCAGCTTCAAACTCCAACCTTTGTCTCCTTAGACCCATACAATTGCCAGCAAAGAATTGGCAAATGCGTCAAGGGGAGAAACAGAAGGCTGATGTGGGTACAACCACTGCTTGCTTCTCTTCTTTCTGAAATTTTGACATTTATTGATCTTTGATTTCCAATGCTTTCAAATGTTTTTTTTTTCTGTTTCATCAAGCTTTTAAATTGTATTTGGTAGAGAGAAGCAGACATTCCATAGCTCTCCATTAAAATCATACAATACCAATAACATTTGCATATTTTCAAAATTTTCTTAATTATTCACACACTTTACATATTTTCCAAATTAATACTTAATAAAATTAGTTAGCCTGTGTTTTCAGTTAAGCCTTAGTAAATATTTATTTTCTGGAAATGTGTGTCTACCTATCCATTTTCTTCTGTTAAGCTCAATCCATATAAAGATGTGTTCATAAACAATAAATGTATCTTTATTAATTTAGTGACAACAAAGAAATCTCTAGCTAGAAATTTTTTCCATGTATTTGAAAAAAAACTTCATGTCTTACAAACTCTTTTCACCAGAAGTTTACATTGACATTTTCTTTGTATTTCTGTACTACACCATTGTTATTTATTGGAGTTCAGCATGTTATTTTTTTTATATCTTGTAAATAAAACCACAGATAATTTTCCTCTCTTTCAGTTTCTCTTATGCCTAATTTGTTATATTCCCTCTTTCTGATGTTTCAAGTAAATGCTGTATTTCCCAGTTTCTGTCAATCATGAATGATTTCTCTTTGCTGTCATAGTATCAAATAAAACCAATTACAGCAAATGAGAAATGATGCCTTTATCTAATATGTGCCTAAATTCTCTACAATGACTATAACTTTGTACAAAGTTTAGACTATGAAATAGCTAGCCATATGTCACTATATTACTTAGAGTTAGTTTACCAGAATTGGGTCCCACTTATATGATACTTTGAATAAAAATATACAGAAAGTTTGAATTCTTATTTTCTGAGTTTTTTTTTAAGGAATAAAATCGAGGGGCTTCTAGGTGGCTTAGTCGGTTAAGTGTCTGCCTTCAGCTCAGATCATGATCTCAGGGTCCTGGGATCCAGCAGAGACCCGTGTCATGTCAGGCTCCCTGCTCAGTGGGGCGTCTGCTTCTTCCTCTGCCTCTGCACCCCCCCTTCGTGCTCTCTCCTTCTCTTTCAGATAAAGAAATAAAATCTTTAAAAAAGAAAAGGAAAAAAATCCAAATGTTAAACAACAACAGTAACTCCAAGCTCACCACTGCTAATATCATCTTACACTACAGTTAATTTTATTGGTATGTAAAAATACATAAAATTAATTATATATCTTATTTATAAGGAATACATGTCATAAAATATGTTACTCTTTTAGATATAAAATTAACATCTGCTATTTCTATATTATCCCTTATAATTTTAGTTGAACCCATACCCCATCTTTGACGGAAAACAACATTTTATAAAGTAGTACACCTCAATATCTGCTATGAATGTTTATTGCTGCAAATATTTTTTACAAAGCAATTAATAGCAACTTGAATAAGCGATAACTTGTTTTATGTAAATATATAAAGATAGGTAGTAAAAGCTGTTGACTCACCAATTTAACAATGTTCCATGTAGAACTGTTAAGTGGTCTTTCCCTCATACTTGTTAAAGGACAGAACTAACAGCTTTAAACAAGTCCACATGTGTGATATTTGTATTTATAATAAGAAATATATATTTGGTCTTCCTCCCCTTTCTGGCATAGAGTTCCTAAAACCCTTGGAATTTCCTAAGTGATGAGAGCGATAAAACTGCCTTTTGTTATGTTAATGGGGTAAATTTTGGACTCTGTCTAAGGATGGGGGCTGGATGCCAGGTGATCCAACCATAACCATATGATTAGAGAGTTGGAACTTTCAGTCAGCCACTTGGCACCCTGGGAGGAGTGAGGAACTGGAGGTTGAATCAATTGCAATGGCCAATGATTTAATTAATCATGTCTGTGTAATGGAGTCTCCATAAAAACCCAAAACGATGGGGTTCAGAGAGCTTCCAGGTTGGTGAACACACACAGAGATTCCGCAAGAGTGGTGCACTCAGAAAGGGCAGGAAATCACCAAGCTCTTTCGCTATACCTTGCTCCATGCATCTCTTCCATTTGGCTGTTCCTGAGTTATATCCTTTTATTAAAAAGAAAAAAAATAGTGATCTAGTAAGTAAAATGTTTCTCTGAATTCTATGAGCCCCTCTAACAAATTGATCAGACCTAAGGACAGGGTCATAGGAATCTTGAATTTATATAGCCAAGTGGTCAGAAACACAAGAGACAATCTGGACTTGCAACTGGCATCTGAGGGGTGGAGGTATGTTGGGCAGTCTTGCAGGACTGAGCCCTCAACCTATGGTATCTGACAATGTCAGAATTGAATTGAATTCTTGGACTGTCAGTTAGTGTCTGAGAATTGCTTGTTGTATGTGAGGGTACTCTCCACATATACACAGGAACTCACAAGAACATACAAGACCAGAAACAGATGGAAAATGGAAAAAGAGATGACCATACTTCTACATGTGTCTTATAGTCTAGAACTGCATTACCTGATCACCCAAAGATAGAAAGGAGACTAAGAATGTCAATGTCCATTTTGTACATCAACATCAGCAATGGGTATCTATAACGTTTTCTACACAGACAGTATTCAACTTTTTTTCCCATTTAGAGTATAAATAGAATTCAGTGAGTGGAGTGTTTTGAAGGATACCCAGTGAAAAAGAATGCACAATTCCTGACTCAAATGACTGACAAGATATAGTTGCATTCATACTTAAAACAAAATATTCAAATGAAAAACTACCATCCAAATAGGTAGTGGTTTGTAGCTATCACTTGAGGGGATATATGTGGTTCCAGACTCCAGGTAAAGTCATCAGTCACACTCCTGCCCTTCTATTCAATAGCTTTATACTTACAAGAATGGATTTATTACTTTTTAAATTTCTTTCAAAGCTTGAACATTACCCAAGTACAGCTCAACTAAACAATGAATGTTTTGATTCTCAATTACATGAAATAGACCACTAACTTTATTAA